>NC_053041.3:4283621-4588701 GCF_002575655.3 Aegilops tauschii subsp. strangulata | reverse complement strand
TTTTGATCTACTATTGTACATGTTGACTATAAGATGAGCTATAGATGACATGACACTGGCTTATAGCCAGCAGCTGGCTATAGTATTAACCATGCTCTTAGTCCATATACTACTCGCGGAAAGTCTTAAGTTGCGAGGAGGAGGTGTACAAGAGAATATGTAGGAAAATAAAGGAAGGAGTTGCATGCATTGTTACCTTTGTTTTTGGATCGCAGTGCCCCCACCAACTTCCGAAGCAATATCTCTTATTGGCCTCCTTATTTCCAATCAGGTCGTCGAGATGGATAGACAAGCAAACCAAATGGATGGTGCGAGATGTTGTACTGCTTGCTGCATGAATGTGTATCAATTTATACCCGGGGGAGGGGGGATGCTTGCTTCCATGAAGAGGAAGTGAGCTTTTCGCATAGGGTGATGCTTGCTTCCATGAAGAGCAAGTCGACATTGGTTGTAAGAACTAAGAACAAAAATAGACTCCTAGGTTATTAAGACATGAATAATACAAGATATATTTCCATGCGATTATAACGATCTTATTATTATTATTTAAGAAACATCATGAACACAAACAATCCTACTAATACAAATATCCAGCCAGTGGTTGTTTCTGTCTCCCATATTTAATATGCTATGAGTATATACACCTAGTTCCGTAAAAATGCCTGCTGCGTTATTTTTCTCACTTTCATAAGTTTTCTCTAAAATGAATTATCCAATATATCCACAATCCATTTTCGTCCATGGCTAGCCGGTGAACATGAACTTCCTCTTTAGAAAAGCGAACAAAATTCCTCCACTGATGTTGTGGAAGAAGGCAAGAACCATATTCGAATCGCCTTGCTTGTCTTGGAATTCCAGTATCGCGTATAAAGTTTCTGTAGAAAAAGAGAATAAGAGCATTTAAAGTCGGATTTGTCAATTCCGGCCCCTCAAACGCGTCCACGGGCAGTGATCGAGCATGCCTTAAATTTCAGTAGTTGCATTCGGACATCTCATACTAGATTCTTAAATCCATACAAGGACATGCAAATGACATAACCTACGTACTACATCGGTCACCTAGCTACTCATCGTCGGAGATATCAACGATCTCCGTGCCCGGCTCCGGCAGCATGGGCAGCAGCTGCATCTCCGGCTCCTCCCGTGCCTCCGATCCGGCCTCCTCCACCTCTATCTCTACATCGAGTTCGGCGAAGAGTGCATCAGACGCCGCCTGCTCCTAATGAAGGAACACCCGGTTAGCCTCCACATAGCCTCATCCTGGATGGACTCCAGGATGGCCTGCTCCTCCGTCCTCTCCTCCGATTGGGCGACGTCGAACTCCGCCTCCGCCTGCTCCATGTTGAGGCCCGACAGCTATTGCTCTAGCTGCTCCACCTCCTCTTCCTCCTCTTCCCACCGTTGCTCCTCCTCCGGCTCCGCGAGTCTGGAGGCAGCCCGACAGTGATGCGGGCAACGCGTGGGGCTTGTCTCGCCCGGATGTTCTGTTGGATCTCGTACCGGCGCTCCGACGTGAGCATTGCGTAGTAGGTGATCTTGCTCTGGACCATGGCGAAGCGCCGGGGCGGGAGAGGGAGGAGGTGGATGGGCTCGGACTGGCGGCGCGGAGAGGGGGAGGTGGATGGGCTAGGGTTGCGGGACGCTGACCGGGTTAAATAGACGGATTTGGTCTCGGGCGGTGAGCCGGAGCAGCGCCACGCGGTGTTCACACCGTGGCGATGGAGGAGTCGTCTGTCGGACCGCCAGGTTTTCGAGCGAGTCCGCGTGGGAACCCTTCGTTAGTCCTACATGGTGGCGTGCCCGGGCATCCCCATATCTGCCCCATATTTGGGCTGGATATGAGAGGTGTCAGTCAGCCCGGGCATTTGAGGCCCGTTTTGAGGGGGTCGTCTGGGTTGAAAACCCGTGACCAGTCAGTGACCGGGCCGTTCTCCCGGGCGTATGAGGCAGGTATGGGACGCCCGACTGTAGATGCTCTAAGATCCCTCCGTCGTTCATCAGTAATGGAATGGTCCGCGAACCAACCTATGGTTGGATGGTTAGAGGGACAGTGGTATCCCCAGCCCACCAGGGTTCAAGTCCTGGTGTTCGCAATATTTCCTCGACGTTCCCGTCGACGACTAGGCATCTACAATGACTTCGTAAATCTCAAGATGATATGCCGGCTCATCCTTCCGGAGGTGCTCTAGGATGTGCGTGTGTGCGTTCATATGGATGAGTGTATGTGCGTATATATGAGCGCTTGCGTCTATGCTGTGTTAAAAAAAAGTAATGGAATGGCCCTGCGTGCACTCCTCGTGCTAATACCTTGCTCAACGGCGTCAGCGAAATTTAATTCCAGCGTCCGGTGACGATTGGCATCCTGTGCTTGGGCCGTTCGACGGGGAAGAGAGATTGAGCCATGAGAAGCCAGCTGCATGATCGAGTCGATTTTTCTTTGTCTGCTCTGGAACTCTGGAGCGGATACACTTGAGCAAATGAGGATGCAACATGTGTTAGATCGATCACGATCACTTTTTGTTTTGTTTTTTTTTTTTGCGGGGGAGATAGATCACGATCACGCTGCCATCTCCGTGTGGAGGTCCAGTGCAGCTGGCTTGGCCGGGCCGTTCTCTTGGTCCAGCCTATCCCTCTCTCCTTTCAAGGGCCGTTTCCTTTTTCTTTTCTTTTTTTTTAGACAAAATTGTTCGTTTTTTTCAGAAAATACTCATGCTTTTCAAAAACAAATGTATGCAAATTTGTAAAACGCTGGAATTTTCAAATTTTGTTTGGAGTTTAAAATAATGTTCCTATTTTGAAATATTGTTCGTAATCTCAAAAACTCTTCATAGATTCAAAAAATGATCGTGTTTTCCTGTTTCTGTTTGTAATTTTACAAAATTCCTATTTAAAAAATTGTTTGGATTTTCAAAAATATCTCAAGTTTTTTGAAAAAAAATTCACAAATTATCTAGATGTTCTCGTTTCAAAAAACATGCAGTTTAAAAAAATGGCTTTTGAAATTTGGAAAAAAAAAGATCGGGTCTGCCGCTGGTGTTTGTTTTTAATGTTTTGCGCTACTTATTAGAGCATCTCCAACAGACGCGCAACGAGCGGTGCGTTAAAACAGTTTTTTGCTCGCGGAAATAGCGGTTTTTTGCGCGGCAAGGCGCTGGCTCCAACAGTGGCTGCAAAATATTGCGTGCGACCTGCTCCAACAGACGCTGCAAAAAAAAAGGGCACGTGCGAGCAACTCGAACACAAACTAGTTCAACCAAATAGATAATTCAACGATACAAATAGCAAAGTTCAACCAAAAAGCACAAAGTAGAAACTACGAGGACTACTCCGAGTCGTCGTCCTCCTCCTCCTCGCTTGTGTCGTCCGACGTATCAAGAAACACGTCTTCCCACTGATGATCGTTGTACTGCGAGACGAAGACGTTGGCGGCTCAGCTATCCTCCTCGTCGTAGGATGTTGTTGGCCCGTCGCCGGCGGAGGAGGAGCGAGCCCGCGTCGCCGCTTCATCGCCGGAGAAGGCTCCATTGCTGGAGGAGCTAGCCCTATAGTCGAGATGGATTAAGGACTAGTAACCGCCCCCCCCCCCCCCCCAAAATTTTGTAACTTTTATTTCATTTTATATACACGGTATAAATGCAAACGCTTACATACATACACGTACGGTATGAAATACCTTGCTCAATAGTTCTGAAATACCAACCCGGCATTTTTATCTAAAATATTTGGAAAATCTGTCCGCATTTAAGAGACCGCGGCAGTCAACAATTTTGAAATAATATTTCAGTATTTTGTATAAACAAAGGTTGAAGTGGTAAATCTGCAACGTTGAACAAGTATGAAATACACATTTATTTTTCCAAAAAATGTGGGTCATAAAATTATCAGAAATTTAGAAATGTTCCTTAATTTCAGAAAATTATCGGAAATTTCAAAAATGTTTTGAATTTCACGAAAATGTTAAAAAAAATTCGAAAAAATGTTCTTGAATTTCAAAATGATATTACGAATTTCCAAACATAATCCTAGATTTTTTTTGAATTTCAGGAAAATGTTAACAAATTTTAAAATGTTCCCGAATCTAAACAAATCATGAATTTCGTAAGAGCCCTGAATTTATAAAAATGTTCATGAATTTAGTTTAAATTTATGAATCACTAATAATTTCTCAAATTCAAAAAGTATTCCAACATTTCAAAAATATTCATGAATTTGGAAAATGTTATCGGATTTCGTTTTTTATTTCTTTCTGAAATTCATTTTTTCTCAATTTTTAGGGATTTTTTTTCTAAAACAATAGAAAATCATAGATTTGAATTAATTTTCCTGCATTACAAAAAATGTTTTAAAATTGAACAAAAATTTAAAGTAAATAAAATAAAAATAGAAAAAGCATAAAAAAAAGAAAAACCTGATTCAAAACCGGCCGGGAGGAATCAGAAATCAGCCGGTCCATATAGCAGGAGATCTCTCGCTAAGGGATACACATGTGGTTGGTATTTCCTGCCCTATGACGGGAATAGGGTCTGCTAGTATGAGACTACCAAACAAGCTCTTACCGATATGTGTATGATAATATTTAGACATGTGCACGTCCTACACACTCGACTGCATTGAGCATTTTCCTTTAGGAGTAAACTGGAAGTAGCAGCAGTAGTTTTTTCGAATGTTAAATCATTGATTAGAAAGGAGTGTTACAAATAACACCCACTAGGGAGCAATGCACTCCATAAGACGGTGCCAAAAAAGAAGAATGAAAAACGACTGCTCGGTTTATCGAGGAAGATTGGGAGAAGACGTAAACAACGCCTAACTAGTCTGGACCTAAAGCACCACAAAACATACAACATGTCAGGAGGCCAACATCCCACAACACACCCGGCCGGACACTCGAGCGTCCGCACTGAATACTGTTGCATCAATCCGAGCTGCCAGAAGCATATCCGTGAAACTGGATAACATCGAAGAGGAACACTATGTCCGATAGAGCAAACCTACTCCGCTTCGATCCCGCAAGGTTGACGGACATCCCTCACCTGAAGCACCTTGCATATGAAGGGTGCTTCTGCTGCTCCCACAGAGATGTCATGCAAGCCGCCGCAGACCACCCCACGAGCTCTGAGCCCCTCTGACCGGGTCCAACTCCAAGATGATGCTCCAAGAGGAAACACGATGTCAAGCAAAGCCAAAAGCGTCTTCATTGTCCGATCTAGCGGACCGAATCTAGGGTTACCCCCATAGCATGTCGGGAGGGGGCATGACTACAACATCGATGCCTCCAACAAAGCCATCAACGACCCTGGCAGCAACCGTAGTACAGCTTTCGCCGGGCAGTCAACCTGCCCAAAACCAAGACCTGGCAGCATTTCCGCCCTACCACCTCCACGACACGCAAGCCTCGCGCCAATCAAAGCACTAGACAGTCCATCGAAGTCATCAGGCCACCACCCAGTAGATCCGCGCTGGGACGCTGACCGCACGCCTCCTGCGACCGGCACACCGCAAATCCGCGGGGGAGCGACGCCTGAGCGCCGTCCGGGCTTTGCCCTGCGGCGGCTAGGGTTACCGCCGGAGTCGCCCGCGGGGGAGGGGCGACACGGGGCTCGTTGAGGAGTAGTAGTAGTAGTAGTATTTTTTATTTATATTTATTTTTAGGCAGGAGTAGTGGTTGGCGAGCACGAGGGGGGCAGCCGCGGCGCAATCGTCCAAGTGAAATGCAGAGACGAGGTGCGGCGGGCGTCGTGCGTGCCATGTGATTGCTGAGTGTGCTGTCGTCCGCCGTGTTCAAACACCACCGGAAAAGAGTCCGTCCAAAATCACGGAGAAAAGTTGCCGGCCGGCAGCTGTGCGCGCTCATCGTGTCGTCGAGCTAATCAGTGTGCGGTCGATCCACCGTGCGGCGGCACACCCCCACCTCATCACCCATCGCTTTCTTCCCCACCCGCACTCCAGATCAGATCCCGCTCCTCCTCCCCCCTGCCCAGCTGACACCGACCAGTCATCCGGACAGCGACACTCCCTCCCACTCCCAGCGCCACCGTCGCCGCCCTCCGCCGCCATGGGCTCCTCCCACCGCCACCTGATGCGCCTGCTCGACGACCCCTTCTTCCCCTTCCCACCACCACCGCCCACCTCCTCCCTCTCCTCCTCCTGCCCCTTCCTCCCTCCCCCATCCCCATCCCCCTTCGCCTTCCCCCACCACCCCGACCTCCTCGACCTCTACCTCCCCGCCGACCCCTTCTTCGCCCCACCCCCCATCCCCTCCCCGCACGCCTTCCTCCTCCACGACCTCACGGACCGCGTCGCCGCGCTCGAGCTCGCGGCCCGCGCGGCCGCCCCGCAGCCCGCGCGACGCAAGTACACCTACGCCGCCACGGAGCCCGGCGGCCGCAAGGTGAAGTGGACGGCGGAGGACAAGCCGCGCGGCGGGGGCCGGGCGCTCAAGTGGGAGGCGGAGCTCGCCTCCCCCAACGACGACGGCTTCGACCGCAAGTGGAGGTGGGAGGCCAAGTCCAAGCCCGGCGGCAAGGCCAAGACCAAGTGGGGCACCGAGATCAAGGGCAAGGGCTCGCTCCAGCCATGGTCGCACGCATACACCTGGGAGGAGGACTTCACCGCCTCCGACGACGACGATGAGCTGGAGGTCGAGGAGCGCAGGCCGGAGAAGCCCAAGAAGATCAAGGCCGCCGCCAAGGACAAGGAGGATGACAAGAAGAAGAAGAAGCCGGCGAGGACGTGCGTCCAGATCGAGGAGATCCCCGAGGACAACACCGCCGGATGCGACGCCATCCGCAAGGTACTCCGCAGAAAAGATGAGATTTTTCGGGGGGTTTGGGTTCTGTGGCCCGATCTGAACGAAATGTGTGATTGATTCCCAGTAGATTTCCGACAAATCCATGCGTATCTCTGGTTAAATTTAAGAGAAAGGTTGGAATTTCAGTTGGATGCTAGTGTCCACAGTCTAGATCTGTGCTAGTACTGGCTATATGTAGACTCTGCTCTGCTCTGAAATCTGAATGATATCAGCTTGAGAATCCTGCCTCCTAGCAATGTACTGACCGCCTGACATTTGTTTCCCTTCTGTTCTGATGATGCAGGCTTTTGCCATGGGGAACGGCAAGGGGAAGGCCAAGGAGCTGTCGCCGCAGGACGCCGCGCTGCTCATCCAGATGAACTACAGGGCGCACCTCGCCCACCGCTCCCAGGTGCTCCGCTGCCTGCGCGACCTCGCCGTCGCCAAGGCCAAGCTCAAGGAGCTCAGGTCCCTCTTCTACAACCTCTCCTACAGGCGCCGCCTCTCGCATGACCACGAGGAGCGCCAGAGGTTCTCTGAGAAGATCATTGTCCTGCTCCTCACTGTCGATGCGCTCGAGGTGAGCTCCGTCATGACCTGTTTACGATTGCTGATTGCCATTGCTGTGTTGTGGATTTGCAATTCAGTTACTGCATATACTGCTTAACACTATATTACTAGTGAGAAAAAAAAAATCAAAGCACACCAGGATGATTAACATGCTATTTAGCTGAGCATCTGTCCAACATATGTATGCACTTGAGATGATCTCTGCCATCACCTGTTCGTCATTGCCATGGCTGTTGTGAATTTGAAATTTACTTGCTAGTTAGTACAGTACATTGTTGGTTTGAGGATGGTTTATCAGGGTTCTGTACATAAGTATGCTTTTCTAGCAGTGCTTTAGTGTCTGAAGGTATTGGTTAGCGATGCGTCATCATTGAAAAAATAAATCAAAGCTCACTACAAAGATTAACATGCTATTGAACATCTGTTCTTGTCACTGATGAGTGTGCATGTATATGTGCTCAACCAAGTATGTAGATCCTGTTAACACATATATTTTTTCAATAAATGTGCTAGAATGGGTGTCAGCACTCCTCACTATAGAAATAAATATCATATTGACGAGTAATGTTTGATCTCTGTTCTCAGTAGTATCTTGGATGCTTCATTAGGTCCAAGTATGAGATAATATTATTACATTCGGCGCCGCTGCATGTTTCCCAGTTGTTATATTTTCTACCGAATGATGCCCCTGGTAATGGTATATCAAGTGCGGGTGCCTCTGGGCATTTAAGCTTTTGTTTCAGCTTATGATTTCTAAGGCCATGTTTTTATTGAGTGTAGTGAAGGAGAATGCAGTCTTGGAATTTCTTGTGATAACTGAATAATTTTCTGTCATCCCGCCTTTGCTCCCGGAGGAGCTTGTGAACTGAAATGATGCTCCTACGACCTATGTGCCAATTCATCTGCTGCTGTGTTTATAACTCTCATAATTTCCGAACTCGAAATAGCCAGCATATTCTTCTGTTATCTTTCAGTCCTTTATGGGGTGCTTCCTATCATTGCATTATCTTTCAGTAACCTTATTCCTTGGCAACTAATCTTATTCCCTCTCTGCCCAGGGACCTGACTTCATGGTGAGGACGGCGAAGAAATCTATGCTGGAGGAACTGGAGAGCATGCTGGAGATCGTGGACCCGCAGCCACCAGGGAAGCAGAGGTCGTTCAACCGCCGCAAGTTCGATCTTCCAGAGGGCGGAGCGATCCCAAATGAGAAAACCGCTGGCGTGAACAACGCTGTCAGAGTCATCAACACTGGCAAGGGCAAGCAGTAGGCACTAGCGCCTCGTTTAGTGCCCGGTACCATGGCCGATCGATGGAGCTTGTAGCGCTGCTTTGTCTGTGAGATAGTCCGGTTCGTCTTAGATTTCTAGTACCTTTGAGATTTGAGAAGGGTTGAACTTGTCGTGCACCATTATCCGGGATGTCGTAGCGTGTATGAACCGTATTGTTTGTTTGGACTTGTTGTAATGTATGCTGTTGTTGAACTACCAGTAGAAGAGTTTGGTGCTTTAATTATCAGCTTCTCTTCTGGCTGACGCCCTCATGTTTTGTGCTCCATGGAAGTTCAGTCCTGGTTTTTTAGGGGTGAAAACACATTAGTTCTAACTTTTTTTTTTGAGGATAATTATTCCTAACTTGTAGGGATATGCACACAAAGAAAACACATTATTTCTGCGTGAAGGCCCGAACAAAGTGCCAAAGGCTCACTCGCCGAAGGCCCTCATGTTTGATTTTTCTTGTAATCTTATGTTGCATTGCAGAGCTGCTAGTTCACGCGAGCTGCTATATCTCGCTTACAGTGATATAGAGGCTCCCCTCGCCTGAAGGATTTTCTCCCCGCGTAGGTATTTGGATGGCACTTTTCTTCTGCTTGTTTTCTTTTTGGACTGTTTTCCTCAGGTTTTCTTGTTTAGTTGTTTTCTTTTGTTTCTTCCTCGGTTCTTTCTCTTTTTGCACGGTTTATCTCTTGTTTGCTTGGTGCCTATTCTCTTTGGTTTTTGGTTTCTTTCTTTAGTTTTCCTTTTTAGTTTCAAAGGCCATCTTTGTTTCTTTTTCGGGTTTCACTCTTTTGCATTGGTTTTCTTTGGATGTCTTTCGTTTTCTGTTTTGTTTGTCTTTTTTTTACTTCTCTAGGGTTTCTTTGTTTATTTGTCGATTTTCAATGGTTTTGTTTTTGTAAAACACATGACAATTTTTTCAGTACACATTCTATATTTTCTGTATACATTAAAAAATATTTTATCTACACATTTAACATTTTTTAAATACATGATTAACACTTTTTGAAAACTAATTTGTTATATATGTAATACATTTTTATGTACACTTCTAACATTTTAAAATATATAAGATTAACATTTTTTGAATACGTGGTAAAAATTCAATACACGGCAAATATTTTTTTTAATGACAACAACCATTTTTTTCACACAGTACATTGTTTGTACACACCAAGAACATTTTAAATACACGTTTAACATTGTTTAAGTACATGATCAAGAATTATTACATACACATTTTTTATATATATTTGCAGTATACATGACAAACAATATTTCTATACGCATTAAACATTTTTCGAATGCTTTATTAATATTTTCAAATATTTGATTAACATTTTTTAATGATTAATTAACAATTTTTGAAATACGTGATTAACTTTTTTCATACACATTGTATATTTTTTGTATTCATGAGAAAAAAATTCCATTCACATTTAACATTTTCCAAATGCTTGGTTGACATTTTTTTCAAATATTTTATGTAAATGGTTTGGTAACATATATATTTAAAACATTTGGAAATTTAAGTAAATATAAAAATGATAGCAAAAAAATGAAAACAAAAACAGGAAAGAAATAGAGAAAAAAACAGAGAAAAGAAAAAACAAGGCAGTGGCCTGTGGCCACCCTCACTGCGCCGAGCCATTTAAGAGCGCAACCTAGGTTTTGATATAAACGAGACATGGCAGACCCCATAGTTGACGCTCGTGTGCGTCAACAAGAAGTAGGTTCGCTGAAGCCTACGCGAATGAGCCGGTCAACTTTGGCCACGAAGCTATTTGTTTATAGTTTTCTCTTCTTTTTTTATTCAGATTTTCACCACAAATAGCTATTGTTTTCTAGATGATAGATTTTATATAATCTAATTAAAATAGAAAATTATATTTTAAAAATTTGTTCGGTATATGTTTTTATAAAAGCTCTGTGTATATTAAAATAAGTACACCATTTATTCAAAGAATATTTGTTGTGTATTAACAAATGGTCATCATATATTTAAACATTTTATGTATATAAAAAATATTCGTCATATGCTCAAAAAAATATTTGGTGTGTATTTAAAAAAATATTCACTGTATGCGAAAAAAGCCATTGAATATTTGGAAAAGAATTCACTGTATGCTAAAAATAATTCTGTGTGCATTTGTTTTTTTTTTTGCCATATACTGCAAACCTATAAAAAATAAAAATACACTGAATACCCGAAAAATAGAACTAAACCCAAAATATGGAAAAAGAAAAAGAAAGGAAAAATTAAGAAAAAAAGAAGTAAAAAGGTCAAACAGAAGCAACTAGTGAAATTGTGCTGGCTCGTTTGGAGGTTTCTTTAGCGAAGCCTCCCCTATATGACGCACACTGGCGTCGTATAGGATTTGGCGTTGAATAGGAAGCGGGGTGGATCGACGCCACTTGGATTATTGCATAACAAGAAGAGAGAGGAATCTGTGAATAATGTTTGGATTAATTATCCACATGTTCTTTAATCCTAACATTAGATTTATGGTTGCTTTAGATTTGTGATTACTTTTGAATGACACATAATAACTTACATTTCTGTGCCTCGAATATTTCTGAATTCACTATCATTCTATTGTAAAAATGGGCGCTTGGCATCGTGCACCATCATGGTCTAGTTAATAATCTAAGTCAAAGCAATTGATCCAGTCATTGAATAAATCTACCCAATGTTGATTAACCACCCCATTACTCTTATCAGAGGAGGATCTAACTAAGTTAAAGTCTTCTTCAATCAAAGTAGGGCTAAACCAGTAGTAAGTCTCCTCCAATCAAAGTAGGGCTAAACCAGTAGTTCATCACATTATGTAGTTCGTGTTGGGGAACGTAGTAATTTCAAAAAAAAAATCCTACGCACACGCAAGATCATGGTGATGCATAGCAACAAGAGGGGAGAGTGTTGCCCACGTACCCTCATAGACCGAAAGCGGAAGCGTTATCACAACGCGGTTGATGTAGTCGTACGTCTTCACGATCCGACCGATCAAGTACCGAACGTACGGCACCTCCGAGTTCTACACACGTTCAGCTCGATGACGTCCCTCGAACTCCGATCCAGCCGAGTGTTGAGGGAGAGTTTCGTCAGCACGACGGCGTGGTGACGATGATGATGTTCCACCGACGCAGGGCTTCGCCTAAGCTCCGCAACGGTATTATCGAGGTGTAATATGGTGGAGGGGGGCACCGCACACGGCTAAGAGATCTCAAGGATCAATTGTTGTGTCTATGGGGTGCCCCCCTGCCCCCGTATATAAAGGAGCAAAGGGGAGGCAGCCGACCAAGGGGAGAGGTGCGCCAAAGGGGGGAGTCCTACTCCCACCGGGAGTAGGACTCCTCCTTTCCTTGTGGGAGTAGAAGGGAAGGGGGAAGGAGAAAGAAGGAAGGGTGCGCCCCCTTCCCTAGTCCAATTCGGACCAGACCATGGGGAGGGGTGCGGCCACCTTTTGAGGCCTTTCTCTCCTTTCCCGTATGGCCCATTAAGGCCCAATACGAATTCCCGTAACTCTTTGGTACTCCGAAAAATACCCGAATCACTCGGAACCTTTCCGAAGTCCGAATATAGTCGTCCAATATATCGATTTTTACGTCTCGACCATTTCGAGACTCCTCGTCATATCCCCGATCTCATCCGGGACTCCGAACTCCTTCGGTACATCAAAACTCAATAAAACTGTCATCGTAACGTTAAGCGTGCGGACCCTACGGGTTCGAGAACTATGTAGACATGACCGAGACACGTCTTCGGTCAATAACCAATAGCGGGACCTGGATGCCCATATTGGCTCCCACATATTCTACGAAGATCTTTATTGGTCAGACCGCATAACAACATACGTTGTTCCCTTTGTCACCGGTATGTTACTTGCCCGAGATTTGATCGTCGGTATCTCGATACCTAGTTCAATCTCGTTACCGGCAAGTCTCTTTACTCGTTCCGTAATATATCATCCCGCAACTAACTCATTAGTCACAATGCTTGCAAGGCTTATAGTGATGTGCATTACCGAGTGGGCCCAGAGATACCTCTCCGATAATTGGAGTGACAAATCCTAATCTCGAAATACGCCAACCCAACAAGTACCTTTGGAGACACCTGTAGAGCACCTTTATAATCACCCATTTACGTTGTGACGTTTGGTAGCACACAAAGTGTTCCTCCGGTAAACGGGAGTTGCATAATCTCATAGTCATAGGAACATGTATAAGTCATGAAGAAAGCAATAGCAACATACTAAACGATCGAGTGCTAAGCTAACGGAATGGGTCAAGTCAATCACGTCATTCTCCTAATGAGGTGATCTCGTTAATCAAATGACAACTTATGTCTATGGCTAGGAAACATAACCATCTTTGATTAACGAGCTAGTCAAGTAGAGGCATACTAGTGACACTCTGTTTGTCTATATATTCACACATGTATTATGTTTCCGGTTAATACAATTCTAGCATGAATAATAAACATTTATCATGATATAAGGAAATAAATAATAACTTTATTATTGCCTCTAGGGCATATTTCCTTCAGTTCGCTGATAAAATTTAGTTTATGTTCATCATTTGCAGAACAATAAATAGAAATGAACCTCCACATGTGCTTGTCAATTTTCCAAGTGAGAATGCAGGAGACATAATAGTCGAACACATTCTTGATTTGAGTCTGGTCGATGGGAAGTTGTTTTTTCTAAAAGTACGCAACTTGAGAAACTCTTCTAAGGATAGTTGAATGCATAAAAGTAACCATCTATATAAAAACATATAACCCCATCATTGTTTCACAATTAGAACTGATTGGGAAAATATGTCAGCCGGTTGAGAAATACGACTGCTTGTAAGAATACTCATTCAATTTCCCAATCACTTTGAGATATAATATGAAACAGGTATTTTTAATTGGTTGTAAAGGGCAATTTTGTCAGGGATTTGTTTTCTTAGCTGTTTTTTTAAATCAATAGTAAAAAAATTCTAGAAAAAATAGGGAGAGAAAGGCGGAAAAAAGAATAGATGTTTATATATCATCATCTAAAAAAAATATTATGCTTCAACATACCGAACAGATGTGTTCATGTCCCAAAATTGACTGGAGTTTGGCGAAGGCATGGTGAGATTGTTGGGCAAAGGACCATGGACTGCCACTCTTTGCAGCTGGTCCCCGGGAGTGGCTGAATTTTCTCCTCCTAAGATGGCATGATGGAGGGAGACATCCTTGCTCGGGCTTGTTCGCCATCTTCATGGTCGTGGAAAGTGATCCCATGGTAGTGGTGCAGACGATGAAGAGCTTGGATATCATTGCAAGGTACTTGAACACGTTTGGGGGGAAGAAGATGATCGAACACCAGAGACCTCGATGTGTTTTATTTATTTTAAGGGCTGTATGTGCTGATGATTTGATTCAAAATAAATTATTGATGATTTGATCAAAACAAGCATTTTTTGAAAAAGTAAACCTGAAGAATTGTTACTTCTCGATTCCAAAATAGCTAAACAGTCACTAGTATCTAAATTGAATGAATGATGCAAACGGAGGCAGAGGCATGAATAATTTTTGGACCCTAATAAATTCTGAAAGTTTGTTGCAACATTAGAAATTGCCATGTTCGCCAACTAAATTTGCCACCTCACATCAACTAAAGTTGCCATGAAAACATTCGGATTGCCATGCTTAAAATCCGAATGATCGGGGTTTATCATTTCCGTAATTTTTAGCTGTGGCGGAGTTTGTGAACGAAATAAACCTTGTACAACTCAAAGATGCCATTGGGGTCCTCTGCGGTAACTGCCCTCTTGTTAGAGTCTCGTTGCCTTGTGGCCCCGGACCCCACGTGTCATTGGCAGTACTTCCCTACAGTAACTGCAGAGGATCACAACACTCAATGAGCCCGCTAGTATACAGCAGGTCTAAAAAAACTCGTCATTTTGGAATCACCTGTTAGTAATAACAACCTCTCTCAACGAGCCCCACGTCCCCCGCGTCGCCCTCCCTGGCGACACGGGGGAAACCCTAGATCTAGGTGCCTCCCTTTCCTCCCTTCCCTCGGCTCGCCGCCACCGGAGGAGCGGACGACGAAGTCCGGGCCGGCTCCTGTGAAGGTGGCGGCAGGGCCCTTTCCTGTTCTTCGTCCGCTAGCTTGGCGCGGCGGCTGCCGGACGGCGTGGGACGGGGCCAAGGTGCCGCGGGGGCTCTCGCGCTCGCGAGGGCCCTAGGCGACGGGGCGGCCCTGGATGGCACGCGGTGGGTGGCCCGCTGCGGCGGCGACATGCGGCGGATGGCTGGCGGCGGCGCGGGCCAGACGGTGCTCTCCCTGACTTGCAGTGCTTGGTGGTGCTCCCCCTTCTGGTTGGCGCGGCCCTTGTACGCGTTCGTGACGGAGGAGGTGCGGGCGGGCCTCCTTGGCGGGGTTCCACCCAGATCCCGCGCACGGTGGCGCGGGCTAATCTGTTTCTACACATCCTCGCCGATCTGGAGCGCGGCGGTGCAGGCCTGCTAGCTTTGGTGCGTTCCCGCCCAGTTCCGACGAGCAGCGGTGTGGGCCTGTCTGATTTCGGCGAGGTCCCGGCCAGATCCAGCGCGCGGCGGTGCGGACGTTTTCCGCCCAGTGCCTGCGTGCGGCAGCGCGGGTCGGCCAGATCCGGCAGGGTCCTTGCTAGTTCCTGCGCGCGGCGGTGCGGACGACTAGTTGGCATGGCATCCGCCTAGCTCCTGCGTTCAGATTGGTCTTGGTGGTGTGTGCTCTCAGCCTCCTTTTTGCTCGATGGCGTTTGGGTGACCTCGGAGGTCGAGATGGTCTGTTGGAAGGCGAGGCAACGACATCCGTGGATGTCGTTATCCTTCCTGAAGGTGTCGTCGTGGACCTTGTTGTTCCTCGACATCTCATGTCTAATGGTCTTTGGGTGAAAACCTAAGATTTGGCTATGCCGAATCGGGTGACGACGGTGTCTCTGACATCGCTTCCTTTTTGGAGGCGTTACTTTGAAGACCTCGATGGCTTCTGAGGGTGCGTGTGGCTGTAGGTGGAGTTTGGGTTTGGGTAGTTGTCTCGGAAGTAGCCGGTAGCTGGCCTTTGGCCGGTGGTTTGCGACTTACGGTGCTTAGACCTAGTTTTGCTAGTGTTTAGCCCGTCTGTTATGGTTTTAGCCTAGTTTTCCTTAATTAACCGAGGGGTCTTTTTTACCATTTCTCTCTCATCAATGAATATAGCAGCTCTCCTGCTATCGTTTTAAAAAAAATAGACCATTGCTCTAGCGAATGGTGAATGGGTGGTAAGGGTGAGATTAAATAAACACTATCCATGGATGATGAGATGCTCCTTTATTCATTTCAGCTCACGATGAAGTAAATTAAGCAACATGAAGATAAAAATGGGAACGTAGTAGTAAATGGAGTGATGAAACAAACGTAGTGGAGTAGTAGTAAATGGAGAGTTGAATTTTTTATTTGGTGGGCGGGGCGACGAGCTTCTCGATCTCCTGCAGCGCCTGGATGGCCACCTTGATGTAGAAGGCGATGGGCGCCGAGATGGCGGCCAGCGGGTTGGCGGCCATCTCCTCCTTGGCGTCGTCGTCGGCGGACGGCAGCGGCGCCGTCGGGTCCTCCTCGAACTTCTTGGCCTGCTCCAGGTACGTGTCCATGCGCGGGGTGGCGAACAGCCGCACGGCGTCCATGTCGCCGCCCCTCGCCGCGTACCGCTGCCGGCCGTGCGACGTCTCGGAGGCCAGCGCGTACGGCCGCCCCTCCGCCTCGTACAGCTCCTGCGTCTCCATCAGGTCCAGCAGCTGCTGCAGCTCCGCCCGGAGCATGCCCACCAGCTTCTCCCCGTCGTTCAGCACGATGTCCTCCAGCGCGTTCTGCGCGTCCGCCAGCTTGTACCGCGCCTCCTCCAGGTTCTTCCCGTCGGCCATCTGCCTCGCCTCGCCGATCGCGCCGGCGTGCTGCCGACGCGCCATCTCCGCCAGCACCCCCCGCGCCTTGACGCTCACGGCTTCCTCGCCGGGCGCGTCCGGGGAGCGGGGTATCACGACGTCCTGCGGGGTCTGGCCCTGCGGGCTACCCTGCACGTTGTAGCTGTGCTGGGCCTCCGCCACCAACCCGTCGTACGGCGTCGTCAAGGTGCTCTCCAGGAGCTTGAAGTTGATGGCCACCTTGCGGGTCTCGCCGCTGAAGAGGGTGCCGAACTTGATGGTGATGACGCCCGTGCCGCCGTCGGTGGTCTGCGTGTAGTCGGTCCCTGGCGCCACGGTCATGGTGTCCAGGTCCGGGGCGCTGGGATCTTCCGCCTTGGGCGTCAGCGTGAGCTGCACGTCCTGCGCGACGATGGTGAGGAGCCCGCCGAGGAGCTGCGAGAAGGGCGCGGTCACGTTGCCGCCGTCCGGCACCGAGTTGAACGTGCCGCCGGGGGACTTCCTGGCGACGTCGCTGAGCAAGGCGTGGTCGGCGTCCTTGCCGAAGCCGAACGTGTAGACCGCCACGTTCCCGGGATCGACTTGCCTGGCGTCGCCGTCGCTCTGCTGGCCGTCGGACATGAGGAAGACATTGGGCGTGCGGGCTTTGGTGGTGGCGCGGCCGGCGACGATGGCCAGGGCGGTGTCCAGGCCGGCCTTGATGTTGGTCCCGCCGTTGGCGACAAGGCCGTCGACGATGGCCTTGAGGTCGGCCTGCGCTTGCTGCGTGACGGAGCGGAGTGGGCAGTGCCTGGTGGCGGAGCCGGAGAAGGAGACGACGGAGAGGCGGTCGACGGGGGTGAGCTTCATGATGACGAACTGCATCGCCATCTTCATGCTCTGGAGCTTGTCGCCCTGCATGCTGCCGCTCACGTCCAGCACCGCCACCAGGTCCAGCCCTTCCCGGACGGCCGTCGACGACGTGGCTTTGAGCTCTACCACCGCCGTCACCTCGTCCGCCGACAGGGCCGCCTCGTCCTTGCTGAACTTGGGCTCGGTGATGGTCACCAGACCCTTGGTGTTACCTGCGTTAGAAGCAGGAGGCTTCTCGTCGTCGTTGAACGCCATTGTTTCCAATGATCTAGCAGAGCAGAGCTCAGCTCACACTCACACACCAAGCAGCTAGCAGATTGCTTCTGTTTCTCGTGTGTTGTTGGACGCGCATGCACACCATTTTATATGTACCCTAACCTAGCTGGCAAGGTTCTTCGTTCTGAAACTAATTTTCGTGATGAATTATACCGTATACTAGTGTACAATAAATTCCAAATTCAAATACTCCCTCCGTCCGCGAATAAGTGTACTTCTAGCTTTTGTTTTTAAGTCAAAGTTTTGAAATTTTGACCAACTATATACAAAAGAGTAATAACATATATGACATCGAATTGATATATTATGGAAGTACATTTCAAAATAGATCTAGTGATATTAACTTAATGTCATAAATGCTAGTACTTTTTCCTATAAAGTTGGTCAAAGTTTTAAAATTTTGACCTAGGACAAAAGCTAGAGTACACTTATTCACGGACGGAGGGAGTACATTTTACTACTAGCTAGTACAGAAAAGTAAAACATCACATTTCCAAGAACACTTTAGCTGCTTGATTTTCCCTGAAGGAGCTCCTCACGTTCCTGGGTTGGGCCGAAGCCTATTAACTATGTGATCCAGGCCTCCTCTCTCTCTCCCTCTATTTATTCCATGTTTTTATTGTTTTATGTGTTTTTCCTTTTTTTTTCTTTGTTAGTTGGCTTTTACTTTTATTTTGTGTGTATTTTGGGATGTTGGGTTAGTTCAAATGTATACACATAAATACACCCTCCTGATAGTGTCAAAATGATCTCATATTTTGGGATGGAGCGAGTACTATGCAATATGTGAGAAAATTACACTATTATATGATTATTATTTGCATACTACCAAAAGTGCAATTTAGAGTGAAGTTTTGTGCAAGTTTTTTTTAAAACCTTTTCCATTATATTTCTTCTTTAAATGGTATACTATTGCTACAGATTGGTTGTTCCTTATTTTGATTTTTAAGTTATTATTTTGTTTTCTTTATTTTTCAAGGGTAAACCATTGCCACTAATTCATTCCTTTTTTACGAATTGTTTATGCAAAAATTCCACCATTACACGTTTATTCATGCATATTTTTTAAAAGAGCATTTTTTGTGAATATTGTGTACAAATTTTGTCGTTGTTTGTTTTAACTTTTTTATTTTCCCTTTTCTTGAAGGGTAGTACCAATGCCACTTATTTATTCTTTCTTAGAAAACATTGCTATTGTGGTTCTGGTTTAGTTTCTATTTCATTTTCTTTCTTTGTAAAGAGTAATACCAATGTCATTAATTTGTTTTTTCTTTGATGTGACTGTAGTAGGTCCTTTGAAAATTGTATAGTGAGTCAAGATTTTGAATTTGAAAACATGGGAGAATGGGCATTACAATTTGTTCACTCTCCTATGGTATGATATAAAACTTGAAATTTTGTTGGGAAGAGAAACTAAAACCAAAATCATAATTTTGAGTTGGAGTCATATTATTTGCAATTGTTATTCGTGTCTTTTAAATGACTGTTGGCTTCCCGTTAAAGTAGTATTAGTGTATTTGTTTATATGTCACCTGGAAGTTTGTTACTTCCACATGTGAAGAGGAAGAGGAGTGTATTTGTTTATTGTGAAGGTTGTTGACCCCACAAGTGAACTCACTACCAACTCCAATCTTTATATATTTTTATTTTTACTATTACTATTACTATATACTACAACACTCAAGGAATTTACTACCTTCGTCCTTGTTTATTAGTCCTCTTTGTATTATGTGTCAAATTTTGACCTTAAATTTAAGTAATAAAATGTTAAAGCATGTCATAAAAATAATATAATGGAAAACTATGTTCAAATACGAATCCAATGGTACAATTTTGTATGACATGCACTAATATTTTGTTAGTTAAATCTCTAGTCAAAATTTGACACAAAATACAAAGTAGACTTGTAAATCAGAACGGAGGTAGTAGTAGTCTACTCATCAGTGGATTAATGGATCACTGAGTATAAAATAACCGGATAAAAATTGTCAGCAGAGATAAGTCTTTGTTTTAGAAGAAAAATTGCGGGAGTTTGTTTTAATTGAGGCTACTGAAGTCCTGCTTGCATGTCATTATAAATCAAGCATAGCAAGGCAACACAAACCAGAGAAAGAGGGACCCATCGAAAGAAGTTGTTTCATTTTTGCTCGATCGACCGCACCCGGCCGGCCGGCCGGCCATGGGGAGCGATGACAGCGACCGTGGCAGCATCGCCTTCTTCGGGGCCTACCGCCCGCCGGTGCCATTTTGTCTTAAGTTGGCTTGCCCCGCGATACTCGAATCCTGGCTCCCCACCTGCGCCTACGTGTAAGTTTGGTTGTCCCGGTGAAAAGGAAATTTTAATAGCAACACAGAAATATCAATGGACCAAGACAAGATATTAACGCTGCTAAGAGCCTCTACGGTCGGACTTTGCAAATCCGGCCTCTCAAACGCCCGCGGACGCGCCCGTCCACGGATACTGACCAATCACGTCTCAAATAATGCAATCCGTATCCGGATACCTCAAATTAGAAACCTCAAATCCATATTATTTCATGCAACATAGCGATCTTTAAGTGAAGCTCGTCCGGTCGCCGTAGCCATGTCCGACGGCCGGCTGCGCCCCTCAGTGTGTTGGTCCGATCGCCGTCAAGGTAGAGTAGGGCATGGGACGTGAGCCGGCTCACGGGACTCAAGGTGCCACCGTCTTCCATGCCCTACTCGTCCCCGTCAGAGCCTGTAACCCGTTGGGTGCCGGTGGACGTCAGATCGATGATGGATCCATCCTGGGACGAGCCGACGACGTCCAACACGACGCGGTTGTGGTGCCCGGACTGGTGCACCGTACGGGGCGCAGGAGAAAATGACTCCACCCCGGTACTTTTTAAAGATCATGGCAACTTTTCCTTTTTGTTTTGCATGTATGAAAGATTTTTGAAAACATGTGGCACTAGTAGAGAAATGGTTAGCCACAATTTTAATTGGTGGTGCGCCATTTCTAACCAACACCACCACTATTTTTCTGAAATAGTGGTGGCGTTGGCATATTTGATACACCAGCTTTACATACTTAGTGCTGGTGTTGCTTTAGTCTAACACGCCACAGACTAGTGTGTCCATTTGTACAGACCAGGCGCAAGGTGATGCTGGCATATAATTTCTATCAACGTCATAACTAATTAATTTATTGTTGGCGTCGTAATTACTAGCACGCTAGAAATAATTTTTAACCTTTTACTATATTTAATATTTTTATTTTTCGAGTCTTTTTATAATTTATTGTATTTTATTATTTTAGGTCTGTTTACTGTTGTTAAGTCTTTCTATTTAAATCTTTCATAATTTTGAGTTCTATTACTTTGAGTCTTTTGTTATTTTGAATCTTTTATAATTTTGATTCTAATATTTTGATTTTTTTTATAATTTTATTTTTTAAGTCTTTTATTGCTTTTAAACCTTTTATTATTTTGAGTCTTTTTATTGTTTTTTAGTTTTTTATTATTTTGAATATTTTATAGTTTTGAGTCTTTCTGTTATTTTGAGTATTTTTATTTGCTTTTTAGTCTTTCTATTAGTTTGAATCTTTTATTTCTTAAGACTTTTATTATTTTAGTCCTTTTGTTATTTTTGTCTTTTATTGTTTTGATTCTTTCTATTATTTGAGTCTTTTACTATTTTGAGTAATTTTATTGTCTTTTGAGTCTTTGTATTATTTTGAGTATATTTTATTCTTTTTGGAGTCTTTCTATTATTCTGATTCTTTTATTGTTTTGAGTCTTTAATTTTTTTAAGTCTTTCTATTATTTTGAGTCTTTTATTATTTTGAGTATTTTTTATTGTTTTTTGAGTCTTTGCACTATTTTGAATCTTTTATTATTTTAGTCTTTTTTATTTTTTGAAGTCTTTTGGGCCTAGCCCGACATTTTGACACGGCCTATTGAGCCTAGCCCAATATTTCCGACATAGCCGGGTCAAAACCTTGGAGGCAGAGTCCCCTCGCCCCAATCGACACTCCTCTCTCTCTGGTTCAAACACTACTAGGAAAAACCCTAGTGGTAGCGCTGGTTTATGGGTTAGCAGTAGCGCGGGCACCCGCGCTACTAGTACGGCACTACAACTTACTAGGAGCAGTAGCGCTGGTTTGAAACGTGCTACTGCTAACCCTACGTAGCAGTAACGCGGGATGGTCCAACGTTACTGCTAGATAGTTGTAGCGTCGGGGACAAGCCAGCTCTACTGATACACCCACGCTGCTGCTTTTTTGCCGACCAGCGCTACTGGTAACATTACATGCATCTTTTTCTACTACGTGTTTGCGCTGTATTTGTACAGGTTTTATACAGTATTCTAATCATATCATAAATATGCAATATTCTCATCATATCATACACATAATAGTCTGATCAGATCATCACATCATCCAACACAAATCATGTCGTCTTATCATAATCACGATATAGTGATACAAGTTAAGTGA
The DNA here is from genome assembly GCF_002575655.3 of Aegilops tauschii subsp. strangulata. Lineage (NCBI taxonomy): Eukaryota > Viridiplantae > Streptophyta > Magnoliopsida > Poales > Poaceae > Aegilops > Aegilops tauschii. The sequence goes on along the minus strand of NC_053041.3, from coordinate 4,566,560 downwards.
CATTTCTCGAATACAAGCAACTGCATGGTCATCACATACACATGTTTGATCATCTATATCTAAACAAAGATATAGAGCGATCACTATGAGCAAGGGCGCGATAATGTAGTAGTTCTTCAGGTGCCGGTTCCGATCCCTCTCTCGCGCTAGCGTGAACCTCAAGTAACTATCTTCCGCTTCGGCTCTGCTATCGAACCCTCTCCGGCTGCCGCCAGGAAACCGGTACACTTGGGCCAGACACTCAGGCCAGTCGTACACTCCTGGAACCTTCCCTACATACACCGCGTAGCACTTGTTCGCCATTGATGATCTATGTACCTGCATCGTCACATGAGTCAGTAATATGCACCATAATATATAGTTGAGCAACAGAAAGAGATAAAGTTAGCAAAAATAAAACCAACATATCATAAGCATAAATAACAAAGTTCATCGTACCCAAACCGCCCTAACTAGAGTGATCTACGCTAGTTGATGAGGACGGTTTAATTACATCACAAAGTTTCGTTGTGCATAAATTAAAAGTATGTGGGCATAACTACAATAGGAACCACCGTTGTGGTGAACGAATAGAAAAATTATGTTGGTGTAAGTTTTCGAGATACACAGTCCTCGTTGTTTCTAAAATTTTGAAACATGTCGGTGTAAGTTTCAGAACTAGTTGGTGTAAGTTTGTAACTTGCGTAGTACTCCCTCCGTCTGAAATTTTTTGTCCCAAACTTGTTAGTGCTAGATATATTTATTTGAGGGACAAGTTTGGGACATGATTTTTCGGACGGGGTGAGTATGTGCCATCCAACTCTAATCTAATGATTGAGTTGGTGCAACTCTAACCTGGCCAAGTTTTATTACTTCATCATAAAGGTTGTTTCCATCGTAGCCGTCCCCTCCCTATGTGCGTGCATGGTGTGGTACTAGACAGCCCACGTGAATACACGTCTCCTCCACGACTCCATCCATCTCTGTGGGCCACGTGAACAATGGTCTGGCCCCGACTTGCACGTACGTGTACGTGATTGAGAATTATACTTCACTAGATTGGATCTCGCTCGGCAGGACTTCTTATCCTCAGGAACCCCTCCCTATCCATCCTCTGTGGTCCATTGGGATTTGGGTAGATGCACCAAGTGTAAGTTTGGCTGTCATAGTTGTTATAAAAATACAGAAAAACAATATCTAGACCAGAAAACAAAATCAAAATGTCTGATTTTCTTTTAACATCCAAGATGGTCAGGTTTTCTTCGTGCATTCAAAATTTTGTCAAGAAATGGCATCCCGGAACCTCTAGAATAAAAAATCAGCTCTCCATAATACATACTTCCGAAGCTTTTTGGATGTCGTTTTTCCATAAAAGTTTACTCGCACCCAGCACACGGTGATTTTCGGTGGCACGAAAAAAAAATCAGTTTTTTAAAGAATTTTTGGGTTTCAAGTTTACTGTTCATCAGGGGGGGGGGGGGGGGGGGGATGGACCAATGCCCATGTTGATGGTCCACAATGGAAACACCGCATCATTCAGCTAGCCTAAGTGAGTGCTACGTCAGCACGAGTACTGTAGTTCACTTAGTTAGATGCATACTCTTGACAGAACATATCAGATCTAGCTCGGCAAACTTATCTTGTGTATGAACTTGTTCAAGTGTCAGTCGATGCTATATTCATGAGATCTTATATTGCCCGTGCACAACTTTATTTTTAGTTTTTCTTTTATTTATTTTACATGTTATGTCACTTGACTGAGACTTAGTTAAATCTTAGTCGGGTGAGACTTAACGAAGTCTCAGTCGATGCTATATTCGTGATATCTTACATTAACCGTGCAAACTTTAATTTTAGTTTTTATTATTATCTTACATGTTATATCACTTGACCGAGAATTAGTTAAATATCAGTAGACCGGACCTCGCCACACCCTTAGCCAAAACTAAGGACCAACACAAGATATTAATGCTGCTAAGAGCATCTAAATCCGGACTGCCCAAAATTGACCTCTCAAACGCCCGCGGACGCGCCCGGTCAGTGACCGGGCATGTTCATTTTGAGCCCCTATGTATTCTTCCGCGCAGCCACACCTCATTTTCTTCCTCATATGTTTGGTCACTTGCGTGTGATTGGTGGAGATGAAGAGAGAGAAAGAAAAGAATAAATAAAGAAAGAGAAAAGGTGATCCGGGGTGGGGCCGCGTCCTACGTGGCGTACTGACCGGGCTCGTTCTCGAGCCTTCGTATCCGCCCTACATTTGTTCTTAATAGGAGGTTCACGGACAGCCCAGACGTATAGAAATGATATGAGAAGTCCGATTAAGTCATTTTTTTCTTTTTCTGAAAGATCGGACGCGTCCGCGCGGACATATAAGAGGTCATTTGAGGCGTCCAGTGGTAGATGCTCTAGCACATGATTTTGTAGCCAACCAGATTAGCGCATGCAGCGGGTTGCCCGCTTCCTTTCTTTTTGCATGCATTGCACGAAGCTGAGTAGCATACATCACCCGCAAAAAAAAGAGAGTAGCATAAACATGACGTGATCCATGCATTTGTCTTGTAGTGTTCTGTAGCGACAATACCATAGCACCACAGAGACGCAAGCGGGAGCCGCGGAAACGTGGCTGTGTGTACGCTTTAACTTAGATTTTCCTACTAAAGCACATGTTTTCGGTGCCTGATAATGACAACAGTTATACTTGACCCCTGTCCCCAGTCCCCACACACAGAGTCCCTTCTAGAACTTATAGTACTACTCCGTTTTTTGGGCAGGTATACGGTATATCATTATTTTGTGTAGAGTAATTCGCTACCACTTCCTCTATAAAAAATATAAGACCTTTTAATCTCTATAAGGTTTCATATTTTTACGAAGGAAGTAATTAATAACGACCAACAACCGTAGTATATGTGCTACGTACTGTGGTTCCATGTCGCGTCTTGATGGATGGCAGATGGCAATCAATAATTCAAGGTGAGATCACATGGTAGTACGAGTACGTGTACGTGCACGCAGAGCTATCATATTCATTGATATGCATGCTCATGCCTTGCACGTATAAGGACGATTAGATTGGACCCGATCTGACTCACCATGACTCGGCATGCAGGTCTTATCTTCTATCCAACGGACAATGTCTTCTTCCGACGTGATAGTACCATTTTTCTTAAAATTATGGCAAACCATTCATATGCCTTGAATATCTAAAAGTGGGCGCCCATCCCTAGGAATGAGCTGGCCATACTATGCATGAATGGAGTACATGCATGTGTGTTTGTGGATGCATATCCACTAGAGAATTGGCAACAGTAAGAACGAGCCAGCCCCTTATTACCCCATGAAGTCATATATATGCAGTACTAATCATCCGAGCATGTAGGCATATACTCTATGCGTTTCCAAATAGCTAGTGTATCAATTCAGTCGAAAAGCTAATTGTTCTCAAGTTTGAGCAAATACATAGAAGAAAATATCAACAATTATAATATTATAAAATGCATTATGGAAATATATCGAATGTTAGATATATTGATATCGATTGATACTGTTATCTTCATTTTAATTTGGAAACAGAGACATCATGTCTTCTGATGCATTGTCTATCCTATTAATTTTGTGATAGTGGGACGTGTCAGTTGGTTCACTGTTTAGATCCGATCTAAGCAGAGCTCTTGCCACCAACCACGGATGGAATTGAAGAAAGTTGTTGAAGGAGTAACGACTTGGAGACTTGGATGCACATGCAGCTATAATGTCCATGCCCACGAACAGGCACGTGTCACTACGTGTCACGGCAGGACAGCACAGCTGTGCTCTATAGTACTGTAGTAGCTTTTCGTCGATCGTCACCATCATTATTGTGTGCGTACACTCATTGAGATGTACACATGTTTGTTTGTTGTTCATGGCCATGCATGCATGCATGAATGCCGGTCCGTCGTGACACCATTATGCATGTCTGGCAACGCGTCCTCGTGGTCACCCTGGTTGCCCGTGACCGTCCACGTCCCCGTGGTCACCGTGAGTACATGTTCGCTGCTGTTAGGCGGCCCGCACTGACAATGTATTTATCACTCGTCTGACTAGGACTAGTACACTTTACTTTGAGATGCATGCATGCCGTACGCATGGAACAATGTGGACACATCCTGCTCCAAAAAGATCCGATCAGATCCAGCACCAAGAAAATCTTATCACATCTAGATCTAGCACAAAGAAAATCTTACTCCCTTCGTTCCTTTATACAAGGCCACTATAAAAATTAATTTTTCATCTATACAAAGCCACTAACAGTAATCTGAGGTAAAAATTAATGATGTTTCCTTGTATTAGCAACTTATTTAATACTTGCATGCATGTAGTCATAATGACAATGTGCTACTACTTTCTTCTCATTCCTTCCTTGCATGCACGCGGGCATATTAACGATCTCGTTTAACGAAAAAAAAAGTTAGCTTTTAAAGCAGTCATTAAATTTTACCTTGGTACCTATAGTTTGAGTTTGTGGCCTTGTATAACGGAATGGATGGAGTATCTTCTACCCGACCGTATACGACCTGTCTCGCCGTTCCTCTCTATTCCGTCCATAATGTGGTCCTATTTAATTGAGTGAGATACAGAAATGCAGGGATGCATAATGCATGGAGACCATTTTGCTACACCGTATATTCGAAATGCTGATTCTTTGTTTAGAAAAAAGTTAGAGCATGTACAATAGTTGATAAGCCACTCTTCCATGTTAGTATTTCTTACGGTAACATGCCAACCATGAGTTGATCGAAGTTACACACTCCATTCTTTCCTATTCATTCCCTGAGTAATCTTCAAAATTCTGTATTCATTTGATTTCTCATATTAAAGGTCTACTTTCTTTGAAGGTCGGAGTAATTATTTAGAGAAGACAACAAAACAAGTTATACAATGAGTTATTTAGATACAGTACCAACACCCAAGCCTAATACGTCCCAAAATGAGGTCGGTGGCCCTTTTCCAAAAAGCATGGTAAAAATGGTGAAGGAACCCAAATTCGTCAAAGAAATCACAAGGAAGCCCCTCCATTGGCGAAAATATGGGTGAAAAGTACCCAAAGTTCATGGAAACGAAAAAGTGGAATGTTATAGCCTTTTGTAATGGCCACATGGCAAGTATGATTTTTCTCTCTCGTGCATGGCATTTTTTTTTTGCAAATATGTAATAGTGTCATGGATTTTTTTTCTCATACATGGCAAGTTTTTTGCAATTGTGCAATGGTCACGTGGCTAAAAGTTTAGGAATTTGTTTTCTAAAATAATTTTGACATTCTTTGTTGTGTCTATGAAAAAAATACATCATGCCAAATTCTCTAATCGTAGAATGCAACTATACACACATTATGGCAATTTTTACAAATTTTTTATAAATCATGACAATTGCACAAACAAGTGTACTGGTCACATCCCAATTTTTAGTATTTTTTTCTGAAATCATGGCAAATTTTATAATGGTCACATGCCAAATTCAGAATTTTTGTTCTCCATAAATCATGGGATTTTTTAGTTTTATCTATATACAAATCATAGAGTTGTGGCATATTTTATACAAATCGCAAATATAATGCAAATTTATTATCTACAACATGCCAACTATCTAGTTCTTTTCAGAGATCATGGCCGATTTTTTATTTTTCTGTATTACATACACCGTGGCAAATTTACTAAAAAAACATGGAAAATTTATTATTCGTAACATCCTCACTGTACCCCCTATTTTTCTTGAATACCAAGGTATTTTTTTATTTTATGTATTACATACATCATGGGAAATTTACTATCTGCAACATGGAAAATTTATTATCTACAACTGCCAACTCTCCCCCCGTTACTTTTTAAAGATCATGGCAACTTTTCCTTTTTGTTTTGCATGTATGAAAGATTTTTGAAAACATGTGGCACTAGTAGAGAAATGGCTAGCCACAACTATAGTTGGTGGTGCGCCATTCCTAACCAACACCACCACTATTTTTTTGAAATAGTGGTGGCGTTGGCATATTTGGTACACCAGCTTTACATACTTAGTGCTGGCATTGCTTTAGTCTAACACGCCACGGACTAGTGTGCCCATTTGTACAGACCAGGCACAAGGTGATATGAGAAGTCCGATTAAGTCATTTTTTTTCTTCTAACTGATCGGGTGCGTCCGCGCAGACGTATGAGAGGTCATTTGAGGCGTCCGATGGTAGATGCTCTAGCACGTGATTTTGTAGCCAACCAGATTAGCCCATGCAGCGGGTTGCCCGCTTCCTTTCTTTTTGCATGCATTGCACGAAGTTGAGTAGCACAAACATCGCCCGAAAAAAAAAGAGTAGCATCAACATGATGTGATCCATGCATTTGTCTTGTACTCCCTCCGTTCCTAAATATTTGTCCTTCAAGAGATTTCAAATGGAATGTCATATACGGATGTATATAGACATATTTAGAGTGTAGATTCACTCATTTTGCTTTCTATGCAGTCACTTGTTGAAATCTCTAGAAAGACAAATATTTAGAAACCGAGGGAGTAGCGTTCTGTAGCGACAATACCATAGCACCACAGAGACGCAAGCGGGAGCCGCGGAAACGCGGCTGTGTGTACACTTTAACTTAGATTTTCCTAGTAAAGCACATGTTTTCGGCTGATAATTACAACAGTTATACTTGAGCCCAGTCCCAACACAGAGTCCCTTCTACTAGGCAGGTATAACATTATTTTGTGTAGAGTACTTCGCTACTTCATCTGTAAAGAAATATAAGACGTTTTAATCTCTAAGGTTTTATATTTTTAAGGAAGGAAGTAATTAATAGCGACCAACAACCACAGTATATGTGCTACGTACTGCGGTTCCATGGGCATCTTGATGGATGGCAGATGGCAACCAATAATTGAAGGTGGGATCACACACTAGCACGTGTACGTGCACGCACAGCTACCACATTCATTGACATGCATGCCCATGCCTTGGAAGTAAGGACTATTAGATTGGACCCGATCGATCTGACTCACCATGACTTGGCATGCAGGTCTTATGGGACGTGTTTGGTTGCCCGTATCGAGTCCAATAAGGCCCGCGCGGAAAGGAAGAGGCCTGTTTGGTTGCCTGGTTTCACTATTGGGCCTGCATCGCACGCTTCTCAAAGCAGCCCAGAGCCTGCCTCGCTGGAAATGCTCGGATCGGCAGTTTCTCGCGAGCCAGGCTGAGTGCGGCGCGAGGTTGCATGGGCGGGTGCGACGCGAGGGCGAGGGAGGATGGCGGGAGATGGGAAATCTTGCGCGCTGTCCCGGCACCAAATCTAGCCTCATCCCCTTTCACTCGCTCACCCATAGCCACTACCCCCTTTCTTCCCTACTGCCTCACCACCAGCGGCGGCTGCGATTTCAGATCTGCGCTAGAGGCGGCGGCGGCGTTTGTGGCGGATCTGGTGCTCCCCTTGCTGTTGGCCACCGTCTGGTCGACCTTGTTTGTGCCATGGCTCCCCCTACGCCGTCCTCGTCTCCAATGCCGGTAAGCAGCAACCCCTCCCCCTTTGTTAGGTCGGTGGTTAGGCCGTTAGGCAAGGTGTAGGATCGATTTCCCACTGAACGAACCGTCGATGTCGACTAGGTTATGGACGCACGGATGAGGCTGATAATTCAGGCAGCAGCAATGATAAGTGTGATTCTGGCATGGGTCATGTTCATGCACCAGAGAGCTGTTCGTCGTGCTGGGAGACATTTGATCCACTATGGTCCTATGTTTATCCGGGAACAGGAGAGGATCCACAATCTGAACTACATCTACAACTGCATTGACGTCGAGGCTCTATGGATGCTTCGAATGAAAAGAACACCATTTGCCAGGCTTGTCGAGACCTTCAGGGGCAGGGGGCTACTATAAGATAACATCAACACCAGTGTGGAAGAGCAAGTGGCCCTGTTCCTCCATGTTGTTGGCCATAACCAGAGGTTCAGGGTCATTCACAACACGTTCAGGAGATCAATGGAGACCATCTCTAGGTACTTCAAGCAGGTGCTTTTTGTTGTTTGGGAGCTTAGAGGAGAGATGTTCAGGAGACCATCTGGCCAGAATCCACCCAAGATTCGCGGAAGCCCAAGATGGTATCGATACTTCGAGATGAGCATTGACAATATAACACTTTTCATGGCTTGATATTCTTGTATTGTTCAAGTTGAGCACTAACACAGGCTTGTGATGCCATTCCAGGATTGCATTGGAGCAATAGATGGTACTCATGTCACTGTCAGAGTTCCTAGGTCACAGTCTGCAGCATACAGGGGAGGAAGCATTACACAAGCCAGAATGTGCTTGCTGCTGTTGACTTTGATCTGAAGTTCACATATGTGCTGGCTGGCTGGGAGGGGTCAGCGCATGATGCTAACATTCTCACTGACAGCATGAGTCAACCTGATGGGATCAACATCCCTGACGGAAAGTTCTACCTTGGAGATGCTGGCTATGCATGTCGGCCGGGTATTCTTCCACCCTTCAGGAAAACCAGGTACCATCTCAATGAGTTCTCTGGTAGGAACTATCCTAGGACTGCACATGAGCTATTTAATCTCAGACACTCCAGCCTTAGAGTAACTGTTGAGAGGGCATTTGGAGCTCTGAGGAATAGGTTTAAGATCCTGGATCAGAAGCCATTCCATCCATACTCCACTCAGGTTAAGCTTGTTCTTGCTTGTTGCATCCTGCATAACTGGATCCTCCAGTGGGGCTTTGATGGACACGTGTGATGACCCACAAGTGGTTTTCAGCAAAGTATTGTCTGCAAGTGCTAAAATTGGAAGTAGCGGAGTAGTTTGATAGCAAGATAATTTGTAACGAGCAAGTAACAAAAGTAGTAACAATAGTGCAGAAAGGTAGACCAATCCTTTTGAGGCAAAGGACAGGCCAAAATGGTTTCTTATGATAAGCAAAGTGTTCTTGAGGGTACACGGGAATTTCATCTAGTCACTTTCATCATGTTGGCTTAATTCGTGTTCGGTACTTTGATAATTTGATATGTGGGTGGACCGGTGCTTAGGTGCTGTTCTTACTTGAACAAACCTCCTACTTATGATTATCCCTCCTGCAAGCATCCGCAACTACGAGAAAAATATTAAAAATAAATCCTAACCATAGCATTAAACTTTTGGATCCAATCGGCCCCTTACGGAATAGCGCATAAACTAGGGTTTAAGTTTCTGTCACTCTCGCAACCCACCATCTAATAACTACTCCACAATGCATTCCTTTAGGCCCAAATATGGTGAAGTGTCATGTAGTCGACATTCACATGACACCACTAAGAGAATGACAACATACATATCATCAAAATATCGAACACATATCAAGTTCACATGATTACTTGCAACATGATTTCTCCCGTGACCTCAAGAACGAAAGTAACTACTCACAAATGATAAACATGCTCAAGATCAGAGGGGTATTAAATAGCATAATGGATATGAACATATAATCTTCCACCAAATAAACCATATAGTAATCAACTACACGATGTAATCAACACTACTAGTCACCCACAAGTACCAATCTATAGTTTTGATACAAAGATTGAACACAAGATATGAACTAGGGTTTGAGAGGAGTTGGTGCTGTGAAGATGTTGATGAAGATAGCCCTCCCCAAGATGGGAGAGTTGTTGGTGATGATGATGACGATGATTTCCCCCTCCGGGAGGGAAGTTCCCCCGACGGAGTCGCTCCACCGGAGGGCAAAAGTGCTCCTGCCCAAGTTCCGCCTCGAGGCGGCGGCGCTTCGTTCCCAAAGTCCTCCTCTTGTTTTCTCTAGGTCAAAATGACTTATATACCAGAAGATGTGCACCGGAGGTGGGCCGAGGAGGGCAGCACCCACCAGGGCGCACCTGGGCCTCCTCGCGCGCCCAGGTGGGTTGTGCCTACCTGGTGGCCCCCCTCAGGTACTTATTTGCTCCAATATTTATTAAATATTTCATAAAAAAATCCTCGGGAAGTTTCAGCTCATTTGGAGTTGTGCAGAATAGGTAGCTTGACGTAGCTTTTTCAGGTCCAGATTTTCAACTGCCGGAATTCTCCCCCTTGGTGCATACCTTGCATATTATGAGAGAAAAGGCATTAGAATTACTCCAAAAAGCATTATTATACGATAAAACAACACAAATAATAGTAGGAAACATGATGCAAAATGGACGTATCAACTCCCCCAAGCTTAGACCTCGCTTGTGCTCAAGCGAAAACCAAAATCGAAAAACATGTCCACATGCTTAGAGAGAGAGGTGTCGATAAAAACAAAAATACAGACACAACAGCATCATGTGACTTATATAACATCAACAAACTTTAACATAAAACTTTTATCATGGACTTCTCATGAACAAGTGACAATTCATCACAACATCGAAGTATAAAGCATAAAACCTATTGGAAACCGACAAACTATGTTCTTAGTCAACTTTGCAACTACAATTCATCATCTTTTCGGGAAGGGTCACGTATCGGAGCCTTTAGGCAAGTCCACATACTCAACCATCATTTAGTCTTCTATGATTGCTAACACTCACCGCGTACACATGAGCAAAACGTTTCAACCATACACAAAGAAAGATAGGGGCTTATAGATTCGCCTCCCAACACAGTCACCTCAAGGGTGATATCAACAATAATAACTTATGCCACCCATATTCAACTGGAAATATGTGTTGGAAATATGCCCTAGAGGCAATAATAAAATGGTTATTATTATATTTCCTTGTTCATGATAATTGTCTATTGTTCATGCTATAATTGTATGAACTGGAAACCGTAATACATGTGTGAATACATAGACCACAACATGTCCCTAGTGAGCCTCTAGTTGACTAGCTCGTTGATCAATAGATGGTTATGGTTTCCTGACCATGGACATTGGATGTCATTGATAACGGGATCACATCATTAGGAGAATGATGTGATGGACAAGACCCAATCCTAAGCATAGCACAAGATCATGTAGTTTGTTTGCTAGAGCTTTTCTAATGTCAAGTATCATTTCCTTAGACCATGAGATTGTGCAACTCCCGGATACCGTAGGAATGCTTTGGGTGTACCAAACGTCACAACGTAACTGGGTGGCTATAAAGGTGTACTACAGGTATCTCCGAAAGTGTCTGTTGGGTTGGCACGAATCGAGACTGGGATTTGTCACTCCGTATGACGGAGAGGTATCTCTGGGCCCACTCGGTAATGCATCATCATAGTGAGCTCAATGTGACTAAGGAGTTAGTCATGGGATCATGCATTACAGAATGAGTAAAGAGACTTGCCGGTAACGAGATTGAACAAGGTATAGGGATACCGCCGATCGAATCTCGGGCAAGTAACATACCGATGGACAAAGGGCATTGTATACGGGATTGAGTGAATCCCCGACATCGTGGTTCATCCGATGAGATCATCATGGAACATGTGGGAGCCAATATGGGTATCCAGATCCCGCTATTGGTTATTGGCCGGAGAGGTGTCTCGGTCATGTCTGCATGGTTCCCGAACCCGTAGTGTCTACACACTTAAGGTTCGGTGACGCTAGAGTTGTTATGGGAAATAGTATGTGGTTACCGAAGGTAGTTCAGAGTCCCGGATGAGACCCCGGACGTCACGAGGAGTTCCGGAATGGTCCGGCGGTGAAGATTGATATATTGGACGAAGGGTATTGGAGTCCGGAAGTGTTCTGGGGGTACCAGGCTATGGCCAGCATGACCGAAAGGTGTTTCGAGAGCCCCAGCAAGTGTTGGAGGGCCTCATGAGCCAAAGGGGAAGGGGCAAACTAGTCCACTAAGGGGTGGTGCGCCCCCCACACCCTTTCCCACGTTACTTGGGGGTGGGGTGCCTCCACCTGGCTTGGGAGGCAAGCCTCCACCTGCTTGGCTTGGGGGGCAAGTCTCCCTAGGATTTTCCCAAGGGAGATCCAATCTGCTTGGCCGCCGCCCCCTAGGGGAAACCCTAGGGCGCCTCCCCCTCTCCCCTTGCCCCTATATATAGTGGAGGGGTGGGAGGGCAGCCGCACCTCTTCCCTGGCGCAGCCCTCCCTCCTCCTACATCTCCTCCTCCTCCATAGTGCTTGGCGAAGCCCTGCCGGAGAACCACGAGCTCCATCGCCACCATGCCGTCGTGCTGCTGGAGTTCTCCCTCAACTTCTCCTCTCCCCTTGCTGGATCAATAAGGAGGAGACATCCCCGGGCTATACGTGTGTTGAACGCGGAGGCGCCGTCCGTTCGGCGCTAGATCGGATCTTCCGCGATTTGAATCGCCGCGAGTACGACTCCATCAACCGCGTTCTTTGTAACGCTTCTGCTTAGCGATCTTCAAGGGTATGAAGATGCACTCCCTCTCTCTTGTTTCTAGTCTCTCCATAGACTGATCTTGGTGATGCGTAGAAAATTTTGAATTTCTGCTACGTTCCCCAACAGTGGTATCAGAGCCAGGTTTATGCGTAGATTCTATGCACGAGTAGAACACAAGTAGTTGTGGGCGATGGTTTGTTCAATTTGCTTACCGTTACTAGTCCTATCTTGGTTCGGCGGCATTGTGGGATGAAGCGGCCGGGACCGACCTTACACGTACGCTTACGTGAGACAGGTTCCACCGACTGACATGCACTTGTTGCATAAGGTGGCTAGCGGGTGTCTGTCTCTCCCACTTTAGTCGGATCGGATTCGATGAAAAGGGTCCTTATGAAGGGTAAATAGCAATTGGCATATCACCGTTGTGGCTTTTGCGTAGGTAAGAAACGTTCTTGCTAGAAACCCATAGCAGCCACGTAAAACATGCAACAACAATTAGAGGACGTCTAACTTGTTTTTGCAGGGTATGCTATGTGATGTGATATGGCCAAAAGAATGTGATGAATGATATATGTGATGTATGAGATTGATCATGTTCTTGTAATAGGAATCACGACTTGCATGTCGATGAGTATGACAACCGGCAGGAGCCATAGGAGTTGTCTTAATTTATTGTATGACCTGCGTGTCATTGAGAACACCATGTAATTACTTTACTTTATTGCTAAACCGTTAGCCATAGTAGTAGAAGTAATAGTTGGCGAGACAACTTCATGAAGACATGATGATGGAGATCATGGTGTCATGCCGGTGACGAAGGTGATCATGCCGTGCCTCAAGATGGAGATCAAAGGCGCAAGATGATATTGGCCATATCATGTCACTTTATGATTTGCATGTGATGTTTGTCATGTTTACATCTTATTTGCTTAGAACGACGATAGCATAAATAAGATGATCCCTCATAAAATTTCAAGAAAGTGTTCCCCCTAACTGTGCACCGTTGCGAAAGTTCGTTGTTTCGAAGCACCACGTGATGATCGGGTGTGATAGATTCTAACGTTCACATACAACGGGTGTAAGCCAGATTTACACACGCGAAACACTTAGGTTGACTTGACGAGCCTAGCATGTACAGACATGGCCTCGGAACACAAGAGACCGAAAGGTCGAACATGAGTCGTATAGTAGATACGATCAACATGAAGATGTTCACCGATGACTACTAGTCCGTCTCACGTGATGATCGGACACGGCCTAGTTGACTCGGATCATGTATCACTTAGATGACTAGAGGGATGTCTATCTAAGTGGGAGTTCATTAAATAATCAGATGAACTTAATTATCATGAACATAGTCAAAAGGTCTTTGCAAATTATGTCGTAGCTTACGCTTTAGTTCTACTGTTTAAGATATGTTCCTAGAGAAATTTTAGTTGAAAGTTGATAGTAGCAATTATGCGGACTGGGTCCGTAAACTGAGGATTATCCTCATTGCTGCGCAGAAAGCTTATGTCCTTAATGCATCGCTCGGTGTGCTGAACCTCGAACGTCGTCTGTGGATGTTGCGAACATCTGACATACATGTTTTGGTGACTATGTGATAGTTCAGTGTGTAATGTTAAACGGTTTAGAATTGAGGCACCGAAGACTTTTTGAAACATTGCGGAACATATGAGATGTTCCAAGAGCTGAAATTGGGATTTCAGGCTCGTGCCCACGTCAAGAGGTGTGAGACCTCCGACAAGTTTCTTAAGCCTGCAAACTAAGGGAGAAAAGCTCAATCGTTGAGCATGTGCTCAGATTGTCTGAGTACTACAATCGCTTGAATCGAGTGGGAGTTGTCTTCCAGATGAGATAGTGATGGTTCTCCAAAGTCACTGCCACCAAGCTACTAGAGCTTCGTGATGAACTATAACATATCAGGGATAGATATGATGATCCTTGAGCTATTCGCGATGTTTGACACCACGAAAGTAGAAATCAAGTAGGAGCATCAATTGTTGATGGTTAGTAAAACCACTAGTTTCAAGAAGGGCAAGGGCAAGAAGGGATACTTCATGAAATGGCAAATAAGTTGCTGCTCTAGTGAAGAAACCCAAGGTTGAACCCAAACCTGAGACTAAGTGCTTCTAAAATGAGGTGAACGGTCACTGAAGCAGAACTACCCTAGATACTTCGTAGATGAGAAGGCTGGCAAGGTCGACAGAAGTATATTGGATATACATTATATTAATGTGTACTTTACTAGTACTCCTAGCAGCACCAGGGTATTAGATCTCGGTTCGGTTGCTAAGTGTTAGTAACTCGAAATAAAAGTTGCGGAATAAACGGAGACTAGCTAAAGGTGAGATGACGATATGTGTTGGAAGTGTTTCCAAGGTTGATGTGATCAAACGTCGCATGCTCCCTCTACCATCGAGATTGGTGTTAAACCTAAATAATTGTTATTTGGTGTTTGCGTTGAGCATAGACATGATTGGATTATGTTTATCGCAATACGGTTATTCATTTAAGGAGAATAATGGTTACTCTGTTTATTTGAATAATACCTTCAATGGTCTTGCACCTAAAATGAATGGTTTATTGAATCTCGATCGTAGTGATACACATGTTCATGCCAAAAGATATAAGACAGTAATGATAGTACCACATACTTGTGGCACTGCCATTTGAGTCATATTAGTATAAAACGCATGAAGAAGCTCCATGTTGATGGATCTTTGGACTCTCTCATTTTTGAAAAGATTGAGACATGCGAACCATGTCTATTGGTATATATGCATGAAGAAAATCCATGCAGATGGATCGTTTGGACTCACTTGATTTTGAATCACTTGAGACATGCAAATCATACCACATGGGCAAGATGACTGAAAGGCCTCGTTTTCAGTGAGATGGAACAAAAGAGCAACTTGTTGGAAGTAATACATTTGATGTGTGCAATCCAATGAGTGCTGAGGCACGCAGTGAATATCGTTATGCTCTTACTTCACTGATGATTTGAGTAGATTCTAAGTATATTTACTTGATGAAACACAAGTCTGAAATATTGAAAGGTTCAAGTAATTTCGGAGTGAAGTTGAAGATCATCGTGACAAGAGGATAAAGTGTCTATGATATGATCATAGAGATAAATATCTGAGTTACGAGTTTGGTACACAATTAAGACATTGTGGAAATTGTTTCACGACTAATACCGCCTGGAACACCATAGTGTGATGGTGTGTCCGAACATCATAGCTGCACCCTATTGGATATGGTGCATACCATGATGTCTCTTATCGAATTACCACTATCGTATATGGGTTAGGCATTAGAGACAACCGCATTTAATTTAAATAGGGCACCACGTAATTCCGTTGAGATGAAACCATATGAAATATGGTTTAGAGAAACCTAAGCTGTCGTTTATTAAAAGTTTGGGGCTGCGATGCTTATCTGAAAAGTTTTGCTTGATAAGCTCGAACCCAAAGCGGATAAATGCATCTTCATAGGACATCCAAAATAGTTGGGTATACCTCCTATTTCAGATCCGGAAGCAAAAGTGATTGTTTCTAGAAACGGGTCCTTTCTCGAGGAAAAGTTTCTCTCGAAAGAATTGAGTGGGAGGATGGTGGAGACTTGATGAGGTTACTGAACCATCACTTCAACTAGTGTGCAGCAGGGCACAGGAAGTTGTTCCTGAAGGAAATATGCCCTAGAGGCAATAATAAAGTTATTATTTATTTGCTTTTTTCATGATAAATGTTTATTATTCATGCTAGAATTGTATTAACCGGAAACATAATACTTGTGTGAATACATAGACAAACAGAGAGTCACTAGTATGCCTCTACTTGACTAGCTCGTTAATTAAAAAGATGGTTATGTTTCCTAACCATGGACATGAGTTGTCATTTGATTAACGGGATCACATCATTAGGAGAATGATGTGATTGACTTGACCCATTCCGTTAGCTTAGCACTTGATCGTTTAGTATGTTGCTATTGCTTTCTTCATGACTTATACATGTTCCTATGACTATGAGATTATGGAAATCCCGTTTACCGGAGGAACACTTTGTGTGCTACCAAACGTCACAACGTAACTGGGTGATTATAAAGGTGCTCTACAGGTGTCTCCGAAGGTACATGTTGGGTTGGCGTATTTCGAGATTAGGATTTGTCACTCCGATTGTCGGAGAGGTATCTCTGGGCCCTCTCGGTAATGCACATCACTTAAGCTTGGCAAGCATTGCAACTAATAAGTTAGTTGTGGATGATGTATTACAGAAACGAGTAAAGAGACTTGTCAGTAATGAGATTGAACTAGGTATTGAGATACCGACGATCGAATCTCGAGCAAGTAACATACCGATGGCAAAGGGAACAACGTATGTTGTTATGCGGTCTGACCGATAAAGATCTTCGTAGAATATGTAGGAGCCAATATGAGCATCCAGGTTCCGCTATTGGTTATTGACCGGAAACAGTTCTAGGTCATGTCTACATAGTTCTCAAACCCGTAGGGTCCGCACGCTTAAAGTTACGATGACAGTTTTATTATGAGTTTATAAGTTTTGATGTACCGAAGGTTGTTCGGAGTCCCGGATATGATCACGGACATGACGAGGAGTCTCGAAATGGTCGAGACATAAATATTGATATATTGGAAGCCTATATTTGGATATCGGAATCGTTCTGGGTGAAATCGGGATTTTACCGGAGTACCGGGAGGTTACCGGAACCCCCCGGGGCTTAATGGGCCTACATGGGCCCTAGTGGAGAGGAAGAGAGGAGGCAAGGGTCTGGCCGGCGCCCCCTCCCCCCTAGTCCGAATAGGACAGGAGAGGGGGGCGGCGCCCCCCTTTCCTTCCCCCCTTCCTCCTCCTTCCCCCCTTCTCCTTCTCCAACTAGGAAAGAAGGGAGTCCTACTCCCGGTGGGAGTAGGACTCCCCCTTGGCGCGCCCTCCCTGGCTGGCCGCCCCCTCCCCCTTGGCTCCTTTATATACGGGGGCAGGGGGCGCCCTAGAACACACAAGTTTATCTTCACGATCGTTCCTTAGCCGTGTGCGGTGCCCCCCTCCACCATATTCCACCTCGGTCATATCGTAGCGGTGCTTAGGCGAAGCCCTACGTCGGTAGAACATCATCATCGTCACCACGCCGTCATGCTGACGGGACTCTTCCCCGACACTTTGCTGGATCGGAGTCCGGGGAACGTCATCGAGCTGAACGTGTGCTAGAACTCGGAGGTGCCGTAGTTTCGGTGCTTGATCGGTCGGGCCGTGAAGACGTACGACTACATCAACCGCGTTGTCATAACACTTCCGCTATCGGTCTACGAGGGTACGTGGACATACACTCTCCCCTCTCGTTGCTGTGCATCACCATGATCTTGCGTGTGCGTAGGAATTTTTTTGAAATTACTACGTTCCCCAACAGTGGCATCCGAGCCTGGTTTTATGCGTAGATGTCATATGCACGAGTAGAACACAAGTGAGTTGTGGGCGATATAAGTCATACTGCTTACCAGCATGTCATACTTTGATTCAGCGGCATTGTGAGATGAAGCGGCCCGGACCGACATTACGCGTACGCTTACGCGAGACTGGTTTCACCGTTACGAGCACTCGTTGCTTAAAGGTGACTGGCGGGTGTCTGTCTCTCTCACTTTAGTTGAACCGAGTGTGGCTACGCCCGGTCCTTGCGAAGGTTAAAACAGCACTAACTTGACGAACTATCGTTGTGGTTTTGATGCGTAGGTAAGAACGGTTCTTGCTCAGCCCGTAGCAGCCACGTAAAATTTGCAACAACAAAGTAGAGGACGTCTAACTTGTTTTTGCAGGGCATGTTGTGATGTGATATGGTCAAGACGTGATGCTATATTTTATTGTATGAGATGATCATGTTTTGTAACCGAAGTTATCGGCAACTGGCAGGAGCCATATGGTTGTCGCTTTATTGTATGCAATGCAATCGTCCTGTAATGCTTTACTTTATCACTAAGCGGTTGCGATAGTCGTAGAAGCATAAGATTGGCAAAACGACAACGATGCTACGATGGAGATCAAGGTGTCGCGCCGGTGACGATGGTGATCATGACGGTGCTTCGAAGATGGAGATCACAAGCACAAAGATGATGATGGCCATATCATATCACTTATATTGATTGCATGTGATGTTTATCTTTTATGCATCTTATCTTGCTTTGATTGAC
The DNA here is from genome assembly GCF_002575655.3 of Aegilops tauschii subsp. strangulata. Taxonomy (NCBI): domain Eukaryota; kingdom Viridiplantae; phylum Streptophyta; class Magnoliopsida; order Poales; family Poaceae; genus Aegilops; species Aegilops tauschii. The sequence goes on along the minus strand of NC_053041.3, from coordinate 4,548,062 downwards.
GGTAGCATTTTAAGATGATCTCTCACTAAATTATCAAGAAGTGTTCTCCCTGAGTATGCACCGTTGCCAAAGTTCGTCGTGCCCAGACACCACGTGATGATCGGGTGTGATAAGCTCTACGTCCATCTACAACGGGTGCAAGCCAGTTTTGCACACGCAGAATACTCAGGTTAAACTTGACGAGCCTAGCATATGCAGATATGGCCTCGGAACACGGAGACCGAAAGATCGAGCGTGAATCATATAGTAGATATGATCAACATAAAGATGTTCACCATTGAAAGCTACTCCATTTCACGTGATGATCGGTTATGGTTTAGTTGATTTGGGTCACGTGATCACTTAGAGGATTAGAGGGATGTCTATCTAAGTGGGAGTTCTTAAGTAATATGATTAATTGAACTTAAATTTTATCATGAACTTAGTACCTGATAGTATTTTGCTTGTCTATGTTGCTTGTAGATAGATGGCTCGTGCTGTTGTTCTGCGTTCCTTGAGAAAGCAAAGTTGAAAGATGATGGTAGCAATTACACAGACTGGGTCGGTAACTTGAGGATTATCCTCATTGCTGCACAGAAGAATTACGTCCTGGAAGCACCGCTGGGTGCCAGGCCTGCTGCAGGAGCAACGCCAGATGTTATGAACGTCTGGCAGAGCAAAGCTGATGACTACTCAATAGTTCAGTGTGCCATGCTTTACGGCTTAGAACCGGGACTTCAACGACGTTTTGAACGTCATGGAGCATATGAGATGTTCCAGGAGTTGAAGTTAATATTTCAAGCAAATGCCCGGATTGAGAGATATGAAGTCTCCAATAAGTTCTACAACTGCAAGATGGAGGAGAATAGTTCTGTCAGTGAGCATATACTCAAAATGTCTGGGTATAATAATCACTTGATTCAACTGGGAGTTAATCTTCCGGATGATAGCGTCATTGACATAATTCTTCAATCACTGCCACCAAGCTACAAGAGCTTCGTGATGAACTATAATATGCAAGGGATGGAAAAGACAATTCCCGAGCTCTTCGCAATGCTAAAGGCTGCGGAGGTAGAAATCAAAAAGGAGCATCAAGTGTTGATGGTCAATAAGACCACCAGCTTCAAGAAAAAGGGCAAAGGAAAGAAGAAGGGGAACTTCAAGAAGAACAGCAAGCAAGTTGCTGCTCAGGAGAAGAAACCCAAGTCTGGACCTAAGCCTGAAACTGAGTGCTTCTACTGCAAGCAGACTGGACACTGGAAGCGGAACTGCCCCAAGTATTTGGCGGATAAGAAGGATGGCAAAGTGAACAAAGGTATATGTGATATACATGTTATTGATGTGTACCTTACTAGAGCTCGCAGTAGCACCTGGGTATTTGATACTGGTTCTGTTGCTAATATTTGCAACTTGAAACAGGGACTACAGATTAAGCGGACACTGGCTAAGGACGAGGTGACGATGCGCGTGGGAAATGGTTCCAAAGTTGATGTGATCGCAGTCGGCACGCTACCTCTACATCTACCTTCGGGATTAGTTTTAGACCTAAATAATTGTTATTTGGTGCCAGCGTTGAGCATGAACATTATATCTGGATCTTGTTTGATGCGAGACGGTTATTCATTTAAATCTGAGAATAATGGTTGTTCTATTTATATGAGTAATATTTTTTATGGTCATGCACCCCTGAAGAGTGGTCTATTTTTGATGAATCTCGATAGTAGTAATACACATGTTCATAGTGTTGAAACCAAAAGATGCAGAGTTGATAATGATAGTGCAACTTATTTGTGGCACTGCCGTTTAGGTCATATCGGTGTAAAGCGCATGAAGAAACTCCATACTGATGGACTATTAGAACCACTTGATTATGAATCACTTGGTACTTGCGAACCGTGCCTCATGGGCAAGATGACTAAAACGCCGTTCTCCGGAACTATGGAGAGAGCAACAGATTTTGTTGGAAATCATACATACCGATGTATGTGGTCCGATGAATGTTGAGGCTCGTGGCGGATATCGTTATTTTCTCACCTTCACAGATGATTTAAGCAGATATGGGTATATCTACTTAATGAAACATAAGTCTGAAACATTTGAAAAGTTCAAAGAATTTCAGAGTGAAGTTGAAAATCATCGTAACAAGAAAATAAAGTTTCTACGATCTGATCGTGGAGGAGAATATTTGAGTTATGAGTTTGGTCTACATTTGAAACAATGCGGAATAGTTTCGCAACTCACGCCACCTGGAACACCACAGCGAAATGGTGTGTCCGAACGTCGTAATCGTACTTTACTAGATATGGTGCGATCTATGATGTCTCTTACTGATTTACCGCTATCGTTTTGGGGTTATGCTTTAGAGACGGCTGCATTCACGTTAAATAGGACACCATCAAAATCCGTTGAGACGACGCCTTATGAACTATGGTTTGGCAAGAAACCAAAGTTGTCGTTTCTTAAAATTTGGGGCTACGATGCTTATGTGAAAAAGCTTCAACCTGATAAGCTCGAACCCAAATCGGAAAAATGTGTCTTCATAGGATACCCAAAGGAGACTGTTGGGTACACCTTCTATCACAGATCCGAAGGAAAAACATTTGTTGCTAAGAATGGATCCTTTCTAGAGAAGGAGTTTCTCTCAAAAGAAGTGACTGGGAGGAAAGTAGAACTTGATGAGGTAACTGTACCTGCTCCCTTATTGGAAAGTACTTCATCACAGAAACCGGTTCCTGTGACATCTACACCAATTAGTGAGGAAGTTAATGATGATGATCATGAAACTTCAGATCAAGTTATTACTGAACCTCGTAGGTCAAACAGAATAAGCTCCGCACCAGAGTGGTACGGTAATCCTGTTCTGGAAGTTATGTTACTAGACCATGATGAACCTACGAACTATGAAGAAGCGATGGTGAGCCCAGATTCCGCAAAATGGCTTGAGGCCATGAAATCTGAGATGGGATCCATGTATGAGAACAAAGTGTGGACTTTGGTTGACTTGCCCGATGATCGGCAACCATTGAGAATAAATGGATCTTCAAGAAGAAGACTGACGCTGACAGTAATGTTACTATCTACAAAGCTCGACTTGTCGCAAAAGGTTTTCGACAAGTTCAAGGAGTTGACTACGATGAGACCTTCTCACCCGTAGCGATGCTTAAGTCTGTCCGAATCATGTTAGCAATTGCCGCATTTTATGATTATGAAATTTGGCAAATGGATGTCAAAACTGCATTCCTGAATGGATTTCTGGAAGAAGAGTTGTATATGATGCAACCAGAAGGTTTTGTCGATCCTAAGGGAGCTAACAAAGTGTGCAAGCTCCAGCGATCCATTTATGGACTGGTGCAAGCCTCTCGGAGTTGGAATAAACGCTTTGATAGTGTGATCAAAGCATTTGGGTTTATACAGACTTTTGGAGAAGCCTGTATTTACAAGAAAGTGAGTGGGAGCTCTGTAGCATTTCTAATATTATATGTGGATGACATATTGCTGATTGGAAATGATATAGAATTTCTGGATAGCATAAAGGGATACTTGAATAAGAGTTTTTCAATGAAAGACCTCGGTGAAGCTGCTTACATATTGGGCATCAAAATCTATAGAGATAGATCAAGACGCTTGATTGGACTTTCACAAAGCACATACCTTGACAAAGTTTTGAAGAAGTTCAAAATGGATCAAGCAAAGAAAGGGTTCTTGCCTGTGTTACAAGGTGTGAAGTTGAGTCAGACTCAATGTCCGACCACTGCAGAAGATAGAGAGAAGATGAAAGATGTTCCCTATGCTTCAGCCATAGGCTCTATCATGTATGCAATGCTGTGTACCAGACCTGATGTGTGCCTTGCTATAAGTCTAGCAGGGAGGTACCAAAGTAATCCAGGAGTGGATCACTGGACAGCGGTCAAGAACATCCTGAAATACCTGAAAAGGACGAAGGATATGTTTCTCGTTTATGGAGGTGACAAAGAGCTCATTGTAAATGGTTACGTTGATGCAAGCTTTGACACTGATCCGGACGATTCTAAATCGCAAACCGGATACGTGTTTACATTGAACGGTGGAGCTGTCAGTTGGTGCAGTTCTAAACAAAGCGTCGTGGCGGGATCTACGTGTGAAGCAGAGTACATAGCTGCTTCGGAAGCAGCAAATGAAGGAGTCTGGATGAAGGAGTTCATATCCGATCTAGGTGTCATACCTAGTGCATCGGGTCCAATGAAAATCTTTTGTGACAACACTGGTGCAATTGCCTTGGCAAAGGAATCCAGATTTCACAAGAGAACCAAGCACATCAAGAGACGCTTCAATTCCATCCAGGATCTAGTCCAGGTGGGAGACATGGAAATTTGCAAGATACATACGGATCTGAATGTTGCAGACCCGTTGACTAAGCCTCTTCCACGAGCAAAACATGATCAGCACCAAGACTCCATGGGTGTTAGAATTATTACTGTGTAATCTAGATTATTGACTCTAGTGCAAGTGGGAGACTGAAGGAAATATGCCCTAGAGGTAATAATAAAGTTATTACTTATTTCCTTATTTCATGATAAATGTTTATTATTCATGCTAGAATTGTATTAACCGGAAACATAATACTTGTGTGAATACATAGACAAAGAGAGAGTCACTAGTATGCCTCTACTTGACTAGCTCGTTAATTAAAGATGGTTATGTTTCCTAAACATGGACATGAGTTGTCATTTGATTAACGGGATCACATCATTAGGAGAATGATGTGATTGACTTGACCCATTCCGTTAGCTTAGCACTTGATCGTTTAGTATGTTGCTATTGCTTTCTTCATGACTTATACATGTTCCTATGACTATGAGATTATGCAACTCCCGTTTACCGGAGGAACACTTTGTGTGCTACCAAACGTCACAACGTAACTGGGTGATTATAAAGGTGCTCTACAGGTGTCTCTGAAGCTACATGTTGGGTTGGCGTATTTCGAGATTAGGATTTGTCACTCCGATTGTCGGAGAGGTATCTCTGGGCCCTCTCGGTAATGCACATCACTTAAGCCTTGCAAGCATTGCAACTAATAAGTTAGTTGTGGATGATGTATTACGGAAACGAGTAAAGAGACTTGTCAGTAACGAGATTGAACTAGGTGTTGAGATACCGACGATCGAATCTCGGGCAAGTAACATACCGATGGCAAAGGGAACAACGTATGTTGTTATGCGGTCTGACCGATAAAGATCTTCGTAGAATATGTAGGAGCCAATATGAGCATCCAGGTTCCGCTATTGGTTATTGACCGGAAACAGTTCTAGGTCATGTCTACATAGTTCTCGAACCCGTAGGGTCCGCACGCTTAAAGTTACGATGACAGTTTTATTATGAGTTTATAAGTTTTGATGTACCGAAGGTTGTTCGGAGTCCCGGATATGATCACGGACATGACGAGGAGTCTCGAAATGGTCGAGACATAAAGATTAATACATTGGAAGCCTATATTTGGATATCGGAATCGTTCCGGGTGAAATCGGGATTTTACCGGAGTACCGGGAGGTTACCGGAACCCCCCCGGGGCTTAATGGGCCTTCATGGGCCCTAGTGGAGAGGTAGAGAGGAGGCAAGGGGCTGGCCGGCGCCCCCTCCCCCTAGTCCGAATAGGACAAGGAGAGGGGGCGGCGCCCCCCCTTTCCTTCCCCCCTTCCTCCTCCTTCCCCCCTTCTCCTTCTCCAACTAGGAAAGAAGGGAGTCCTACTCCCGGTGGGAGTAGGACTCCCCCTTGGCACGCCCTCCCTGGTCGGCCGCCCCCTCCCCCTTGGCTCATTTATATACGGGGGCAGGGGGGCACCCTAGAACACACAAGTTGATCTTCACGATCGTTCCTTAGCCGTGTGCGGTGCCCCCCTCAACCATATTCCACCTCGGTCATATCGTAGCGGTGCTTAGGCGAAGCCCTGCGTCGGTAGAACATCATCGTCGTCACCACGCCGTCGTGCTGACGGAACTCTTCCCCGACATTTTGCTGGATTGGAGTCCGGGGAACGTCATCGAGCTGAACGTGTGCTAGAACTCAGAGGTGGCGTAGTTTCGGTGCTTGATCGGTCAGGCCGTGAAGACGTACGACTACATCAACCGCGTTGTCATAACGCTTCCGCTATCGGTCTACGAGGGTACGTGGACATACACTCTCCCCTCTCGTTGCTGTGCATCACCATGATCTTGCGTGTGCGTAGGAAATGTTTTGAAATTACTACGTTCCCCAACAGTTCCTGTGGCGCCTACACCAATTGAAGTGGAAGCTGATGATAGTGATCAAGAAACTTTAGATCAAGTCACTACCAAACCTCGTAGGTCGACAAGGATGCGTACTACTTCATAGTGGTACGGTAATCCTGTCTTGGAAGTCATGTTGCTAGACAACAATGAACCTACGAGCTATGGAGAAGCGATGGTGGGCCCGGATTCTGACGAATGGCTCGAGGCCATAAAATCCGAGAGGATCCATGTATGAAAACAAAGTATAGACTTTGGAAGAACTACTTGATGGTCGTAAGGCTGTTGGGTACAGATGAATTTTAAAAGGGAAGACGGACAATGATGGTAAGTATCACCATTAAGAAATCTCGACTTGTCGTTAAGATGTTTTCCGACAAGTTCAAGGAGTTGACTACGATGAGACTTTCTCACTCGTAGCGATGCTAAGAGTCTGTTGGAATTATGTTAGCAGTTACTGCATTATTTATGAAATCTTGCAGATAGGATGTCAAAACATTGTTTCCTCGACGATTTTCTTGAGGAAAGGTTGTATGTGATACAACCAGAAGCTTTTGTCAATCCTGAAAGATGCTAACAAGTATGCAAAGCTCCAGCAATCCTTCGATGGACTGGAATAAGCATCTCGGAGTTGGAATATACGCTTTGATGAGATGATCAAAGATTTTGGGTTTATACAAAGTTTATGAGAAACTTGTATTCCCAAAGAAGTGAGTGGGAGCACTATAGAATTTCTGATGAGTATATGTTGTTAACATATTGTTGATCAGAAATGATGTAGAATTTCTGGAAAGCATATAGGGTTATTTGAAAAGTGTTTTTCAATGGAAAACCTAGATTAAGCTACTTGAACATTGAGCATCAAGATCTATAAGGATAGATCAAAAACGCATAATAGTACTTTCAAATCACTACTAGAAAAAGGCTTACTAGTGGCGCACCAGTTTTGCCTACTAATGGCGCACTACTGGTGCGCCACTAGCATCACGCCACTAGTAATTTTTACTAATGGCGCACCGCTGGTGCGCCATTAGTATCTGGTACTCTAATGGCGCACCGGGCAGTGCGCCATTAGTATAGGCCACGGTGCGCCATTAGTATGCCTCCCAGGGGGCCATATATACCCATGTGCTTTGCCATACTAATGGCGCACTGCAGTGTGATGCGCCATTAGTATCCTTCGGCATACTAATGGCGCACTGCTTGGTGATGCGCCATTAGTACCCTTTGGCATACTAATGGCGCACTGCTCTGGGATGCGCCATTAGTATCCTTTGGCATACTAATGGCGCACGTTGGCGTGATGCGCCATTAGTATGTATATTAGGGATTATTATTTTTTTCTTTTCTGATTTTTGCACAGATTACAAAATATATTATTGGACAGAAAATAAGCAGCAGGACACAGCAACAGCAGATTCATCAAATACAATAGAAGATTAGTCTCCGAATACAATTCATCATATTAGTCTCCGAATTCAAAAGACCGAACGAAGATAGAACATTACAAGTCTCGAGACCGCGAGTAGCGAGTTTGTCTTCACATTACAAGTCGATATCGATCATTTAAACTACCATCACATAGAAGAGAGATGCGGTCATCACGATGAGCATCATCGCGATGAAACTGGTCTTCATCCGGTTCCTCCAACGCTCCCTCCTCTCTCCCGCTAGATAGCGCGCGTATCTAGATTCCGCCTCCGCCCTAGTGGTGTACCCTTTGTAACTGTTACCGCTGAAACGGTGAACCTGTCTCCGACACTCCTCCCAGTCGTCGTAGACTCCGGGAACCTTACCCTTGTACACGACATACGACGGCATCTCTATGCACTAGCCAAACAACAGACAATACATAAGCAATATATAAGTATGCAACAAAAGGATCGGAAGAGAAAAGCAAGACATCCATAGCACGATTCATGGTCCTACTAACAAATAGCATCGATTACATCTAAGTTGAACGACTGTCCAAACCAAAGAGACATACAAGTTCACTACAGTTTAATTACAACATGAGCTAATGAATGTTTCAGAACTACACATAGCATCACAACTTTCGACTCGACTCATGGGACCGGAGCGTGGATGAAGCCGCCGTCTGTCGTGATGGTCATGAAATCGCGGGCGTTGTCAGCCTGCATTTGTAGCGTTGTGTCTATCTCGCTGTTGGACGGTTGAAATTTGAGGTAGAACTGCCCCGAGGTACGAAGGACATCTTGATGGATGATTTCTGCAAACTCCAACTGGATGCGAAAGAATTCTTGTCGGATGTCCGCGTCCTGGATTGCCCCCAAGCTTGCGGCCCAATCTTTGAGATTATTTGGTAGCAGAAGGTGATTATAGTCCCGCACGATCGCCCGCATGTGATGGAGGGCGTAGTAGGCATCCTTCTGACCGCCAGGCGGCTGCTTGACGCAGGGGAACGTCGTATTGTGGGTGAACACGTGCCTGCCGTACCTACGAACTGGCCTCTTAAAGGTGCCTCCAGATGCGGCGTAGCCGGGGAGAGCATCATCAAGAACTTTCTTGATATTTGTGTAGTCTATCTTGGAGTCACGGTCCGGGTCGAAATACGTGGCCATGGAATATTTCGGGCTTAAGAGGATGAGTGTGCAATGTGTGTCACTGCACAGAACACGGAATGTTAGAAAAAAAGAACGATCGAAATCTAAGAAATCATATGTTACGGGGCGGTTAGGAGATGACTTACTCGGGAAAGTAAGGCACGAGGAAGTTATCCTTATCTGGGTTTGCCAGAATGACGCCTTCGAGGTGTGAACTCGCGACTTGCCGGTCCCCAGCGCTGCCCAAGATCTTGGCACGCATGTAGAAGGGGTCGACTATCACAATGTCCGGGGTCTTGTCTCTAATGATCCGCATCTCCATACTCAGCGAAAACAGCCGAACAAAGGTGTAGTGCAGCGGATGAAGGTTAAGCATAGCAAAGATGTCATCAAATCGCAGGACGATCGTACCCCCGACGGCGCTATCCACAAAGCCCTTGCCCTCTGGCACCTTGGCCACGAAAACCGGGTATGCCACATCATTCTCTCTGAGACGCCGCTTCTCCAAAGAAAGAACACTGTCATGCAGACTCCGCATAGCACCGGTTGCAGCATTGAGCATATTTGTCGGTAGCATCGGCCTACCCGCCACATGCACCCTCCTCGAGATATCCTTAGGTGAAGGTGGTCCGTCCTGAGCACGGATCGTACTCGGTGCCGGTTGGCTCGCACTGGTGCCCTTGTTAGTCTTTCGTTTCCGTCCCTTCTTCTTGATCTGCTGTAATGGGATCGAGTTCTGCTCACAGACCGCCTTCTTGAGCGTGTTGGGGCTGATAATATTTGGCACCTCAGCTATCTGAGGCTCGGTGAAGGCGGCAGCTGGAGGCGTCTCCTGAGAACTGAACGCCAGACGACGCGTGTTGCAATTGGGTTTCTCCGCCGTACCAGCTAGATCGCAGTCGTCTTTTTGAGGGTTGGGTTCTTGAGAACGAGGCCCGCAGAACTCGTCACCGTACCCATGTTCGGCAAAGTACTTATCGACGTTGGTAAATGTACCGTCGTCGTTGTCGTCGTCGTCCGGATCCTGTGCCATATGCATGTTCGGATCCTGTGCCATAGGGATGTCCGGCAGGTCTGGTAGCGTTGCGGCGTTCTTGCCATGGCTTGGCGCTGGCACGACTGGCGGTCTTGTCTGTGGGGTGGTGTTCCCCGCCCCCAAACGAATCTGGCTCTTCGGCCAAAGCAGGGGCCAGCTTACACAGGCGCTGAAGGTCATCACATCATCTTCGTCGGCCCCAGCGGGTCGAATCGGAGGTAACAACTCGTCGCAGCCTGGCAGTACCCGAACCAGTTCAACCCTATAGAAGGTGGGTGGCATCGGATTACCGTGGAACACGCGGTTGCCCGGTTGAACGATTCTGCCCTTGGCGACATCGACCAACTCGCCGCCCACGAAGTGCAGGAGAGTGCAAGGAACATCGGTGGCGCCCTGCGAAAACATGTAGGGCGTCAGGGATGCCCAGTCAAAGGCAAGGAGATGAAGTCATCGGCCGAGAGGCTTAGTTACCGTGATGCCGTCGAGCTCGGCTAATGTCGAGGCACCGCCAACGGCGGGCGTGCGCGTGCAACTGACGGAGGGGCCGCTTGCTGGCGAGGTGCCGGCCGGCGTACACCCAGGTGCATTAAGATCCAATGCCCGTGCCGGCGCCGGAGACACGAATACCGCCTCCGCCGGAGACACCAATGGCGCCGCCTGCGCGTTGTGCGAGTTGCTGGCCGTGAAGCTGGGAACCGGGGGAGGCCCCTGTTGGCCGCCCGCAATCCACGTCGTCAGCCCCTGAATCAAGGTAGGCACAATGGCGGTGAGCGTCGTTCCCAGTTGTTGTTGCACTTGCTCTTGGACAATCTCCGGAATCCGCGCCACTTGTGCCTTGAGTTCTTGAACCTCGCGCGACTGGCTTTCCGAGCTGGTCTTTTTCTCCTTTCGCCCACCAGCGGTATAGTATGACGACCATTTTGTGGACAAGCCTTTGCCGGCCACACGACCAGCTGACGACGGCTTACTGAGCTTATCCTTGTTTTTCATTACGTTCAATGCCCTATTTAAAGGGGTGTCAAAAGGGGAGCTCTGAGATGACCCCGCGCTACTGCTTTCAGCCTCCTGCGGAAGGAATGTGAACCATTTAGAAATTTGGCTTCATTAACTAGAATGCAACCATATATGTAGCTAATTACGCGGGGGTGTATTCCTTACCAGAACTTTCTCAAGCGCCTTGGTCTTCGGATCCGTGGTAAGCTCCTTTGTTACCGGGTCCTCCTTGTACCGGGCCCTGACAAAGTTCCTGGTCTGCTTGTCAGGGAATTTCTCGAAGCGGGGCGGTAGGCCTTGCTCGGCACGCTCCGCGTCCTCCTTGTCCCATATAGGCTCCGCCACTCTATAACCGCCGGGACCGAGTTGGTGGACCCCTAAGTTCAACTGCCGCATTTCTTTCCCCCACTGACTTGATTCGGAGGTTGCGCTGCTCTCGCACTTGATCTTGAACTCCTTGTAGTCATCTTCGCTCATCAAAGGATATTTCGCCTTGATCTTCTCATAACTATCACCTTTTTCAATCATTGCCTTCACCGTGCTTCTCCATGTAGACAGGGTCGTGCTCATCCTCGTGAGGGCGGCACTGTTCACTTTATTCCCTGAGAGGCGTGTGTTTGCAAACTCATTGGGGAACTTGTATCGTTCGTGCAGCTTCGTGAAGAGGAGGCAGCGCAAATTCCCTCGGTCCTTATGCCTTAGGTTCTCGGTGTTGATCGAGACGGTGCTCCGGAGAATGCACCCGAGCAGAACCGAGTACCCCTTGACTACATGTTTGGGCGCCGTTGGATGCCCGTCGGAGTTCACTTCAGTAAATTCCTCCTTGACGGTGCCGAGCACGTTCGGGCGCCGGTCCTTCCGTTGCCTCTTCGGTTGGCTGCCATCTGTGCGTCCGCCGCCATCATCAGTGGTGGCATCCTCGGCGGCACCATTAGTGGTGTCATCCCCGATGCCACTAGGGGTTGTGTAGTCAGGATCGGTGTCTTCCGCGGCGTCCTCATAGCGGTGAGGTTCTTCCTCCATCTCCTGGGACAGCTCCCAGAATTGCTTGCCGCCCAAACCGCCGGCCTCATCGTTGTGGGCCATGTTTCGCTCTAAATAGGAAAAAAGTTTGGTCAAAAAGTTGGTTATTGTCAAGGAACAAGATCTCTAAGTTGACCAAATAACCTAATTCTCGAGGAATGTCGCCAAAAAGATGGTTATTGTGAAGGAACAATTGAGAGATGTTTGTGATATTGCCTAGGTGTTTTGGGATGGAACCTGTTAGTGTGTTGTTGCTAGGTGTTGTGGGATGGAACCAGTAGCTTCCTTGCAACCCACAAAAGAGAAAGGAAAAGGGGTGAAAAGGGGGAGATGGTTAGCTTTGATGAGCAGGCAACATCTTCCTAACCCCCTTCTTCTTGTCTCCTCTCACTATCTCTCTCACACACATGGAAAGCAAGGGTGTCTGAGTGTGTGAAAAAATACTAAACTAATCCAACCACTAAAGCACTAGATCGCTACTATTGGTTGATGTCAAGATACATGCTGATTAATTTTTGTTTCGGTTGAGAATCGGGCACCTTCTAGGTCAAGAAAATTGGGCATGACCTTTGCTAATTTTCTTGACCTAGGAGTGCCCCATTCTCAACCGAAACGGAAATTAATCAACATTTCAGGAGAAAGGGGTCATTTCAGAAGATCACAAGTAGCAGCAGCATCACTTGACAAAATCACAAGTAGCAGCAGCATCACAAGTAGTACAGCAGCAGCATCATCACAAGTAGTACAACAGCAGCAGCACATCACAAGTAATACACTTAATTGGCATAAAATATCAAAAAACAGCATAAATTGGAAAACAAGCAATACTTCTAAAACCAGTTGCAAGCAAATGTATAGTAAAATAAAATGATCCCATAGTGTACTTAATTCAAAACACATGGAAGAAACTTGACTAAATGTACAGATTTTAGAAAAAAAATTCAAGTTAACTAAATGACTGATTCAATTTCAGGCAACTTGGAGAAGAGATCACTTGATCATTGACTGTACTTAATTTAGAACACATGGAAGAAACTTGTTAGAAACTGAAACGGTTAATATTGAGAATTAAGTTACTCTAATGGAGTACCAAATTTTGAGAACAAGCCGTCTGAAAAGAGCACTAGCTAAGATCTAATCCTTATGTCTAGTTAACCACTAATTTACTGTAACCAATGTTCAGAGGCAAATCAGACTTGACAGTAAAGATCAAAATTTCAGACTTGACAGTAAATATAGTGGAAACTGAAGATTATTTAGGAACACACTTGTTCCTAAACTTGATGTCGATTTAGCAACACAGTCTTCAGTGAGAGTATAAAAAATAACTACTCCATCTACTTAAGTGATTCTACACTAAACCAGAACAAGTTGATGTTCAGTCAAGTTGATTTCAAACTTAACACATAAATAAAATTTGACATCAATGAAATTTAGACTATGAGTGCCTGCCCATGACATCTGCATGGTTCTCTACACCACACACCATCAATACTGCTAGCTACTCCTACTCGATCGCCCCAGCTTTTGCCACGGACAGCAAGAACCTAACACGTTCTCCACCTAGCAGCTAGCTAGGATGGCCATGAAATCCTAACACATTTTCAGTGAACATACACTTCAGAAAATTCAGTAAACATGCACTCGAGAAAATTCAGTGACTGCAGAACATACACTCCAGAAAATTTTCAGTGATCTTGTACTCAATTTTATAGTGAACTTGCTAAAGAAGCTCCCAAGCTTCAAGAGACTAAATTTGACAGCTAATATACTCCAAAGAAGCATTTTGGAGTACAAGAAGGGGAAAGCGGGAGGCAAGAAGAGGAGGGAGCCGCACCTTGGCAGGAGGGGGCGAGGGGACTGTGTTGGGCTATGGGCAGACGGAGGCGGGGGCGGGTGCCTTGGACCAGTCTGGGAGTTGGCGGCGCTTCCCGGACTCGGCGGCGTACGTGACCTCGATGGCCCAAGTGGGGAGCCGCACCTTGGCCCAGGTGGACGCGTTGCTGCTCCTCGGCGAGGTGGACGCGCTGCGCAGTGGGTCGGGGCAGCGCAGGTGGACGCGCTGCTGCTCCTCGGGGAAGGCACCAAAGCATCAAACCCTAATCCCCAGCGTGGGCAGGGAAGAAATGGCTAGAGAGGAATTGGGGAAACAAAAGCGAACCTCCTTCTAGTCGTCGAACTGCGGCGGACGACGTGCAGGCGCGGCGGACGGAGGGGGCGGAACAAGGGGGCGGCGACGTACGGTTGGGGTCGAGGAGTGGGGGATCTGGTGAGCGAGGGAGGGAGGGAGGCGACAGTGCGAGGGGAACAAGTACGTCGATTCTAATGGCGCACCTCCCCCTGGTGCGCCATAAGTACGTCGATTCTAATGGCGCACCTCCCCCTGGTGCGCCACTAGAATTTTGTTTTACTTACTAGCCCGACTGGTCAGGTTATATTCCACCTAACCCTATCTCCATCAGACCACGCCCACTAGCCCGACTGGTCAGCACGCAGCACACACACTAGGAGGTCTTGGGTTCAATTCCCAGGCTCCCCAATTTTTGTTTTTATGCATTTAAAATGCTGTTTGATATTTATTTGTGTTTAAATATGTTCAAACTTGTTTAAATCATAACAGTAATTTTTTTATAAAAACGGTAATGATTTTTTAAAAAATATCATCAAATTTGTTATTTGAAAATATAATCAAATTTGCTTTTTTTGCAAATTTAGTTGCATTCATTTGTGACGGTGGAGCGGGCCGGGGAGGGTGCGGGGGAGAGGGTGCGGGGGGTCGTCGGCGACGGCCGGTGGAGCGGGGGAGGGTGCGGTGGGTCGGCGGCGGCGGTGGAGTGGGGGAGGGTGCGGGGGGTCGGCGGCGGCGGCCGGTGGAGCGGGGGAGATGGTGCCCATGAAATACAATCGAGAAATGAAGGCTACAATTTAAATACAATCGATCTTAGCTAGCTATCTGTTCACAATCTTCTTGCCCTTATTTTTTGTAAATGGAGTTCTTCTCTTGAACGGACGTCCTTTAGGTAGGGTGGTTCTGCTTCTTCTTGTGGTGTATGCTAATACTTCATCGTCGTCGTCATGTTCCATCTTCGGGTCGCCGTACTTGTCGAAGTCTTGCTCATTGGTGACTCCATCCATTCCGATGATCTTCCTTTTGCCTCTCCTCACGACAACACGACTGGGCTTTGATGGGTCGGTAATGAAGAAGCATTGGTCCACTTGGGAAGCTAGTACCCATGGCTCATTTTTCGCGGTGACGTTCGCGCCTGCGGTCTTGGATTTGGCTTCGGGTATAACCATGGTGGTGAAATACCGGTCTTCTTTTATGACGCTCTTGGCCCATATGACACGGAACATCGGGACCTTCTCTCGTAGCTCAGCTCCCAGATCTCCTCGATCCTTCCGTAGTATCTATCCTTGTCGTTACCGGTGTAGGATTCCATCGTTACCCCGGAGTTCTGATAACCATCGCTCTTCATGTCCTTGTCCTCGGTGTAGAATGTGTAGCCGTTGATATCGTACGCCTCATACGTCATCAGGTTGTGCTCGGCACCCTGTGACAAGGCGAATATGAGTTGTTCTTCCGCGGAAGAATCCTCATGTAAAGGGTACGACAGAAGCTTCTGCTTGAACCAACGCGTGAAACATGAGTTGTGCTCTTTGATTATATCTCCGTCTATCCTCTGTTGGCCTCGGTCATTGTACGTCTTCTCAATAAACTTTTTGTGCTCTACCACCCAAGGATCGACCACGTCTATGTGTTGTAGCGCGACTAGGTTTGCTCTTTCAAAGTCGGCGAGTCGACCATCGAAGTCGACATGCATTTCGCGGCGACCCTCACGGTGACCCCATCCAGCGAGCCGGCCGAGGTGCCTGTTGACGGGCAGACCAACGGGGTTCTTGATGCCTAGATAATTCGTGCAGTAGGAGATGCACTCTTCGGTCAGAAAGCCCCTGGCTATGCTTCCCTCTGGACGTGACATGTTGCAAACGTATCCTTTGATGACACCATTCATCCTTTCGAACGACATCATGCTGTGCAGGAACGTCGGCCCGAGTTGGATGATATCCTCCACGATATGGACCAGCAGATGCACCATAACGTCGAAGAATGCGGGAGGGAAGTACATCTCAAGCTCGCATAGTATCACCACGATCTCTTCCTGTAGCCTTCTGAGTTGCCTCACGCCAACCGACTTCCGAGAGATGACGTCGAAAAAGTTGCATAGGCCAAATAGCGTTTCACGGACGTGCGCGTCCATGATCCCACGGATTGCAACTGGAAGTATCTGCGTCATCAGCATGTGACAGTCGTGAGACTTCATCCCGCTGAACTTCTGCTTCACTGAGTCTAGGTATCTTCTTATCTTCCCCGCGTAACCGTAAGGAAGTTTTACTCCTACGAGGCAGGTGAAAAACTGATCGATCTCCTCCTAACTTAGAGTGAAGCACGCGGGAGGGAAGTCATTTCCGGTCTTCTTGGCCTTTTTGCCTTTGCGACGACTTTCCGTGTCCTGCTTCGCCTCATCATCATCATCGTCATTAGCGTGAAGCTCCTCCCTGATGCCCATTGATTTCAAGTCTGCCCTTGCTTTCGGCCCATCTTTGGTCCTCTCTGGCATGTTGAGCAGGGTACCAAGCAGACTCTCGCACACGTTCTTTGTGATATGCATGACATCAAGGCTGTGAGGCACACGGTGGATCTTCCAGTACGGCAAGTCCCAGAAAACAGACCTCGTTTTCCATACCTTCAGCAGTGGCTCTGGCGCCTTTCGCTTCTTTCCCGGCTCTGGCGCCTTTTGCTTCTTTCCCGGCAGTGGGCAATCTTTCCAATTTTTCAACAGCTCGTCTATTTCCTCGCCGCTCCTCGTACGCGGGCGTCTTCGGGGTTCGGTTTCACCATCGAACAGATCCTTGCGTTTCCTCCACGGGTCATCGTCGCGAAGCCACCTTCGATGTCCCATGAAGACGGTTTTCGAAGACCCGGGATCTCTATCTAGCTGGCGATACGTTGTGTCATCCATGCACCTGACACATCCAGAAAATCCGTGGACCACCTGCCCCGCGAGATATCCGAAACTGAGATAGTCGTGCACCGTCGTGAGCAGTGCGGCTCTCATAGGGAAATATTCTTTCTCTGCGGCGTCCCACGTATTGGCTGGCGTTTTCCACAGCGTGTCTAGCTCCTCTTCCAGCAGCCCCAGATACAGATTGATGTCGTTCCCTGGTTGTTTCGGCCCTTCAATTAGCATACTCATGTGAATGTACTTCCTCTTCATGCACAACCAGGGGGGAAGGTTGTACATCCACACAAACACAGGCCAGGTGCTATGTGTGCTTCTCTGGCTGCCAAACGGATTGACTCCATCGGTGCTCGCGCCCAGCACGATGTTCCTTGGATCGTTCCCAAATTCTGGGTGTTCGAAGTTCAACGCTTGCCACTGGATCCCATCCTTAGGGTGACTCAGCATCTTGTCTTTTTTATTTATCTCCGGATCATTTGCGTCATCTTCTCGCTTCTTCTCCTCCCTATCCGCGTGCCAACGCAGGAGCTTTGCTACCTTAGGGTCCGCGAAATACCGCTGCAGACGAGGAGTGATCGGAAAGTACCACACCACTTTCCGAGGAGCTTTCTTCCTCTTCTTGTATCGAGTGACGCCGCACACCGGACATATGGTAGACTCCGCGTGCTCGTCCCGATAAATGATGCAATTGTTCATGCACACATGGTATTTCACGTGCGGTAAATCCAGAGGACACACGATTTTCTTCGCCTCCTCGAAACTGGTCGGGCACTTGTTCCCCTTGGGAAGACGTTCGTGCCAGAATGACATGTTCTCGTCGAAGCATGCGTCGGTCATTTTGTGCTTTACCTTCATCTCCAGAGCCATGAGCGTTACTTTCAGGCGGGTATCCTCGGGCCTGCATCCTTCATACAATGGAGTAACCGTGTCTATCTCCAGTTGATCCAGCTTGGCTTTCTCTCGGGCGGCAGCTCTTGCGTTATCCGTCTGCTTGAGAAGCAGCTCTTGAATATGAGGGTCCTGCACCCAGCCCATCGATGGTCCATCGTCGTCTGCTCCGCCGGCATCTTCATCTTCATGATCATGCCCTTCGTCTGCTCCTGCATCTTCCTCATCATCATGTCCGGCATCTTCTACATGATGACTGTGTACAGCATCACCGTCGTGATCATGTCCTGGAGATTCTTCGTCTTCTCGCCCGCCCGAGCCGCGGTGGTTGTCTTGCTTCCCATCCTCATTTCTTGCCCGACCCCCATGGACGACTTCATAGTCATCTTCATCACCTTGCCACCGATAGCCATCCATGAAACCACGCAAGAGCAGGTGGTCCCGCACCTGCCCGGAATCCGGGTACGCAATAAGGCTCTTCAGCTTGCATCTTCGACACGGACATCTTATCTCCGTCTCGTTCTTTTCAAGCATCTCGGCCTTCGCGGAGCTCAAAAACCTATTCACGATGCCTTTGGTCATCGTGCGGACCATGGTCACCTGCGGGGTAGAGCAAAACGATATTTTAGAACCAAGAAAAAATTTGGCATGACTTTCCCTAAAAATAGGACCAAAAAGAATGCATAGTGCCAAAATTCTCGCCGAAACGGAAATGAATCAACATTCCGGCAAAATATTGGCAACTATCGCATTTCAAATACCGGTGCCTGCAAACACAAACATATATGCAACACCACAAACATATGCAACACCACAAACATACATAGATCTAGCTAGGACATAAAAAGTGCATGTGCACGTTGTTGGAGGGAGAACAACATAAAGATAGCTTCCCCCTTACTTACCTATCAAAAAAAGGGGCTTTAACCACGTAATTTGGATGAATTTATGGTGCAAATGAGGTGAGGAGGAGGAGGCAGCCGAGACAAGCTTGGAGGAGGGAGGAGAGAATGAAGTGGGGAAAGTGAGTGGGTAGGTGTGGCTGTCCAAAATATCTAGCTCGTCACAGGTTACTAATGGCGCACCACCACATAATGCGCCATTAGTAACCCTTGTGGTGCGCCATTAGTAGTTTTGCAAAAAAACACTAATGGCGCACGGGGAGCAGTGCGCCATTACTAGCTTAAACTAGTAATGGCGCACTGCCCCGGGTGCGCCATTAGTAGTTTTGCAAAAAAGTAAAAAAAAATTAGTGGCACACTATGTTGCTGGTGCGCCATTACTAGTTACAACTAGTAGTGGCGCACTATGTCCTGGTGCGCCATTAGTATGTCTGGCAAAATAAAAAAATAAAATTTGTTACTAATGGCGCACCGTTTGTCTGGTGCGCCATTAGTGTCTTTCACACTAATGGCGCACCAGCGCATGGTGCGCCATTGCTATATAGCAATGGCGCACCACATGTCTGGTGCGCCATTAGTGGCCATTCCATCTATAGCCCTTTTCCTAGTAGTGAATGAACACATACCGTGACAAGATTTTGAAGGAGTTCAAAATAGATTGGCAAAGAAGGAGTTCTTGGCTGTGTTATAAGGTGTGAGTATTGAGTAAGACTCAAGACCTGACCACGGCAGAAGAGAGTGAAAGGACGAAGGTCGTCCCCTACGCTTTAGACGTAGGCTCCACAGTATGCTATGTTGTGTACCGCACCTGAAGTGTGCCTTGCCATGAGTCAGTCAAGGGGTACAAGTGTGATCCAGGAATGGATCACATGACAGCGGTCAAGGTTATCCTTAGTAACTAGTGGACTAAGGAATTTTCTTGATTATGGAGGTGGTAAAAGAGTTCGTCGTAAAGGGTTACGCCGATGCAAACTTTGACACTAATCTGGATGACTCTGAGTAGTAGACCGGATTCGTATAGTAGAGCAGTTATTTGGAATAGTTCCAAATAGCGCGTGGTAGCTGCATCTAGGAGATGACATAGAGATTTGTAAAGCACACACGGATCTGAAAGATTATGACCCGTTGACTAATATCCTCTCTCACAAGCGAGATATGATCAAACCCAATAGGTGTTGGATTCATTACAGTCACATAGTGATGTGAACTAGATTATTTACTCTAGAGCAAGTGGGAGACTATTAGAAATATGCCCTAGAGGCAATAATAAAATGGTTATTATTATATTTCTTTGTTCATGATAATTGTCTATTGCTCATGCTATAATTGTATTAACTGGAAACCGTAATACATGTGTGAATACATAGACCACAACATGTCCCTAGTGAGCCTCTAGTTGACTAGCTCGTTGATCAATAGATGGTTATGATTTCCTGACCATGGACATTGGATGTCATTGATAACGGGATCACATCATTAGGAGAATGATGTGATGGACAAGACCCAATCCTAAGCATAGCACAAGATCGTGTAGTTCGTTTGCTAGAGCTTTTCTAATGTCAAGTATCATTTCCTTAGACCATGAGATTGTGCAACTCCCGGATACCGTAGGAATGCTTTGGGTGTACCAAACGTCACAACATAACTGGGTGGCTATAAAGGTGCACTACAGGTATCTCCGAAAGTGTCTGTTGGGTTGGCACGAATCGAGACTGGCATTTGTCACTCCGTATGACGGAGAGGTATCTCTGGGCCCAGTCAGTAATGCATCATCATAATGAGCTCAATGTGACTAAGGAGTTAGTCACGGGATCATGCGTTACAGAACGAGTAAAGAGACTTGCCGGTAACGAGATTGAACAAGGTATAGGGATACCGCCGATCGAATCTCGGGCAAGTAACATACCGATGGACAACGGGAATTGTATACGAGATTGATTGAATCCCCGACATCGTGGTTCATCCGATGAGATCATCATGGAACATGTGGGAGCCAATATGGGTATCCAGATCCCGCTATTGGTTATTGGCCAGAGAGGTGTCTCGGTCATGTCTGCATGGTTCCCGAACCCGTAGTGTCTACACACTTAAGGTTCGGTGACGCTAGAGTTGTTATGGGAAATAGTATGTGGTTACCGAAGGTAGTTCGGAGTCCCGGATGAGATCCTAGACATCACGAGGAGTTCCGGAATGGTCCGGCGGTGAAGATTGATATATTGGACGAAGGGTATTGGAGTCCGGAAGTGTTCTGGGGGTACCAGGCATGGCCAGCATGACCGAAAGGTGTTTCGGGAGCCCCGACAAGTGTTGGAGGGCCTCATGGGCCAAAGGGGAAGGGGCAAACCAGCCCACTAAGGGGTGGTGCGCCCCCCACACCCTTTCCCACGTTACTTGGGGGTGGGGCGCCTCCACCTGGCTTGGGAGGCAAGCCTCCACCTGCTTGGCTTGGGGGGCAAGTCTCCCTAGGATTTTCCCTAGGGAGATCCAATCTGCTTGGCCGCCGCCCCCTAGGGGAAACCCTAGGGTGCCTCCCCCTCTCCCCTTGCCCCTATATATAGTGGAGGAGTGGGAGGGCAGCCGCACCTCTTCCCTGGCGCAGCCCTCCCTCCTCCTACACCTCCTCCTCCTCCATAGTGCTTGGCGAAGCCCTGTCGGAGAACCACGAGCTCCATCGCCACCATGCCGTCGTGCTGCTGGAGTTCTCCCTCAACTTCTCCTCTCCCCTTGCTGGATCAAGAAGGAGGAGATGTCCCCGGGCTATACGTGTGTTGAACGCAGAGGCGCCGTCCGTTTGGCGCTAGATCGGATCTTCCGCGATTTGAATCGCCGCGAGTACGACTCCATCAACCGCGTTCTTTGTAACGCTTCCGCTTAGCGATCTTCAAGGGTATGAAGATGCACTCCCTCTCTCTTGTTGCTAGTCTCTCCATAGATTGATCTTGGTGATGCGTAGAAAATTTTGAATTTCTACTACGTTCCCCAACAATATGTGCCTAGATCTTTCCTCACCACATGATGCTTGCCAAAGGAGAAAAATAAAAGGAATAGAGAGAAAGACTTTGACTCTTGCATGAAAGTAAAAGATAGGCCCTTCGCAGAGGAAAGTAGAGGTTGCCATGCGCTTTTGTTTGTATGCTCAACCCCTTAGTGCAAGAGAATGTCACGTTATATTGCCCCTTGTGATGGCAAACTTTCTTATGCAGTCTGTCGCTTCTATTCTTCACCATCACAAGTTCGTACAACGCTCAACTTTTCCTTACACTAAATGATCTCACATTTTTATAAGCAATTTTTATTGCCCTTTTTGCACCGATGACAACTTACTTGAATGATCTTACTCAATCCATAGGTAGTTATGGTGGACTCTCAAACAAGATAGGGTTTAAGGGTTTTGGATGCCCAAGTAGTATCTCTACTTAGTGCGGAGTTTTTGGCTAGCAAAGATAGGGGCAAGTGCTACGTCTTGAGCTTGCGTTGGTTTTCCTTGAAGAGGAAAGGGTGATGCAGCACAGTAGCGTAAGTATTTCCCTCAGTTTTTGAGAACCAAGGTATCAATCCAGTAGGAAGCTCCTAGAAAGTCCCACGCACCTACACAAACAAACAAAGAACTCGCAACCAACACAATAAAGGGGTTGTCAATCCCTTCACGGCCACTTGCGAAAGTGAGATCTGATAGAGATAATATGATAAGATAAATATATTTTTGGTATTTTATAATATAGATGCAAAAAGTAAAGATGCAAATAAAAGTAGATTGAAAGCAAATATAATAAAAGATAGACCCGGGGGCCATAGGTTTCACTAGAGGCTTCTCTCAAGATAGCATAAGTATTATGGTGGGTGAACAAATTACTGTCGAGCAATTGATAGAAAAGCGAATAATTATGAGATTATCTAGGCATGATCATGTATATAGGCATCACGTCTGCAACAAGTAGACCGACTCCTGTCTGCATCTACTACTATTACTCCACACATCGACCGACTCCTGCCTGCATCTAGAGTATTAAGTTCATAAAGAACAGAGTAACGCATTAAGCAAGATGACATGATGTAGAGGGATAAACTCATGCAATATGATATAAACCCCATCTTTTTATCCTCGATGGCAACAATACAATACGTGCCTTGCAACCCTTTCTGTCACTGGGTAAGGACACCGCAAGATTGAACCCAAAGCTAAGCACTTCTCTCATGGCAAGAAAGATCAATCTAGTAGGCCAAACCAAACTGATAATTCGAAGAGACTTGCAAAGATAACCAATCATACATAAAAGAATTCAGAAGAGATTCAAATATTTCTCATAGATAAACTTGATCATAAACCCACAATTCATCGGATCTCGACAAACACACCGCAAAAAGAGTTTACATCGAATAGATCTCCACAAGAGAGGGGGAGAACATTGTATTGAGATCCAAAAAGAGAGAAGAAGCCATCTAGCTAATAACTATGGACCCGAAGGTCTGTGGTAAACTACTCACAACTCATCGGAGGCGTTATGGTGTTGATGTAGAAGCCCTCCATGGTCGATTCCCCCTCCGGCGGAGCGCCGGCGAAGGTTCCAAGATGGGATCTCGCGGATACAGAAGGTTACAGCGGTGGAAATTGTGTTTCGGTGGCTCCCTGGATGTTTTCGGGGTACGTAGGTATATATAGGAGGAAGAAGTAGGTCGGTGGCCGCCCGAGGGGCCCAGGAGACAGGGGGCGCGCCCTATAGGGGGGGCGCGCCCTCCACCCTCCTGGCCGCATCGATCGCTTCTTGACGTGCACTCCAAGTCGTCTGGATCAGGTTCGTTCCAAAAATCACGCTCCCGGAGATTTCATTCTGTTTGGACTCCGTTTGATATTCCTTTTCTTCGAAATACTGAAATAGGCAAAAAAACAGCAATACGGGCTGGGCCTCCAGTTAGTAGGTTAGTCCCAAAAATGATATAAATGTGTAAAATAAAGCCCATGAACATCCAAAAGGGGTAATATAATAGCATGGAACAATCAAAAATTATAGATACGTTGGAGACGTATCAGCAAGCACCACATGTTGAAGGATCTATGACAATATAACTTCTATGTGAATATGAACAAACATAAATCATTAAGTTGTCTTCCTTGTCCAACGTCAACAATTTTGGCATATAATATTTTGATGGGTGCTCACAATCATAAAAGATTTCCATGATAGTATATTTATATGTGAATCTTCTCTTCCCTTATTAATTCTTTCATGAGTTGCACCATTGACCAATGCTATGTTTGTCAATCAACAATAAAGTTTTCTACTTATACTTTTCCTTGTGTAATGTCATCACTTACCATAAGATTAGCATATGATCTTTTTCTTTTTATTTCTTTTCTTTTTATTGCAACAAGAAAGTAAAGAAGGCAAAACTCAGACTAAACTTTATTATATCTTGCACACGATTACAAGGATTGATCACTAAGCAAACTCACAAAAAGAAAGGATCGAACTAAACTTTTATTCACCTAATAGCAAAAGATAACCATGGATCGAACTAAGAAAGTAAAGAAAAAAGATAGTTGAGATTGATACGATACCGAGGCACCTCCCCCAAGCTTGGCGAAAGCCAAGGGGAGTGCCCATACCCGATACTCAGTTTTCTTTCGGTGGTGATTAAGAAGATGGTGGTGATGAAGTAGAAGCAATCCGGTCTTTAAGGATCAAGAGGCTCTCCAATCTTCGGATGACTCTCCACAGGGAAGCAATGTTCTCCATATGCAAAATATTTTCACAATTGAGATACTTATTTTGTATACGAACCATATTAATGATCCTGAAGGCTGCAATCTCAAAGGGGGTAAGATGAGCATAGTAGGGTTCAAGGATATCTTCCTCTTCCTCATCGGCGGGCAATGCTTGCTCGTCCATAGACACTTGATCTCCGGTGGCCTCCTTGCTCTTGTCCTCCTTAGCTGCTCCAACGGGGTCTTCTCTCTTCATCTCGATCTTCATCAACCAAGCATCCTCTTCCATACGATCAGAGGGGGAAAAAGACATGATGTCTGGCTCAACAGACCTGACAGAAAACAGCAAGAAAGAAAACAGGAGATTTCTCTGTGATACGGAGGTTAACATGTTCGGGAGGTATATATAGGTTTTTTATCTTGGGGAACAAGCAGAACGGAAGAAAAACGGAGTCCGAAAAGTACCCGAGGTGGGCACAACCCACCTGGGCGGGCCAGGCATGCCTGGCGCGCCCTGGTGTATCGTGCCCACCAGGGTCACTTTCCTGGAAGTTTCTTATTTTCCTAATTTTCTAAATATTCCAAAACTGACAAAAAATATTTTTGCAGATTTTTCGGAGTCCGTTTACTTACCGTATCACGTACCTCCTTTTTTTCATTATTCTGGAGTGTTCCGGAAGGTTTCCTTTATGTGTTCTTCCAGTGTAAAAGTTTGGATAACATTTCTTTCAACATTAATGGGCGTACTTGAGATATAGTGTTTTATTCGTTGCCCATTGACAACCTTCGGGTTAGTCCCTTCGACATTGTTTATTTTGATAGCTCCGGATCGATAGACCTCCTCGATGACATAGGGTCCTTCCCATTTGGAGAGGAGTTTTCCTGCAAAGAATCTAAAACGAGAGTTGTACAAAAGAACATATTCTCTGACTTTGAACTCACGCTTTTGGATTCTTTTGTCATGCCATCTTTTAACTTTTTCTTTGAATAGCTTAGCATTTTCATAAGCCTGGGTTCTCCATTCATCTAATGAGCTAATATCAAATAACCTTTTCCCCCCACAAGTTTGAAATCATAATTGAGTTCTTTTATTGCCCAAAATGCTTTGTGTTCTAACTCAAGAGGTAAATGACAAGCTTTTCCATAAACCATTTTATGTGGAGACATACCCATAGGATTTTTATAAGCCGTTCTATAATCCCAACGTGCATCATCTAATTTCTTGGACCAATTCTTCCGGGACCTATTGACAGTCTTTTGTAAGATTAGTTTTATTTCTCTATTGCTAAGTTCAACTTGACCACTAGACTGAGGATGATAAGGTGATGCAATTCTATGGTTAACATCATACTTAGCAAGCATTTTACGGAAAGCACCATGAATAAAGTGTGAACCACCATCAGTCATTAAATATCTAGGGACTCCAAACCTTGAGAAAAGAACTTCCTTAAGCATTTTAATAGAGGTGTTGTGATCAACACTAATGGTTGGAATAGCTTCTACCCATTTAGTAACATAATCAAGAGCAACCAAAATATGTGTATACCCATTAGAGGAAGGAAAAGGTCCCATGAAGTCAAATCCCCAAACATCGAATGGTTCAACAGCAAGTGAATAATTCATAGGCATTTCTTGACGCTTACCGATATTACCTATTCTCTGACATTCATCAGAAGATGAGATTAACTTACGGGCATCTTTGAAGAGAGTAGGCCAATAAAAACCAGATTGCAATACCTTATGAGCAGTTCTGTCTCCCGCGTGATGTCCTCCATAAGCTTCAGAGTGACATTTCTGTAGGATTTGTTCCTGTTCATGCTCAGGTACACAACGTCTAATAATACCATCTACTCCTTCTTTATAAAGATGTGGGTCATCCCAAAATTAATGTCTTAAATCATAGAAGAACTTTTTCTTTTGTTGATATGTGAAGCTAGGCGGTATGTATTTAGCAACAATATAATTAGCATAGTCAGCATACCAAGGTGTACTATGAGAAACATTTATTGCGGCTAGTTGTTCATCAGGAAAGCTATCATTAATAGGTTGTGGGTCATCAAGAATATTTTCAAGTCTAGACAAGTTATCAGCTACGGGGTTCTCTGCTCCTTTCCTATCAGTGATATGCAAATCAAATTCTTGTAGCAGAAGAACCCACCTAATGAGTCTAGGTTTAGCATCTTTATTTTCCATAAGATATTTTATAGTAGCATGATCGGTGTGAACAATTACTTTGGAATCAACAATGTAAGATCTGAATTTATCACAAGCAAACACCACTGCTAAGAATTCTTTTTCAGTAGTAGCATAGTTTCGTTGAGCACTGTCTAGAGTTTTACCAGCATAATGAATAACATTTAGTTTCTTATCAACTCTTTGTCCTAGAACAGCACCAACAGCATAATCACTAGCATCACACATAATCTCAAAAGGCAAGTTCCAATCAGGTGGTTGAACAACAGGTGCAGTAATTAAGGCTTTCTTTAGTGTTTCAAAGGATTCCATACAATCATCATCAAACACAAAGGGAATATCCTTTTGCAAAAGATTAGTAAGAGGCCTAGAAATTTTAGAAAAGTATTTGATAAACCTCCTATAGAAACCAACATGACCAAGGAAACTACGAATACCTTTGATATCTTTAGGACATGGCATTTTCTCAATTGCATCAACCTTGGCTTTGTCCACCTCAATGCCTCTTTCAGAAATTTTATGGCCCAAAACAATACCTTCGTTAACCATAAAGTGGCACTTCTCCCAATTCGAGACGAGATTTGTTTGTTCACATCTCTGCAAGGCTCGATCAAGATTGCTTAAACAATCATCAAAAGACTTCCCATAAACAGAAAAGTCATCCATGAAAACCTCAACAATCTTTTCACAAAAATCAGAGAATATAGCAGTCATACATCTTTGAAAGGTAGCAGGTGCATTACATAAACCGAAAGGCATACGTCTATAAGCAAATGTTCCAAAAGGACAAGTAAAAGTGGTCTTTTTTTGATCAAATTGTAAAACAAGTATTTGTGAAAAGTCAGAGTATCCATCAAGGAAGCAAAAATGTGTGTTCTTGGACAATCTTTCTAACATTTGATCAATAAAAGGCAGAGGGTAATGATCTTTTCTAGCAACTTTATTTAATTCTCTATAATCAATTACCATTCTATAGCCCGTGACAATATTTTGTGGAATAAGCTCATTCTTATCATTAGGAACAACAGTAATACCTCCTTTCATAGGGACACAATGGACAAGACTTACCCATCTACTATCAGCTATAGGATAGATTATACCTGCTTCTAGAAGTTTCAATATTTATGTTCTTACCACTTCTTTCATCTTCGGATTTAACCAATGTTGGTGATCAACAACGGGTTTAGCATCAGGTTCCATACTAATATTGTGCTGACATAGAATGGGACTAATGCCCTTAAGGTCATCAAGAGTATATCCAATAGCAGCCTTGTGCTTCCTTAGAACTTTCAATAATCTTTCTTCTTCATGTTTTGAAAGGTTAGCACTAATAATAACAGGATATATCTTCTTTTCATCAAGATAAGAATATTTCAGAGTGTCTGGCAATTGCTTTAATTCAAACACAGGATCACCTTTAGGTGGAGGAGGACCTCCTAGAGTTTCAATAGGCAAATTGTGTTTAAGCATAGGTTGTTCTTCGAAAAAGATTCTATCTATTTCATTTCTTTCACGCATATGCAAATCATTTTCATGGTCTAGCAAGTATTGTTCCAAAGGATCAGTAGGAGGTACAGCAATAGAAGCAAGACCAATAATCTCATCCTTATTAGGCAAATCTTTCTTATGAGGTTGTTTACTAAACTTGGAAAAATTAAATTCATGAGATTCATCACCAAAACTAACACCGACAGTTTGTTTCTCACAAACTATTTTGGCATTGACGGTGTTCAAGAAAGGCCTACCAAAAATAATGGGATAAAAGTCATCTTGTGGGGAGCTAAGAACAAGAAAATCAGTAGGGTATTTTATTTTTGCACACAAGACTTCAACAGTTTGAGGGGATGCGGGCAAAAAGAACCCAGATGCACATAGTTTGGTTGCCTGCATGTATCTTAGTTGCATGAGACAACCATTTTTGACCCGGCATTTGGTTGCCCGCATTGCATTAGGCGCACATATGACATGGTGTTTGGTTGCAATCTGCATAAGGTGTTGTCACCACTTCTAATTAGTGTTGAGCTTACCACACACAATCTGAACATGTAGTGCCAGCTAGTTAAACAAATGACAGTTCATCTAACTACTCTCAAATGACAGTTTAAATTATTAAGAGCCATTGGCTAAATAGGGGATAGTTCATCGGTGTTGCTGCTACCAGATCTTCCTCTTCATCTTCCTCTTCTTCTGCTTCTGCTTCTCCTGCTGCTGCTGCTTCTTCTTTTTCCTCTTCTTCAAATCCTGCACTGACCTCTGTTAAGCCACATTGCCTCTGCCCACTCCAACCTTTTGTTCTTCCAAGCATCATTGTCAAATGACTCCACACCATGGCCGGAGCTAACAGCATCGTCAGGATCGACCTCTTCCTCCTCAGGCACGTTGATACGTCCATTTTCCATTTTGCATCGTCAGGCTCAACCACAATTAGTTGCCGCTCAACCTACTGCACCTACTGAAAATATTGAATATGAAATTCCTTCGGGTATGTTAGAGCAACTGCTAGCTAATCCTTATGCAGGAGATGGAACCGAACATCCTGATATGCACTTGATATATGTGGATGAAATCTGCGGATTGTTTAAGCTTGCAGGTTTGCCCAGAGATGAAGCTAAGAAGAAGGTTTTCCCTTTATCTTTGAAGGGAAAAGCATTGATATGGTATAGGCTATGCGATGATATTGGATCTTGGAACTGGAATCGGTTGAAATCGGAATTTCATCAAAAAAAATTATCCTATGCATCTAGTTCATCATGATCGAAATTATATATATAATTTTTGGCCTCGTGAAGGAGAAAGTATCGCTCTAGCTTGGGGGAGGCTTAAGTCAATGTTTTATTCATGCCCCAATCATGAGCTCTCAAGAGAAATTATTATTGAGAATTTTTATGCTCGGCTTTCTCGTAATGATCAAACCATGCTCGATACTTCTTGTACTGGTTCTTTTATGAAGAAGACTATTGAATTCCGGTGGGATCTTTTAGAAAGAATTAAGTGCAACTCTGAAGATTGGGAACTCGACGAAGGTAACGAGTCAGGTATTGAACCTAAGTTTGATTGTGTTAAATCTTTTATGAATACCGAAGCTTTTCAAAAGTTTAGCACTAAATATGGACTTGACTCTGAGATAGTAGCTTCCTTCTGTGAATCTTTTGCTACTCATGTTGATCTCCCTAAGGATACGTGGTTTAAATATCACCCACCAATTAAAGAAGAAATTAAAGAACCGGTAAAAGCTAAAGAAGAAACTATCATTTACAATGTTGATCCAGTTGTTCCTACTGCTTATATTGAAAACCCACATTTCCCTGTTAGGATGAAGGAACATGCTAAAGCTTCAACTGTGGTTAACAAAAGTTATGTTAGAACACCCAAACCATCTGAACAAATCAGAGTTGAACCTAATGTTGCTATGGTTAAAGATCTCTTAGTTGATAATATTGACGGACATGTTATTTACTTCTGTGGTGAAGCTTCTAGAATTGCCAAACCTGAAGGAAAAGATAAACATAGACCAGTTGTTGGCATGCATGTTGTCTTAGTTAAGATAGGAGATCACTGTTATCATGGGTTATGTGACCTAGGTGCCAGTGTGATGCTATTCCTTATTCCTTATATGAAGAAATTAAAGATGAAGTAGCACCTGCTGAAATAGAAGGCATAGATGTCACTATTAAACTTGCTAATAGATATACTATATCACCAATTGGGATTCTTAGAGATGGCTCACTAGAGCCAGGCTCGCCGGGCCAGACTCGATTGGCAATGTAACCAAACGCGTCCATGTTGTATCCAACGGCCAATCTCTTCTTGCAACATGGTAGTACCATTTTTCTAAATTATGGCAACACTCGTATGCTTTCAATATCTAAAAGTGGGAGCCCATCCCTGGGAGCTGATTTCAATCTAGCAATTGGCAAAACGAGACTGACCTGGGCATACTATGCATGAATGGAGTACATGCATGTGTGTTTGTGGATGCATATCCACTAGAGAATTGTCAACAGTAAGAACGAGCCAGCCCCTTATTACCTCATGAAGTCATATATATGCAGTACTAATCATCCCGGGATGTAGGCATATACTCTATCCGTTTCCAAATAGCTAGTGTATCAATTCAGTCGAAAAGCTAATTGTTCTCAAGTTTGAGAAAATACATAGAATAAAATATCAACAATTATAATATTGATATCGATTGATACTGTTATCTTCATTTTAATTTGGAAACAGAGACATCATGTCTTCTGATGCATTGTCTATCCTATTAATTTTGTGATAGTGGGACGTGTCAGTTGGTTCACTGTTTAGATCCGATCTAAGCAGAGCTCTTGCCACCAACCACGGATGGAATTGAAGAAAGTTGTTGAAGGAGTAACGACTTGGAGACTTGGATGCACATGCAGCTATAATGTCCATGCCCACGAACAGGCACGTGTCACTACGTGTCACGGCAGGACAGCACAGCTGTGCTCTATAGTACTGTAGTAGCTTTTCGTCGATCGTCACCATCATTATTGTGTGCGTACACTCATTGAGATGTACACATGTTTGTTTGTTGTTCATGGCCATGCATGCATGCATGAATGCCGGTCCGTCGTGACACCATTATGCATGTCTGGCAACGCGTCCTCGTGGTCACCCTGGTTGCCCGTGACCGTCCACGTCCCCGTGGTCACCGTGAGTACATGTTCGCTGCTGTTAGGCGGCCCGCACTGACAATGTATTTATCACTCGTCTGACTAGGACTAGTACACTTTACTTTGAGATGCATGCATGCCGTACGCATGGAACACTCCTTGTGCATCCAAAATCTTTAAACCCAGTTTTACCATATGAGTTCTCCATACCTACCTATATGCGGTATTTTCATGCCGTTCTAAGCAAATTTGTATGTGCCAACTCTAATTTTTAAAATGAATTTCCTTTTTGTGTGCGCGTACTGCTCATGAAGCGGCAGGGGATGGCTAATATTTTCCATGCTAGATGTGTTATTCTCAAGATGAGTGTTTATTCACTTGTCATTGCACGAGAGTACGACGGTAATAGAGATGCTTAGTCCCGAAATGAAAAAGGAATTTACTTTATTATGTTAAATTTCTTAGAAAGTGTTGGTATGGACGGTACCCGTGGATATGGTTAGCCGTGGAGTGTGAAAGAATGGTGAAAAAAGGAATGAACTTTATTTTATGTTTGGGAAACGCCTATGATGTATCTAGCACGGAAAGTGTTGGGAATTACTCGGTCGTTTTCGTTGACGGGAAAAGCATACCTCTCAATCTTTTTATCTCTTAATTTAAACCTTGAGCTCTGGCACCTATACAAATCTCTACTTCCCTCTGCGAAGGGCCTATCTATTTGCTTTATGCAATTTTTATTTTTATTTAAGTCTTCATCTTCTTATATAAAGCACCAACTAGGGAGCACTATGATCATACTCGTGCATTGGATGTAGCTAATATTCGAGTGTGTTTCATGAATGGATCAATGATTGAGCATGATGGGCTAGGGATAACTTTCTTTAGTGTTGATATTTTGAAAGACATGGTTGCTTGTTGACATGCTTGAGTATTGAAGTCTTCATGTCAAATATAGACTATTGCTTTGAACCATCTAAAAGTCCAAATGTCCATGCTACAAAAGAAAAGAATATGTCATGTTAGGCAGCATTTCACATCAAAAATTCTGTTTTTATAATTTACCTACTCGAGGACGAGCAGGAATTAAGCTTGGGGATGTTGATATGTCTCCAACGTATCTATAAATTTTGATTGTTCCATGATGTTATATTATCATTCTTGGATGTTTTACAATCATTTTATAGCAACTTTATATCATTTTTTGGGACTAACTTATTGACATAGTGCCCAGTGCCAGTTGCTGTTTTGCATGTTTTTTACTTTGTAGAATATCATTACCAAATGGAGTCCAAACGCCGCGAAATTTTTTGGAATTTTTTTGGACCAGAAGACAACTTGGCAGACAAGGAAGCACCTGGGGGAGGCCCGTGGGGCCCATGATACACCAGGGCACGCTAGAGGCCCCCAACGTGTCCTGATGTATCCTGGGGCCCATAGAGGTCCTCTCCACCGCCTCTTTGCTCTATAAATACCCAAATATTCCAGAAAACCTAGAGGAGGAGAGAAAACACAATTCCAGCCGCTGCAAGTTCCAGGACCACGAGATCCAACCTAACACCATCAGGAGGGTTCATCATCCTCATTGGTGCCTCTCTAATGGTGCGTGAGTAGTCCACCATAGACCTACGGGTCTGTAGGCAGTAGCTAGATGGCTTCCTCTCTCTCTCTCTTTGATTCTCAATACAATGGTCTCTTGGAGATCTATTTGATGTAAGGACTTTTTGCGGTGTGTTGTTTTTTATCTGATGAAGTTCGAGTTTATGACCAGTTTCTATCCATGAATATTATTTGAGTCTTGTTTTGATCTCTTATATGCATGATTATTTATAACCTCGTATTTCTTCTTCGAATCTTTGTTTTAGTTAGGCCGGCTAGATCGATTTTTCTTGCCATGGGAAGAAGTGCTTTGTGATGGGTTCGATTTTACGATGTCCTCACCCAGTGATAGAAAGGGTAGCGAGGCACGTATGTATCGTTGCTATTAAGGATAACAAGATGGGGCCTTTTCCTACATGAATAGATCTTGTCTACATCATGTCATCGTTCTTATTGCATTACTCTGTTTCTCCATGAACTTAATACAATAGATGCATGCTGGATACCGGTCGATGTGTGGAGTAATAGTAGTCGATGCAGAATCATTTCGGTCTACTAATCTTGGACGTGATGCCTATATATTGATCATCGCCTTGGATACCGTCATAATTATTTGTTCTTCTATTAATTGCCCAACGGTAATTTGTTTACCCATCGTGTGCTATTTTCTAGAAAGAAGCCACTAGTGAAATCTACGGCCCCTGGGTCTATCTTTTATCATATTGCTTTCCAATCTATCTTTTGCCGTATTTGTTTTCAGATCTATTATTCCAAAACCCCAAAAATACATTGTTGTACTTCTTATTTGCATATCTTATTTCGTGTTTTATTCAGATCTATTTACCCAAACTCATATTATTTAATCTATCTTTTACCAAGGAGGGATTGACAACCCCTCTTATGCGTTGGGTTGCGAGAATTTGTTCTTTTTGTGCATGTACCATTTACATAGTGTTGCTTGGTTCTCCTACTGGTTCGATAAACCTTGGTTTCATAACTGAGGGAAATACTTGCCGTCGCTGTGCTACATCATCCCTTCCACCTAGGGGAAAATACCAACGCAGTTCAAGCATCGTCATGCATGAGCTTTGCTTCCTTAGGATCTACGAAATAATGTTGCAGACTGGGAGTGATCGGTAAGTACCATACAACTTTTGCAGGAGATTCCTTCCCGTCCTTCTTGTATCGAGAAGCATTGCACACTGGACAGCTGGTTTTTTCCGCGTGCTCCTTCCAATAAATGATTTAATCGTTGATGCATGCATGGTATCTAATGTGGGGCAGATCAAGAGGGCACACAATCATCTTAGCTTCATCGACACTAGTAGGACCTAGTTTCCCCGCGGGAAGAACTTTATTATGTAGATACATAAAATGATCATCAAGGCTTGCATGTGTCTATTTGTTTTTGGCCTTCGTCTTTAGAAGTTCGAGTGTGAAACCCAAGCAGGTCACCTCGGATCGCAACCGTCATACAATGGAGTCTTCAAGTCTGCCTCCAGTTGCGCTAGCTTGGCCTCCTCTTTAGAAGCGGCTCTGTCGCTAGTCGTATTCTTGCTAAGCAGGTCTCGAACATGAGGGTCCTACACGACTGAACTTAGTCGCGTCGAAGACTGCGGCGTATCCGCCTCTTTTCCGCCATGTCCGGCCTCTTCTCCGCCGTGTACGGCGCCCTCTTTCCCATTGTGTATGGCCTCTTCCCCGCCGCCCTATACCACGCCCTCGTCTTTGGGTCCATCATCGCCGGCCATCTCTTCGTCTAACCTTATGTCGTTATTGCCTGCCATGTGGACATCCTCATTATCATCTTTAATTATCCATTGAGTATAGCCATCCATGAAACCATGCATGAGCAGGTGCACCTTCAAACTGCCACGGTCAAAGGGGTCCAAGATGACGATTAGTTTGCATTTTCTACATAGACATATAATCCTAGACCGGTTATTTAAATACATGTCTTGCACCATGGATTGTAACCATCTTTTCACCGCCCTTCCACTGACCTTCATGATTAATTGCTTGCACGGTATAATATATAAGCAAAATAATTATTACCATGCATGCATATATCAAAGTCATACAAAAATTCGGCATGACCTTCCATAAAAATAGGGTATATAGTGTTTGCATGAAATTCACCGAAACAAAAATAAATCGACATTTCGGCCAAACATAAGCAACTCATGACACGCACGATCCGACAAATACATATAGGTGGCAACTCTTGCCACACACACATTCCCACCATCATAGCGCAAACACAAGTATTTTCATTCTTGTAAAGCACAACTTTTTACTCACCTATCGTCCCGAGAGAGGGATCGAGCACACACGTATGGTAGATGGCCGATGCTGCTATCTAGCTAGCTAGGGATCGAAAGTAGTAGGACAAAGATGAATGGTAGATCTAGATAGAAGGAGATGCTCTACCCAACTAGTGGGGAGGGAGGGAAAGCTAGCTAGTGAGACAAAGGCATGAGTGGGGAAGAGAAGGAGGGAGAGACAAATAAATTCAAGTGAGGAAAAAGAAGCCAATAATGGGGCTAATTGAGGACATGGTGGAAGGGGGCATTAATGGGGAGAGAAGAGATGTAGGAGAAGGAAGAACTACATGAGGGAGGTAGAGGAGGGAGAGGGGAAAGGGGAGGGGGGAGGGTGGGAGGGAAAAAGGTGGCTGGTACGTCTAGCAGTAGCACTGGAAGAGCACCGGCGCTACTGCTAAGCTCCATAGCAGTAGCGTGTGTCGGTGGCCCCGCGCTGCTGCTAATCGGGGCCCACCCGCTGGCCCCGTGCACACATAGCAGTAGCGGTGGGCCACCGACACGTGCTACTGCTATCGAATTAGTAGTAGCACTGGTTTTTGCCAACCGCTACTACTACATGTAGCCCCAGACAGTGGCGATGGGACCACTTAGTATTAGCGCTGCTTAGTTTGCCCGCGCTACTGCTACTTCACAACCTGTAGCGCTGGTTGTTGCCCCGCGCTACTACTAAGTAGCAGTAGCAGGGGCAAACTAAGCAGCGCTACTGCTAAGATTCTATCTATAAGCTTTCTCCTAGTAGTGTAATAACTAGTGCCAACTATGAAATTGTCTTCGGTACATTGCCATGATCTAGTTACTCTAGTTTTTGTTCATACTCTAGTCCTAGTTCATTGCCAGAGCTTTGACAGTGCCAAATCAGTGTCAAAATTAATTATATTGCAAATTTCTGTTTCTTTGAAAACTCCAAAACTAGTCTCAAAATTTAGTTGCATTGCATATACGTTGTCATAGTAATTCCTAGCAACTACTAGCCA
Organism: Aegilops tauschii subsp. strangulata; assembly: GCF_002575655.3. Classification (NCBI taxonomy): domain Eukaryota; kingdom Viridiplantae; phylum Streptophyta; class Magnoliopsida; order Poales; family Poaceae; genus Aegilops; species Aegilops tauschii. Next base: position 4,511,988 of record NC_053041.3, on the reverse strand, counting down.
TTTTGGAAATAGCCGAGGTGTTTCCTAGTCATAATTAGTTATATATGTTGCTAATTATAGTTCAATTGGTCACAATTGTAGTTTTCATACTTTAATTTGTTATATACATTGCTAGTTCATGGGTGTAGTTTTCATTTAATTATATACATTGCTAGTACATGGCAATACTTCAATTAGTTATATACATGGAAATAGCTGACTTGTTATTATTTTGTAGTTTGCGCCGATGAGTTCTTTCAACGGCCACTACAAATCTTCTAGTAACTTGCAAGTGTATGCCAACAAAACCGACGCGAGCAGCAAGCGAGTAAGATTTCAAACACATCCATCATCATTGCAAACAGATGCATATCTAACAATTCATGATGATTGCAAAACACATGCATATCAAATGATTTCAAACGTTGAACTTGGTAGGGATACAGGCCGATTCTGACACATGTTGAAGAAAAGGTCTACAATTGGACATGCTCAACCTTCAATATCTAGATCCTCATGAAAGTACCATCAAGGCGCTTAAGGATGTGAATGTCACACTGCATTAGGAGAGGGATCTCCTAATAGACGAGAAGGATGATCTCGTCGATAAGAACCTTGAGCTGAAGGAGCCGAGGGATCAGTTGATCCAGGAGAAGGATTAGCTAAAGAAGGAAAGAAAGCTCCTCAGGTCAGAGAGAAATGAGCTCAAAATGGCGAAAACTCATTTCCTCAAGGAGGGAGAAAACAATAGGCACAAGATTCGGCAGATCAAGGTAACCCTTGATCATGAGTGATCGACTACCCAAACTATCCTAGCTCTTATGCTTGTTAATTAAGTTGCTGTAGTACCTTAAATTAGTTGACGCGGAGTTTCTGCTCCCGGGCTCATCTGCACCCGCGCTCAGCAAGCAAATCAAAACAAATACCAGAAAAATTCAATTTTTTGTGTGTGGTAGATAATTTGATGTGTGAGGTCCGCTTCAAATTTCAACTCATTTGGACATCTTAACAGCTCTCGGCAAAAAAAAGACAAATTCAGGGTCTGTAAAAAAGTTTACTGTTCATGCACTGTTCTGATCCGATTTGTCTTTTTTTGCCGAGAGCTGCTCAGATGTACAAATGAGTTGAAATTCGAAGCGTACCTCACGCATCAAATTATGTACCACAAAAAAATTGGATTTTTTGAATTGTTCTAGTATTTATTTTGATTTTTTCCTGAGCGGGAGCAGATGAGCCTGGGCACCGAGTTAGAATTCCGAGTTATTGTAGTGTCAACTGTTGAACTTCTATTATGTTAAGTTGGTGCAGTCTTAGCTGTTGAACTTGTATGATTATTGATGAAGTAGTATCTTAAATAAGTTGATGGATTACCTAGTTGCATATATTATTATTTTTATATGTAAAAAATCTAATTGATGGCGTGGCGCTAACATGGCATGTCAGTGCTAACATATACTTAGTGCTGGTGTTGGCCACGTGGCACACCATTAGCACACAAATACTGCTAACGTGGACACCGACGCCACCACTATTTTTAACACATGTGCCATATTGGTGGTGTTGGGCTCCCACGCAAGTAAGACCATTTTTGCAATGCCAGCACTAGGCTTTTCTGCACTAGTGTGGTCTTTTTGCCCCATGGCTATACCCAGGATACCCACTCAGCAGATTTTCACACACATTTGCACATGGTACACATATCTAGGGGTGTGGCAATTTTTCTAAAAAAATTGAGAGTGAAAATACGGGGTAGTGAGGGCAACTCTTCCAAAAACATGATGGCACCATTTTTTGGTATAGGCAAATTTATGCAATTTTTCTATTAAAATCGTTTGAGATAGCCATTTAGGGGGTCCATGGAAATGTTTGGATATTGGCCTTGAAAATTTATGTGTTTTTATCTTTTTGTTATTTATTGTATTGCGATGGCAATTTTAGGCGTTTTTCTTCTTTTCGAATATAGTTTGGATTGCTTACCACATATGTCACGTGGTTAGGCGTTTTTCTTCTTGATTCATGCATTTTTTATTACTTTTCCTGCTATCACAAAAAAATATGGTTAATTTTTTGTAGAAGGAAGCTACTTGGGCCTAGCCCATTCCATGGTTTTCCTTCTCGTATGTGTGTGGGGGATGGTTGGGTCGAGTTCGGGCTGGGCTTGGCAAAGCCCCAAGAAAGAATCCCAAGCCCGAGCCCGGCCCAGCCCAACCTGAAGCACATGAACAGTAGCATTTTTAATTAAATTAATCATATTTGGGATATTAAATTAATTTATTATATACCTATGTTTTGAAAAAAGATATGGCCATTTCCGGCTTTTTCAGGCTTTTGGGCCGGGCTTCGAGCGAGAAAGTGGAGCCTGAGCCCGGCTCGGATGTCAGGCTTCGGGTTCAGGCCTCCGGGCCAGGTTGTCTATGAATAGGTCTACCTGAGAGCTGACGATTTCGTTCATTCGTGGCTCCCTGAGGGGACGTTCATTCGCACTAGGGTCCTCCTAAGGGGAACGTACGCTCCCAATTAGTGCCCAAGAATTTAAACCGTTTATAAGCTAGAAAAATGAAGTGAGAGGGGAAAAAACTATGAGGCTTTCAAAATCTAAGGTCCTTGTCGGTTTTCATTATAGTACCGCCAGTTTTTACAATCAAACCACAAGGAAAAGAGTAAAAAGGCAAAACCACATCAAGCATCAGCCCTGGGACTGGGAACGCAGCTCTCCCAACCAGCCGCTAAACTTCAAAGACTCCTAGGCAAAACTCTTAAAATCAGACTCATTACCACATACTATTTATTATTACAGTTTTAGGATAGCATAAGAGACATCACTGCTTGCAAAACGTGTGGTATTCTATGCATTGTACTCACGGTGAACAGTAAAACTGAAAAACTAGCAAATAAAATGAAAAAAAAACTGAAACTTTGTGGCTTCAACTATGACCAAACGTGGCAAACTATGGTCAACACCAATCTTTTACTGTATGTGTACAACTCAAGGGATTTATCAGTTTACTCATCATTGGATTAATGGGGCATTCAGGTTTATTATAATGCTCACTCATTATTCCATCAAGAAACGTAACCAACTAAGTCTCTCACATATAGTCGCCGCCTCCTCCAAAAACTCTAGGGTTCCTTTGTCTCCCGCCGGCGTTGCCGTCGATACGCCTCGTCTCCAGTGGCCCTATGGCCGTGGGGCGCAGTGGAGCCCTTGCCGGCAGGAGGGCTCCGTTTTTAAATGTTTTTTTGTTAGAGTTTGTATCCTACTTAGTAAGGCGAGACAGCGGTTTTCTGAATATGTAATAAGGTTCTCCTCGTCTAACCCCGTTTCGGTGGTGTGTCTAGCATCGTCGGAGGGCATGTGGAGATGTGTCTTCAGAGGATCTCATAGGATTCGGTTGGTGGTTGCCTTTGGCGGATCTACTCAGATCCTCTCTTTGTTTATCTACATTCGTGTGTCTTTTGGTTGGATCCTTCTGATCACACGTCTCTTCATCGGCGATGGTTGCGGTTCTGGTGCGCGCTGGTCCTATGAGGTATTAGCACGACGACTTCCGGACTGTCTACTATAGAGAATTTTGCCCGGCTCCGGCGAGGGATGGCGATGACGGCGGCGCTCGCTTTAGTGATTGTAGTCGTCGTTAGGTGGTCTACACATCTGGATGTAATTTTTATTATTTCTGATGTTCTTTGTACTATGATTGAAGATGAATAGATTGAAGTTTTCTCGAAAAAAAAAATGGGGCATTCACCTGAAAAAAAAGATTAACGGGACATTAGTCATTGAGTATAAAATAATTGAATAGAAATTACCAGCAGAGATATGTTTTTTTTTTTGTAACTAAAGCTATTGAAGCCCTGCTTGGATGCCATTATAAACCAAGCATCTTCTGGTGTGAGCAAAGCAACAGAAACCAGAGAAAGAGGAACCGATTGAAAGAAGTTGTTTCATTCTTGCTCGATCGACCCCGCGCCGGCCGGCCATGGGGAGCGACGACAGCGGCCGTGGCAGCATCGCCTTCTTCGGGACCTACCGCCCGCCGGTGCCACTGGACATCTACTCCTGCCCGGCCGACCCGCCGCCGTCCTCGCGGGAGGACGAGCAGCACCTCACCGACGGCGTCTCCTACAACCAGAACGGCCGGTCCATCCCGGCGGCCGCGCTCAAGGAGCTCCTCACGTTCCTTGGCAAGAAGAACCCCGCGCTCGCCGCCGAGTGCGGCGCCACGCCGGACGACGCCGAGAAGGGCCGCGTCACCGGCCTCGTCTTCGTCTCCGAGAGGGACAAGGGGCTCGAGACGCTGCACGTGGCCCTTGTGCGCCCCAAAGGCGAAGGTGGTGCGGTGAAGGTGCTGAGCCTGGGCGACGTCTACGGCGCCGACACCTTCGGCGGCTCGCGGATGGAGGACAGCGGCTGCATCGCCGGCGGCTTCAAGGTGGGCGCTCGCACCGTTGGCCACTCGCTCGTGTACGTCTCCACCAAGGAGCCGGTGACGAAGCGCCGCACGCCCTGGACCGTGGTGTACAGGACCAACCTCGCCGACGGCAAGACCGAGCGCCTTACCCCGCCAGGCCAGTACGACGTGAGCCCGGCCGTGTCGCCGTCCGGCAAGATGGTGGCCGTGGCCAACTTCCGCGGGAACAAGTGGACCGGCGAGATCGAGCGCCTCAACACCGACATCGCCATCATGAACGTGGACAAGGCGGCGCAGGGCGGCCTGCGCCGCAGGATCCTCATCCGGGACGGCGGCTGGCCGACGTGGGGCAGCGAGAACGTCATATTCTTCCACCGTGGGACCGGGGAGTCCCCGACGAACTGGGCCGTGTTCCGGTACGACATCGCCACCAAGGAGACCGTGCGGGTGACGCCCGAGGCCATCGACGCCATGACTCCGGCGGCCGTCAGCGAGACCAGGGTGGCCGTGGCCACCATCCGCCAGAAGTCTAGGCAGGCCGCCATGACCACGCCGCGAGAGGAGGCGCAGTACCGCCACATCGAGATCTTCGACGTCGCGTCGCCGGACCGGCCCGTGCAGATCAGCCAGAAAATCAGGCCGAAAGGCGACCACTACAACCCTTTCGTGGCCGACGGCGGAAGCCGCATCGGCTACCATCGGGTCAGAACCGATGATCTCGTCATTGGGGTATGTATGTCTTCGCTCTTGCTAATTCTCATCTCAGTTCAGATGCCTGATAAATCTCATGTTGTAAGCAATCCAAACTACTCAAAAAAAAATCTCAACTAACTAAAATTGCACTCTCTCAAGGATGCAACTTCAGTGAAACATGATGGTTGGATGTCAACCCGAACGCTTATAGATGTAGCTGAGACGGATAAATAAATGATACCATGCGCGTTGCTATGGAAATTGGTTGCAATATATACTGATGAGATTTTTTTTTGTCTGAAATTTGGGTATATGAAAATAGAAAATAAAAATACATATGATTTATTGTATTTCATCATTATATAGTCATTAGTATTTCTTATGCATGTTGAGAGAGCTATCTAAGTAGCATGATTACCCCACAGAAAAAATATGTAGAGATTGATAAGGTGACATGCGTGGTGACTTGAAATGTGTGAAAAAAGAAAATAAATAGTATTTCCCAATTAGTGGGATGTGAGGTGGTGTATGTGTGTGCTGAAAAAATAGAAGTAGCGAGCATAAACTGTTTAGGTATATAGGATTAGACACATTTCCGCTTCCTTTTTGCCTTATTTGATTCATCATATTATGGGAAGTGTTGCATAACAATAATATTACATGATGACTCGTCAAGATTACTTACCAATGGACATCGCATGACATGGATGTAGAATAATCTTTCCGCGCCTACGAAGAGCTTCGACAAGATGCACTCCCCTCACACAGATGTGGGGCTGTTCAGGGTGTCGGGTGTGTTCCCAACCATTTCCAAGGATGGCGCCAAGCTCGCCTTCGTCGACAACGAGTTCAAGGCCGTGTGGCTTGCCGACACCCAAGGCCTGCGAGTCGTCTACGAGGTATCTATCTATCTATCCACCATTGTCCCTCAACAAGTAGAGAAAGAATCAATACCAATTCTCACTCAACAAAAACTTGCAGAAGCGGGGCTCCAACAGCGTCTTCTCAACGGCGTGGAACCAGAACCCTAACAAGGACACGTTGTACGTCTGCGTGGGGCCGTCCTTCTCCGCCGCCAAGCCGCTGGAAATCTACGCCATCTCCAACGTGTCCGGGCCGTCCGCCGGCCGGAAGGTGCAGCGCCTCACCGCCGGGAACTTCAACAACGCCTTCCCGTCGAGCAACGCGCAGGGGGACAAGTTCGTGTTCCGGTCCACGAGGGACGGCGGCAAGGAGAAGTTCCACAAGAACCTCTACATCATGGAGGACGCGGAGGAGGGGGAGTTCGGCCAGGGCACGGTGACGCGGCTCACCAACGGGCCGTGGACCGACACCCACTGCAGCTGGTCGCCCAAGGGGGACTGGGTCGTCTTCTCCTCTACCCGCGAGATGCCAGCCAGCGCGCCGGAGATGGCCTTCCTCGATGCGGGCTACTTCGCCGTGTACCTGGTGAAGGTTAGCGACCCCACGGTGGTGGTGCGGGTGGTACAGAGCTCGGCGACCCTCGCGGGACACGTGAACCACCCCATTTTCAGCCCGGACATGAGGAGCATCGTTTTCGCCTCCGACCTTGCCGCTGTCTCCAATGAGCCTATCTCCATGCCTGTCTTCCTTCACTCCGTTAGGCCCTACGGAGATATCCTCTCCGTCGACCTCCGCGACACCGATGATATCACCAAGAACAAGGACATCCAGGAGTTCCACCGCATCACGCATAGCCGCTACGAGTACTCCACTCCGACATGGACCAAGTTCGCCACCGACGACCCCAACGAGCAGTGGAACATGCTCGCCGCCAAGGGCAGCGCCACATTCAAGCCGGCGTGCCCCTACATGTACCCTGACGGAGGAGAGGGGTGGCACATGGCCGGCCACCTCACCATCCCAAAGAGATGCTGCTAGCTTTCCTCAAATTTTTTCTATTTCATAAGTACGCTTAATTGCGCACTTGAATAAAGTTTGATTTCTATTTTATGTTCTCGATATGCAGTCTGCTTGTTAAGATCAATAATTCAGTAAATCTAAGAGATGGATGGCAAAGCTGACAAGCACATGTGGTGGTTCATTTCTATTTATGTCTCCTACATATGAGGAACATAAACTAGATTTTATCAAGGAACTACATAATGTGATGAACTGCTGGTTTAGCCCTACTTTGATTGGAGGAGACTTTAAGTTAGTTAGATCCTCCTCTGATAAGAGTAATGGGGTGGTTGAGCAACGTTAGGTATATTTATTCAATGACTGGATCAATTGTTTTGGTTTAGATTATTAATTAGACAATGATGGCGTGGGTTCTCGTGCCTACCCATTTTTACAATAGAATGATAGTGAATTCAGAAATATGAGCAAAGAAATGTAAGTTATTATGTCTTATTCAGAAGTAACCACAAATCTAAGGTAACAATAAATATAATGTGAGGATTAATTAACACGTGCATAATTAATCCAATCATTATTCATACATTCCTCTCTCTCCTTGTTATTCAACAATCCAATAATTCTACAAGAAAATAAGCTAGTAGGGATGCAAAGCGGCGCTCGATGAACCCCGCTGCCAGTTCAACGGCCAATACTATATGATGCCCGTGGGGAGCTCCTATACAGCGCTGCAGGCGCCCGTTAACGATCCGGCGCCTGCAACGCTGCTAGCATGGGCCGGCCCACTAGTATGCTGCCCCAAGTTTTTTTATTTTTTATGAAAATAAAAATATGAAATGAACAAAGGTTTACAGATTTAAATTAAAAAAATTCATCCATTTGAAAAAATACGTTCATATCTTTAAAAAAGTTCATAAATTTTGAAAAAGTTCATTCAAATTGAAAAAAAGTTCATCCAACTTAGCAAAAGTTCATTAAATTTGAAAAAAGTTCATAGAAAGTGAAAAAAGTTCATGTATTTTTAGAAAAATTTCATGGAACTGGAAAAAAAGTTCATAAATCAAAAAAAGTTCATCCATTTTCAAAACAAATGTTCATTAAATTTCAAAAAAGTTCATCAATATTGAAAAAAGTTCATCAATCTCAAAAAAGTTTACAGAATTTTCAAAAAAAATAGAGAACCGGCGCCTAAATGAGCCGGCCCATTTACGGACGCCACAGGCGCCAGTTAACAAAATGCACGTTAACTGGCGCCTGTGGCGCCAAATAGGAAATGCCATGCCCGTGTCCATCATACAGTGGAGGCTTCACTAAAGAAACCTCTAGATGGGCTGGCCCACTTAACTAGCTGCTTCTGTTTCGTTTTTTTACTTTCTTTTTTTCTTTGTTTTTTCCTTTTTTATTTTTGCAGATCTTGGGTTCACTGTTATATCTGGTTTTCAATGTTTGCACTTTTTCCTGATATATAGGTTTGCATTGTATGGTAATTTTTTTTCAAATACACACTGAACTTGTTTTAGCATACGGTGATTTTTTTCAAATAGGCAATAACCCTTTTTAGCATTCAGTCAACATTTTCCAGAACAAACACTGAACTTGTTTTTATATATGATGAATATTTACTTCATATCAATTAAACATTTTTAATATATAATGAACTTTTTTTACACACCAAACATTTTTTGAATAAATGATGAAATTTTATATTATAAATAGTATTTAGGGAAGCGAGCCACCCTTTGCGCTGAAGCATATACCTCCGGGGCTCACAACAGTCCGACGAGCGGGCTGCCGAACCTGAGGAAGACAAAGGGATCCGTTGAGGCCGGCCATAAACTAGTGTAGTGTATCTGTGTCGTGAGAATGAAGCTCCGCGCGGCCGGATGTGCATATAGTTGTAGCTATTTTAATTAAAATATGTCCAAAATGTATTGAATTTTGTCCGGTTTATATGAAATTCAATATGTTTGCATTAATCTCATCCGGTTTGTCGAAAAAGTGTTTAAACTGTATGGGGCAACATTGGATTGTTGCCTCTCGCATTTGTTTCCGCAGACAGAGGCGGGAGGAAATTTGCGGGTCGCCATTGGAGATCTCTTAAGGATCATAGTAGAAGTCACGCACACATCAACCTAGCAAAACTGAAAAGATACTAGAATGCTAGTCTATGTAGAAAGAAACACCAACCAAAAAGTAAAGTTACAAACAAGACTGAAGAATGCTCTGAGCTTGACACCAACGTCCGTTACCTGCCTCTGGCACCAACACAATAGCCATCAAAGGAAAAAAATGACGGATCACCTCCACGCCCAAGCTTGACGCGGCTCCATCGTGATATGCAGCTTTGCGGACCTCTAAGGTAGCTCGCCAAAGATGAAACTATTAGTGTTGAAGGAATCAGAGTGGGGCAGCACTCCGGACACACCATCGAACTGTAGATCTGGCACCCTCACACGACCAAGACGTTGGAGGAGAAACCATACCTGCCATTTATGTACCATGAACCCAGCACATGATACACCATCTTCCAGATGCCGCCGATGCAGACCACAATCTGCATCCGCTCCTGGACTACCTTCCAAGCTCCTTGCCGGCACTCGAGCAAGCGTCTTCGCAACGACGTACCCCGAGGACACATGTCCACCATGAGGATGTCGCCGCCACCACACTATCCTTACTTGAACATATTGGTTTTCAAATCCAAACCTAGCCATAGGAACGATCGCCTCGTCGGAGTAGGGTCTGAAGAACCTTTATTCAGCATCGCCATTGCCACTGTCGAAGCCGCGGCGATGAACAACCTGAAAACCTAAACTACGAGTGTCTAAAAATGATCCACAGGTATGGATCTGGCGACCCCCCACATTATCGACAATCGAGATCGCCGGCGGAAGGGAGCCGCCAGAGGGCAGTGGCGCGGGAGACTCCTGGCGGTGGCGACTAGTCGCCTGTTATTTCTTCCAAGGACAGAAAAGCGAAGCGACATGGTCACGGATGTCCAAGTAATACTATTGGTTAGATTCATTTTCAGTTAATTCGCTTCATCTCGTTTTTCCTTTTTTTTTCGCTTTGTAATATTTTTAAAAATTCCAAAATACATATAATTCACAACTTAAAAAAATCTTGAAACCGTTTATAAAATGTTTCAACTCGTTTTTGAATTTTTAAAAAACATGTGTTCTAATAAAATATGAATAATGTATTTGAAATATGTCAAACATATATCAAGTAAATGTTTCATATGTATAAAAAATGTACAATGTGTATAAAAAATTAGGCTTCAAAAAATATATCTGAAAAAATATTAACGATCTCTTTGGGAAATTCTAAATGATGTATTTAGAAAATGTTAGTCATGTATTTACAAAATGTTAATCATGTACTTGAAAAATGTTAAATGTGTACTATTTTTTTCTTTTTATATGAAAAATATACAATCTGTATGGAAAAAATAGACATCAAAGCATGTATCTGAAAAATTGTTAGCCATGTATTGAAAAGGTTAAAGGTATATATGAATAATGTTTCTTACGTACTCCATCCATTCCAAAATATAGTGCGCTCGCGCTTCCCGAGGTCCAACTTTGACCATAATTTAACCAACGAGACGGCGGGAGCAAAAGTTATACCAGTGACTTCATATTCAAAAGAAATTTTCAATTACATTGGTCCCGCCGCAGTCGGTCTCGTTGGTTAAATTTATAGTCAAAGTTGAAGCATGGAAATAGAGGAAGCACTATATTTTGGAACGGAGGGAGTATATGGAAGAAGTACAATCTGTATGAAAACAAGCACACATCAAAACATATATCTGGAAAAAAAATATTAATCATGTATTCACATTTAAAACTTGTTCATACTGTATATGAAAAATTTATAATCTGTATGAAAAAAGTAGACCTCAAATTTTATATTTAGAAAAATGTTAATCATATAACTGAAAAATGATAAACATGTATAAATAAGGTTCCTGCAATATATGGAAATAGAAAATGTGTATGAAAAGAGTGTATATATATATATATGAAAAAATTACATATGAACCCATAGTTTTTGTTATATTTGTGAAATACGTACATATTTGTACGTAAAAAAGGGCATACTCAAAACATGGTATATACTACCTAAAAATTAGTATATATACTACCTAATCATTGTTATATACTATATACTACACGTACATACTCTCAAAACATGGTATATACGTGTAATATGTAGTATATACTACACGTACATACTCTCAAAATATGTAGAAAATTTGTAATTGGAAAGAAACAAAGAAAGCCGAAGAAAACCGAAAATCAAAAAGCAAAAAGAAAAAAGAAAAAAGAAAATGAAACCAGGAAAACCGATGCAAAACAGTGAAACATAGTGAAGAAAACCAAGATAGATAGAAAGAAAGAAAACTAGAGCAAAAAATAGAAAAGGAAAAAAGAAAACATATGCAAAACGGTGTGAAAACCAAGAAAATCGGAAAAGAAACAATGAAAATCGAATAAAACTAAAGAAAAAAAAGAGAACCACCCCAAAAACCCAAGAAAACCAATGCGAATGAGTGAACGCAGTAGCAAATGCTGCTACAGTTGTTGGCCAGTCCAGTACTTGAGGCGAGAAGCATATGTCTCGCTACAAGCGAGATATAGCTTTCGCGATGAGTCTGTGTGGCACTGATACTGGTGGGTAGCATACTGATTTTTTTTCCAACTAAATAAAAGACCTCCTAAAAACTAAATAAAAAGACTTTTTCCCAGTAATCTCGAGAATCAGACATCGAACCGCCTGAGCTGTGTTGGTTTCTCTGCAGCATCAGGCTTCTTAAGACATGATAAGTGCATCAAGTGATGTGATAAGTGCATTAAAAAAATTAGCAACTAATCTTAACAATGCATAGGTGTTTAGCTTTTATAGCTAAACTTCCCTTAGCACAGGGACAAAATAGGCTCACATGGAGCTCGCATGAATGCATGCATGCATTCCTCTGTCCTCCACGCTAAATAACAATTCCCAAACCTTATCGACATAGTACTCTAGATTTAAGACATGTGATGCACCGCACGATTCAAAAAAAGTTGGAAATTTTGATTTTGGAAATTTGGTGGCAGCGCACATGCCTGTTTTTACATTTCTTAGTAGTCCCTGCAATCATGTAAAAGCTCTCCTTTTGGACAAGAATCAATTCAAATTTGATCTACATATGTTTTAATGGATACTTGAAAATCATGTGTGTGATTTGCCTCATAGAGTACTTAACTTCAAAAAATTGTTTTTGAAGTTTGCAGATATATTATAATACCCCCTTCATTCCTTGATCTAAGGTGTATAATTTTCGGCATGGTGACCAAGGCACACAATTATAGACAATTTAGGACGAAATTACCCTTGTCTAATTCATTGATTATAGGCGAGTAAACCATCTCTACTCCTAATGGATGACTTGGTGAATAGTCCGCGCGGTTTATTTTCGCTGTTTTTTTTCGTCATCCTCCCACCTCCGTTTTATTTTCGTCACTCCTCCCACCTCCCCATCGACGCTGGTTTCTTATTCACCGGTTTATTTACCCCTCAGCTCTTTCCTTGCAAATCAGCACTTTCCAAACGTACATGCAATCACGGATCTAACTTTACTAACTTACCCAAATCAACCGATACCTTCCATTATTGCAAATTTCTTTAGGAAACAAATAATAGATTTAAAGGAAACAAATAAAAGATTTTAAAGACGCATCATACACCATAGAAAAAAATCTCATTATGAAAGCATTATGTACCTACTTAATTTGTTATGAAAACGCTCCCCTCGATCGAGGTCACGTCGGCGCCGCCGCCGCCATCCCCCATCGCCACTGGTCGGACGTGGAGTTCGTGTGCCATGACCTCCATGGCACCCATGGCCGACAAGACGGGACCCTCGGCCTCGGCCATGGCCGCCTGCTCGGGAGATGGGGTCGCCATGTTCGACGCCGCCAGCGCCTCGTGGACCTCAGCTCCAGGTCCGCCGCCATCGAACTCAGGTATGTCTCATCGACGACGACGGCCATGGTCGCCAGTCGCCACGTCCATGGTCAATCAACTGATCTTATCTGAGATGAAGTTCTACAGGAAGAGAATCTAGAAATTATTGCGCTTGATGCAGTAGACGAAACTGATCTGTTTGATCTGATCCCAACTTCCCAAGTCCTGATGAGAACGTATACCTACGTGGATCCAAGTCGAGTTGGGAGCGGCATCAATCCGATGAATGTGCAAGGAATTTCTGAATCAATCACTTCTATTTGTGTATGGGTATGTTCGTTGGTCATTCAATTCAATTGTTCGTACAACAGCAGAATTTTCCCTTTAGCACGAATTTCCAGTAGTTGTGTTGCTTCTTTTGAAGGTGGATCTTGGATTCATTCCATTAGTTTTATTTTCAGAATTTCCAATTATTTGAGTATCCTCCCTATAGCTGCCTTCAGAGAAGAACATGAGCCTGGATACTAATGCATCCGTCCAAGCATGAGGAAGTTTGCTACAGTCTTTGCGGACAGGTTGACGACAGGAGCTGATCGGAATATAAGATACTAATGCATCTCTCCAAGCATGAGGAAGTTTGCTACAGTCTTTTGTGGACAGGTTGACGACAGGAGCTGATCGGAATATAAGATACTAGGACGACGCATGGCCCATGGGGGATACCTTCTTCACCACCACTCTCCGGGCAACCCGACCATGCTCCTTTTCATGGCTTTGCTTCCTTGGCCTGATTCTTTTAACTGATGAAGCTTTCGTCGATTTTACTATTTTCAGGTGCTATAAACCCAAGCGTTCATCCATTCTGGTCTAATTCTTTGGATAATTTATGGAGATTGTGGTTCTGGTATTTGTACGTATTCGCAAATTGTTCACCAGGACTGGTTAGTATCTTGGACTGCAAAAATTCATCTCTTAGTTCTTTAATATGGACTTAGATTTATATTCCTAAATGTCTGTATCATTAATGCCATGGTTCTGTTACTTATAGTTGTCCTCAAAGGAGGAAATAATAGGGAGGATTGGATATGCACAGGGCATGCCATGGCAATGAAGCGTACACAATGGACAGCTAAGCGTACACCATGCTAATAAATTTTTATATGTTCAATTTATGATTGTGTGTTGGTTCTGATGGTTTGAGATAAATTAAGTGAGCCAATATAAACAAAAGCTAATTACTTCAATTCAGTTATGCAAGCTGTAGAAGGACGAACTATTAACTCTGATCTTCTAATGCTTCCTCTTTTTTTTAATGTGGTTTGGCTCAACAAACAATATTTTCTTTGTGGCATACTGCACTAGCTCTAATGTGAGTACTTCAATTCAGCTTAAAGTAGCTTATTTTCCCTCCTATTGTTAGTCTGCAATGATATGTACTGTCCTCAAGTACACTGTCGTGTTTTGGCAAGCGATTTGAAGCTAGCGTGCTGTATTTTTGCAGGTGATTGCTTTAATCCAATTTTGCAAGCAATCTAAAGCGAACAGACCTTGTTTCTTGCCAAAGTGGTGGCGGTTAGAGGCTGGCAGTACCTGTGGTGTGCAGTTTAAATTATTTAAGGAAGATTTGATTTTCCCCACAAAAAAAGGAAGACTTGATTTGATGCCTCTAACTGATTATATCTTTAATCAATCAATGGATATTGAATAACTGCATCATATTTGGAGGTAACAGTGACGTGTCATATGTTTTGGGATACAGGTAATACTTTACTTTACTTAACAAATTACATTACTAATAGAAAATTTACTTATAATGATAGGAAATCGTGTCTGTATTGATGGAGCTAGAACTACATAGTACAATCAACATGTGTCTAGCTCAGAGCCCTTGTCCTATAATTCCATGTTATGTATGCTTTCTTCTAAAGTTTCCATGAATTTTGCTTTACACCAAAAACTTAATCGAACTCCTTCCAGGACAAAAGTAAACAATACTACATATCTTGATATAAATCCTCTTGAGTAGTATGCCCTAATTTTAGTTCTTCATATACATTTTCTCTTGCATAGTATATTAAATTTCTCAAAACAGGTACATACTTCTATCATGCATAGCGAGTGTATGAAACATCTTTTTTAATTAAGATGTCCTACAATAAAAATATTGTATATTTAGAAATATTTGGATAACATACAAGATCAGTATATTCCTTTTCAAGTAGAGTTAGGAATATATTTTTAATTAAGAAACATATTTTGTACGAAGGGGGTGAAGGTGCACCGTTCATAAGCTTAGGGAAGCACAAGCACACAACCAGTTACCGTCATCTTCAAATGCACCGATATAATTGGCAATGCATGTTTCTCCATGTTTTAAGTATTCATATCATGTTGTGGTCCATAGGCACTTGGCCTCCCTCCATGATCTGGTCTACTCCTCCTCCGACTTTAGAATAAAGAGTAACATTATTGGCTTGTATATGCCATGTTTTCTAGCTACAGAAGCAAAGATCAAAACAATTCACAAAGCTACAGACAATTAAACCGCTCAATTAGTAATTCACCACACTTTTATTTGAAATAATAGATCAAACCTGGTTACTTTGAAATTTTTATTGTACAAAACTGTTGCAACGGCATGCAACCCTGTACTGTACTAATTTCTACAGCGAGTGCAAGTTGATGTTTTACAATGATATATAGGAAGATTAGTAATGGAGATACAAGAGATGGTTGAAGGGTTTCTCGCTGATTCAATTCGTGCTTGGTCTAGGACTAGATGGCAGTGTGGACGTTGTGTATGACAAGGAGAACATATGGGTCATGTGCGTCATCATCGACCACCCATCATCGAGGACAGGGCCTCATGTGGGACCTCGGTAGGAGGGGAGAACAAGGGCGTGCACAACATCACAGCCGATGAAATTCATCTGCATGGACTGCGTCCGGCCTACCGTGGCCGACCGCTCCATCCTACTCCTCTAAAAGTGCATGAGCAAGGCAATCCCGCCATTATTTTGGACATCTGCTATCAACACAACTACTTATTCCCCATATTGTAACCAGTAACAGGCTAGCGGCTATGCTATTTCATTTCACAATGTATATATGAAGGTACCTTTGGAGTTCAATGTGTCCATTACATGCTTTGTGTGTTGAGAGGGGTCCGCATGGTGGCGGGCGGAGTTCCTCGGGCTCCACGGAGGCAGCTGAGACCCGGTGTTGCGCTCCTCCCTTTGTCCACCACCTCGCCATCCCGGACGCCGCTGTGGCGAGTGCTCTAACCAGCTCCAGATCGCTACACTCTACAGAATAATTCTTCAACTTATCAATCTTGCTACTGGTATTCATCCACCACTAGGTCCTTTATCTGGATGTGTTATTAGTTCTTCGCAACTCCCAATTCCGATCTGTACCAGAGGGTAAGTATTTTTTTTAAATGAATGAACAGGAAAACTGTGTCTTAGTAAAAAAAAATCATGTTTCATTTGTGTATGCGACATTTAAGGACAGTGCCATCTGGAGAACTTGTTCATTGGTGCTTTCCATGAGGTTTGTGGTAAGATTATTTTTTTTTTGCGACAAGAGATTATAGAGTTGTTTTCCCTCTATTGTCTTTATCTATTCACTTTGATACAATACATAATTAAATGATCGGGGTTTTGAATACATAGCATGGGTTCCTCGTGTTGGAGGCATTTGATAAAAGCCTTTGCTGCTGTATAGCCAAGCTGGATTCTTTACATTCTCAGAATTACATTTATCATTTTCCCTCTTGGAAGCTGAAAAAGAATAGTAAATGTATTTTGTTCATAGCTAGGCATACTTTGTTCTTGGAAGCCATAGTTTGTTATTAATTTCTAAACAATTTTATAAATGGTGAAAAATAAAGGGTTGTTATTAATTTCTAAGGATCCTGAAATTTTTGGCTTGTACTGAATTGTTTATGGACCTATTAAAATATCCCCTTGCACTGATATTTGATTTCTACTGACTTTTTTTAAGATACTTAAGACTTCTTGTGCTAAAATTACCCTGTTACTAAAATTTGCCTTGCTACTGTTGTACTAAAATTTAACTATTGAGTAGGAAGGAAGAGCACAAGAGGGAGAAAAAAAGAACAAGGAGAAAGCGACGCTTAGGATAAGTTAGCTCAAAATCCACTTACATGATTCGTGGTTTTGCCTAACCACTACTTGATTCGTGATAGCATTGCACCAGACACATAACATCCAGTTGTATAATTGTATAAGTAGAGTGTACTTGATGCCTATTCATCTTTATTCATCCTTCTGTATTCATCTTTGGGTCTATTTGACTTGTTTCCTGAATAAATTATGGACCCCGTTAGCTGGCAAACGGTCACTGGGAGGGTTTGGAATTTGCGAATGATTTCAGTGACATTTTTAGTTAGAGGGGATGACAGTTTCTTCAGAGCGACAGGGCAGTTTCTGTCAGAGAAGGTAATTTCCGTTTTTAAAACTGTCATCGTTTGATCTCGTCTCAAAACTAAATCTGCCATAAAAAGGGGTTCGATTGTGACAGAAGATAATTTCTGTTTTTAAAACTGTCGTTGTTTGATCTCGTCTCAAAACTAAATCTGCCATAAAAAGGGGTTCGATTGCCACCCATTTTTGAGCGACTGCTAACCAGTTAACTTTTCCTTAAATCATAATATAGGCAAGAATAAGTATCAGAACTACTGCCATGGTGCCCATGTCAAGTATAGCAGTGGATTAAAAAGTATAACATGTGAAGTCATTTTTGTTTGTTGTGCGGAGTATGACCATTAATTTGTGTGCTTCATAGTGGTGGAGTAAATGAGCCAAGATTAGCCAGTTAACATTTCCATTTAATGTTTAAGCCTCTAGGATATACTATAGCCGTCGAATGTTAACAGTGAGCAACATTAAGCTGAGACAAAATTAAGTTTTGAGTTGTGGGAGAGGGAAAGACGGAGGGGGGAGTGGGTGTGTCTGTGTGTGTTTGTGTGCGAGGGAGGGAGGGGGAGAGAGAGATGTTGGGAGAGAGAAGGGGAGGGAGAGAGATGTAAGGTGGTAGAGTGGGAGAGCGAGAGATGGATATATAGTGTGAAAGAGTGGATGTAAGGAGAGAGGAGCACTGGCATATTATAATGAGAGAGATAGAGCTTTAGTGTGAAATATAGCACGAGTGCATCATTACGTGTTTGAAATTCAAGGTCTGTGTTGATGGAGAAGGAAGGATGGATTGGGAGCCATATATGTCATCAATTGACGCGGCAAACATGGACTGGGGGTTGTGGAGATAGTTGATGGAGAAAGAAGATGTTGAGTGAATTATTGATAAAAAGGTAAACCACAGACGGAAAATCTATTTGTACATGTTAACCCCATTAAATCTTCATGCTAATTATATATATTGCTTGAGCGCAATGGTTATGATTTGAGAAATATTTTGTTATTATACTTGCTGAAGTACCGTGCAAGTGAAGCTAAAGACAATATTCTAGACTTTGTGTGGGAATATGTTATGCGCATCACATAGTCTTAGTTCGTACATACACATCATCGAGTTACATTACAGATGAATTGGATTTCAATTTTTTTCCAATTGTTGCAGGCTATCTTTTCTGTACATCTGAAATATCATATACATTATATGCACAATTAGAAAAAGAATTATACATGCAAAATTTGATATGAATTGCATTAATAAGTGTAATTAAAAAATAAATTAAAAGCCCGTGGCAACGCACGGGCGTTCTACTAGTTTAGGCTAGGAAAGAAAGAGACGCATGCAATCAGGAGAGATATAGTTTCCTTTTTTCTCTATAAAGAGATACTCCCTCCGTTCCAAATTACTCGTCGTGGTTTTAGTTCAAATTTAAACTAAAACCACGACGAGTAATTTGAAATGGAGGGAGTACATGCAATCAGGTGAGCGATACTTTCCTTTTTCTAGAGGGGCAAGAACGGAATTATGAAGAATTAGAACAAATGCACCTTACAATATGAAATTTTATCAAAAAACAAATACACCTCATATATAGGAACGGAGGGACTATACTTTTAGCATAGTACAACATAGTAAACCATCACATGCGCACTCGTGCGATGCCTAGACTTTGATATCACACTGGAAATGTTTCCCAGGGCCAAGTAAGGCCCGGTCTTCGCGAGCGCAAAAATTGGCTTCTTTTCTTTTGAAAACGACATCAAATTCTGGCATTCGTTGTCAAATCGACTTCATAGGAATCCTAGGCCCCGCGAGAAACCAAGGGCCAAAATGTAAAGAGTATGAACGAATGGACATATGGTTTAGTGCTCCTCCTAGCTGCTAGAGCAGGGGGAAAACAAAGAGGACTATTGAGCCACAACATGACCATTAGTTGTTTTATTATCTTTGACAGCGCCACAAGCCGTGTGATAAATCTAGAGGTTGTTTGGTTCCTAGACACACTTTATCACTCCTCAAGTTAGGCAAGTTTGATCAAATTAGGGGCTGTTTCTGTTTGATTTTAGCCACACCTAAAGAAATATTATTTTATAAAAATGAGCCCCACTTGTCATACATAGAAGATGCATAGCAAGATTTCCCAAGGCAAACCAAAATGCAGTTAAGAAATTATTCACCTAAGGTTAGGCAAGTGTGGCAAGAATGTGTAGCAAATTAGGGTAAAATTAGTCACCGACGAAGCATGCCCTTAATCTGCTGAGCTGCCATGGAATGTATCGAGTGCGGGTTCTACGTTTTTTTTTTTTTGGAGTTGAGCGGGTTCTACGGATAAGGGACTATATTTGGCGTCATGAGCGTCAAGTAGCATATTCACTCACAGAGACTAACCGATTGCTCACGTAAAGTTGTAAACTGGCACTGGCTGCAGAGGCCCATTCGCAATTATTGCTTCAGCCAGCCTCTATGAACGGGCCAAAACAGCACCGCAGTGAAGCATAAGAACGTAATACCAAGGCCCAGCAGGCTAATTCCTTTATAGCGTGGCACGCTGAATTATGTGATCGAATGAAATCGGCTCTCTGGCCTCGCCCAATAACACTAGAAAATTTTCAGTACGCTACACTTGAGAATCAGAGTTGCTAAAAAAAAAACTTGAGGATCAGACGGTTATACTAAAAAAAAACTTGAGGTCAGACAAAGGCTAAAAAATTTGAGGATCAGACATCGAACCTTCCATAGAAATGCCATCTCAATAAATAAATAAATCAACTGCAGTTGAACCAAAAGCCACATACATAGGGTAATTTTTTTAAATCTCCTTCCTTGATTAACTGTTTCCTTTTTCATTTAGATAAGAAGAAGGGGCCCCAAGAGAATACAGTATACCAATAAAACATCAGAAAGAAAGAAACTGTCCTAGCTAGTTACACCAATTCAGAAATCTTACCATACGGGCTCTAGATCGAGTGGACAGCAGATATTAAATTGTGATTAAATCCATGTGGTGTTGGCACCGTATGTACAAGAAGGAAGTCAGAAAATTTCATTTCGAAAAATTGGTGGCAGCGCACACGCGCGCCTCTTTCTTTCCCCAATAATTTCATTTACAATTGATTGATCAATACGATCACCATCATCATAGTCCTGCTGCAGGATACATATCCATCCTGCCAATAGTTACACTTGGAAGGCAGTAATCATCCTGCCAACAAATCATCTAACTAATTCATCTCACCAAAAACCCAAAATCCAAAAGAAAGAAAAAACAACAGACAAACGAACAGAAAGATGACTAGAGTAGCTAGTACTCCATCTCCATCCATCCATGAGGGAGGAAGCCGCCGACCGATCAATGTGACCGCCGATCGAATCATAATATGTAGTATAGGTGAATATGCATTACCGGGCCAAGAGCTTGATTAGATTCAGCTACAAGGCGGCCGAGGCGTCGTCGGCCGTGAAGATCTGGTTGTAGGAGTCGTCCATCTCGTGCACCACGAGCTTCTCGACGGTGACGGCGGCACCGGTGGCGTTGTTGAAAAGGTAAACGCCAGCGGCGGCGTAGATGGCCTCTGTCGGGTACACCCTCGACGTCGCGGTGGACCTTCCACCCATGGCGAAGGTCTCCACGATCGAGTGGTCCACCAGCACCCTGAGGGATAGATCCTCACCGTCGAGCACTGGCACGGTGAAGCCGACCACCCGCTTCACGACGTCCTGGGCCAGCGACGACCGTGACTCGTCCTGGCAGAAATGGGTCTGGAGGCCGCCATCGAGGCCCCTCGACACGTAGAAGTACACCGCCGTCTGCTCCTTGAGGGCGCCGTCAGCGAGGACGAGGAGTCCGAAGGGGCCGAGAGCGCCACGGTTGGCGGCACCACCGCTGGTGCTGCAGTTGTAGCCAACGTCGGCTTCGTTCACAGTGGCAACAGCGGAGGTGTCGAGGTGGAAGGTGGCCTCGATGTCGAGTTGGGTGGCACGACGGAGCGGGAGAGGGAGCACACTGCCGGTGTCGATGGTGGTGCCGCCGAGGTCGGTGGAGTTGATGCGGAGCGTCTCGATCTCGACCACGGGCCACTGGATGAGGTTGGTCCGGGTCTTCTCATCCAGCTCCACCGTCCTCGGGATCGACTGTGTGACAAATGCACATACATAGATTAGTTTCAAATAAATCATTTTGTCACTTGTACCATCATCGAATCAATCATGAACAATGCACGTTGGAAACAAAAAAAACTTGGGGGGGGGGGGGGGGGGGGGGGACAGGAATGATGTGAGATGCTTCACACATAAGAATAGAAAATGGGGTTGCACGAGCAAGTAGTAATAATTAAGTTAGGGTAACATAGAGATCCACAACTCGAGACAGAAAGTCTGGATTTGGTGGTTAGCCGGGACCAGACAAATTAAGATACGGTTGCGTCGTCCCTCAATCATAGCAACGGTCAACACCCAATCCATATATTTATCTAAGGCACATGGTTACACGTGGGATCGACGTGGCATGCACATGTGTTGTAGCCGTGGGGCTGCACAAGTTGCCGTGTTTGGAGAGAAACACGGAGGCTTGATCTGCACTCATTAACCAACCTATCGATCAGAGCAAAGGCAGCCGGCCTAATAGATATATGGGTCCATTGATAAGTAGGTTAGTGATTAATTAACATGTCTCGCGCACCACGAGGATTAAAAGATTGACAGAAAGGGCAAACTTGTACAGATTGGAGAAGAAAATGTACTACGCGTTTGTTTGCAGTTTGGTCAACTGGAATTAACAAGAGTTTGGAGGGAACATGCATGCACGTTTTCAAATCATTTTTCCAGTAAATTGTTGTAGTACGTGATCACGACCGGGCGACCGACCATGTCGTCGTCGCTGTCATCTTAAAGCCGAAGATTTCAATCTCCAGCAGGCAGCAGCGACCTAGCTACAACCAGCTGCTATTGGTAGGTGGTTAAGCAAGAAAGAAACGTGCAACGACGAGACGGCGACAGCTAGCTAATCAAGCACGCTAGCCACAGCGACATGTTTAACCCAATCCATATGCATGACAGCGATTTGACACCGACGACTATACTGCATGGTAAAAAGAATTTGATGGGAAGAGGGTTTGGTTACCTGGAGGGACGCCCATCCCTTGGCGACGTCGGCGCGCTCGGAGTCGGTCTCGCCGATCCACCCCCAGAGCACGCGGCGGTTCTTGGAGGGGTCGTAGAAGGTCTTGGACGCGTAGAACTTGCCCCAGTCGTACCTCAGCCCGATCCCGACATCCATCTCCGGGTCTATCGGCGTGTACTTGTTGGCCGCGGCGTCGTACCTCCCGAGCGCGTACCAGTCGTGGCGGTCGTCGTCGCTGCTCTCCTTCATCACGTACAGCTCCTCCGATCCATCGGCGCCGCCGACGGGGTAGAAGTCGATGCACTCCCACATGCCGGTGCCGGGGACGCTGTGGAGCAGGCCGGGTATGAGCTCGTAGTTGATAAAGTCCTTGGTCTTGTAGGTCATGACGATGCCGGTGTGGCCATGGTTGTCCTTGGAGCCGATGACGGTGCGCCAGGT
Source organism: Aegilops tauschii subsp. strangulata (assembly GCF_002575655.3). NCBI lineage: Eukaryota > Viridiplantae > Streptophyta > Magnoliopsida > Poales > Poaceae > Aegilops > Aegilops tauschii. The sequence goes on along the minus strand of NC_053041.3, from coordinate 4,489,077 downwards.
CTTGTCGGACTCGTCGAACCATGCGGTGGTGGGGTCGCGGAAGTCCTTGTCGCCGATGCCGGGCGGCGGGACGAGGATGGGGTTGGCCTCGTACTTGGTCCAGTTGCGGAGGAGGGAGTCGTTGGGGTCGGCGGGGACGGCGAGGCACTGGACCTGCACGGAGGCGTTGGTGGAGCCGGTGTAGAGCATGACGAGGGAGCCGTCGGGGAGCACGGTGGCGGAGCCGGTCCAGACGCCGTTGATGTCGTACCACTGGTCGGGCACCATGGCGAGGGGGAGGTGGCGCCAGTGGATGAGGTCGCGGGACACGGCGTGGCCCCACGCGATGTTCCCCCACACCGCCCCCTCCGGGTTGTACTGGTAGAAGAGGTGGTACCATCCGCGGTAGTACACGGGACCTGCGATAGATGCAACACGAAGAGATTTAAATTAGATCATCATGAAATTAAAGATCGATTCGGTAATTAGGTGGACATGTAGGAGCGTGGGTTGTGGATTAAGGAAGATGATCATGGGTGCCTCGTTGGCACATCACTGCAACCACGTTGGTGGGCACATAATATGATGTGCATGCAGGACCTATCGTTTTTGAACATATATATGTAATTTGCTACAACAACAAAAAAGTGTTTCAAGAGATGATGTATGTACACGAGACACACATGATCATCTCTCTATCCATCTGAACTGAACAATCCACTGTGCTGGCCGGTTTTATTTCTACCTTTTGTTTTGGATCTGCTGGCTACAGTAGGTAGCTAGACGTGCATGCAACACGGACGCACGCGTTATATCCACCCATCCATGATCCATCTACCGGTTTTATTTCTCCGTTCGGTTTCTTTTCTGACAACCAACCAACCAACTAACTTGCCGTTGGTAATGCTAGCTCGATCCGGATTCAGTCAATACCCAACCAAAGATGCTTGAGTTATCTATATCTAGATCGGTAATAATAATCTCATCTCATTTTGCACGTTGACTGTGTAAATATATGGTTCCGCGACAGCCGGCGATCGAGCGAGTGGTAAAAAAGATGCTCAAGTAGGAATATTCTATCCATGAGATCGGTTGATCAGGAGTACTACTAACCGTTGGGATCTGCATGCATGCATGCATCCATGTCCATCGCCGGAGAGGAGGAGGCCGCCGCCAGCAAACAAAGAGCAAAGCCAGTCAGTTCTTCTCCATCGATCATCGACCAGATTAACAACGCGTGAAAATTAATGGAGTTTATGTGAATCTGAATCGACCCGAAAAGGAATGGATTAATGGTGGGAGGAATGGATGGATCGTGGACGTACCGTTCATCCAGTTCTTCTCGGGCTGGAAATGGAAGCCGGTGCGCTGCCACTGCAGCATGGCGTTGCTCCAGGGGAACCCGTCGGCGTCGCCGCCGGCGCCAAGGAGCCCCACCATCTCGTCGGCCGCCCCGGAGGTCTTCTCCGACACGCCGGCGTCCCGGCCGCGGCTCCGCGCCGTCTCCGCCAGCGGCGGCATGTCCGCGACAACGTCGCCGCCCACGACCCGGTCCACCCTGCCGGACCCGGCCAGCGCGCTGGCCACGACCAGCACCACCACGGCGGACGCGGCCAGCACGGCCACGCACGCGCGCCACCTCACCCCGCCGCCGCCGCCGCCCCGGCGCTCCTCCGCGACGTCGGAGGGCGCCAGCGGCGCGTACGCGTACGGCAGCGCCGTCTCGCCGGGACTAATGGCCCGGGACTCCATCGACGACGGTTTCCAAGAAAAAATATATGAATCGATTCCGGCGGATCGACGGACGGGTGGAAGGAATGGATAGGCATGGCTCCCCCCGGCGAGCGCGATTTATAGTTGGCGGGGAGAGTAAAAATGGCAAGGCGCGTGCGTAGGATGCGGCGACTGGCCTCTGCGTGGGCCAACCAGACCAGGGATAGCAAGGAAAAAGGAAGGCCATTTTTATTTTCCATTCCACAGTATTTTTCTAGAAAGGAACTGGATCAAGGGTGGGGGGGGCATTGACCCAAGAAGATCGGCGGATCCATTTCGTTTTAGGAAAGCAGCTGCGATCCAGTCCATTGCTAGACACCCTATATTAATTTGATTCCGAATAGAGAGGAAAGAAAAAGATTGTACACAGCTCCTGGTATCATCCAACCATAGGTTGATTCTTCAGGTATGTGTCTGTGCGCACACATACATTGCTCGATATAACCCTCAAAAATCATTGCTCGATAGCTTTCGGGCATTTCTTTCCTATCGTAACTTCGACACGCCCATTATTTTCTTATTTTTACAATGATGCACGCACTTAATTTATGGTCTCTAGCTACCGGTTTCTCCATGCACACCCCTTTTGACAACCGCCACGAATTCTCCAGCTTGCCGCGGCCCGAGCATCTAAAGTCGTGGCCTGGGACAACCCCAAAGCTCAAACAAGATGTAATCGTGAGGGAATAGGTTTACGCGAGTTTTATCGGTTTCGTTTCGGAAATAGCTGGGATCATTTCGTTTCAGGAAAGTAGCTAGGATCCAGTCCATTGCTAGACACCCTATATTAATTCGGTTCTGTATAGAGAGAAAAAGAATATGTACAACCAGGATCATGGCCATCCAACAACATGTTGGTTCTTCATGTGCACGCGCGCACATACATTGCTCGATAGCTTTCTGCCATTTCTTTCCTATGCTCGCTTCGACTTGCCTACTATCTTCTTTTTACAACAACACGCGGACTTTTATTGGTCTCTAACTACCGGTCTCTCCATCCATATCGCCATTGACAACCGTTGTGAAATCTCCAGCTCGACGCGGCCCAAGAAACTTTTTTTAGACGAACACGGCCCAAGCATCTAAAGCCGAGTCTTGGGACAACCCTGAAGCCCATAGAAGACGTAATCGTGAGTGAATAGGTTTAGGTGTCTTTTATCGGTTCCGCTTTCGAAAATTACTTTTTATAGAGATTACATTGATCGACCTCACTAAGAAACATACTCGTGTTTTGTAAAGGGAGCATCCATGTGTGCTTGACACCAGATGTCAACCAAGGTTACATTGTCCCGCGGGTGGAAATTTGGGGGTTGTGAGGTTCAGAAAACCCTATAGATGGAAGGAGAGACAACGATGAATGAACACATATGGAGGGCAGCTGATTTTATCTCATTGTCCGCTTTTGGAAATTGCTTGGCAAGGAATCTATGACCGACTTCATTGATTGAAAAACTACACAGATGTTAACGGCCTCCTCAAAAGTTACAAACATCAATTTTTTCAGGATAACTATTAATTAGAGATGATTGATAGTCAGATGTCATATTGTAGAAGAAACGAAGATCGTTGAAATTAATCTAGAGATCCAAGTTGTTAGGACAATTATTGGACATTGTCGCGCAGCATATGCATACTTCTTTTACACTACGAACATTGCTACATCATCGACCTGGAGTTCTGGACTCATGTACAAGGGGCTTAAAAAACAATAATGGGTACAATTTTGGGGCCACAATCTTGTGGGTATTGGTTGCTTCCAGGTCATGCTATCCACTTATCCATCTCCCTAATGCACGACGACCACCAATCAGAATCAATCTAATTGTCAAAATTCAAAGCACAATTAACTACTAGTACAATAATGCTGATAGTTCCAAAGAACAGTAGATGAGAGAGACCCAACCAATAGAACGAAGAGAAGCATCCGGAATTGGTCTATAGTGCCTTCGTGTGGTGCAAATGTGAATTCACCATCATGCGATGGCTTGGAACAACCCTAGAGGCCATGGAAAGGTTGAGGCCTATTTTTTGTCTTGCCCGCATATCAGAAAGCGCTCGCTGAAGGAGGTTATTGTTTCACCATAGTCAAGCGTGCCTTAAACTTTGGGATGGAGGGAGTATTTTTTCTGCGAGGGGTTATAATCTTTCCCTAATAATAAAGCACAGAGTGCTTCTGGTCGTCCGTGCATCTCTTTGCAGAAAACCCCCGCCTTTTCTACTAATTAACTCACAGTCCATCTTCAAGTGAGAATGAATCATTTTTTTCACGTTTTATAAAAAAACCCCTGCCTTTTATACTAATCAACCCGTGGTCCGTATTTACGTCAGCCGAATCATTTTTTTGTTTTAACAGAAAACCCCTGACTTTTCAGTTAATCAATCTGCAGTTTATCTAAAACAAAATTATACATATCTTTTAAACCGTAACTCCGATTCTAACGTGTTATGTACAAAATTTGATTAGAAAAATATGTAGAATCTAAATATGATATTATTTTTAGTTGTTAAATATTTCTAAAATATTATTTTTAGTGCACCTTAATATATAGTGCACGATCCGTTTTTCTTTCGTACTAATGGCGATCCTACTTGCAAATAAACACTCACTAAAACCAGATTGAGAGAATAGAAAACATCGATAATCACTCATGCACACCTCTGAAAAATCTCGTGGGGAAAACAACATACATCTCATCTTATTCTGAGCGAGTGTGCTTGCTCGCGCGCGTGAGAGAGAGTGAGAGAGAGACGCCTTAGGACTTACCATATTTAAATGTGTTTTCGTTGTGTGAGCGGTGAGGCTACCGTCGGCAACACAAATGTGATGTCATGTGAAAATAAAGGACGTGGACCTATCAGTGTCTTGAGTCATGATTCTTGGGTTAAGAGCGTGTGTTGTTTTCTCTCTTGTTGCAATACATGGGCTCTTTTGCTAGTTAATTAACATGGGAATATCCCCTTGTCAACTGTTGTACGGTTGCCCTTTGGAAACTGACACATCTCCTTTCACCCTCTATTCACAACTGTCACATCTCTATGTAATCGTCGTGTTTGTGCAACGCGTCCGTTCATGGACGTATATATTGTAACCCATCTTCAATACAACACATAACTAATTCGTGACTACCATTTGATCTCTCACATTTCCGCTGAGCTCTGTCAGTTATGATCGACTTCATAACTAAGAAAAATACATGTGTGCAATTAAATATATATTGTCGTGTATGAAATGTCCCTAACTCAACACGGTAACAACTAACAAGGTACACCACCATAACTGCAGCTAATCTAGAAGTTGAAATTGTCAACACGGTTATTGATTAGAGGTAACCATGGATCACATGTTTCCTTGTAGAAAAAAAATGATGGTGCGTACTGCTACATGAAGAGAGCTATTGATCACGACCGTGCATCACAAATCACATGTTTTGCTTACACAAAGAACCACCTCATTGATTTGGACTAATAGAACGGCCTTAAAAATGTGCAATAATGGATATCGTTTAGGGCCCCACAATATCCCGGAATCGGTTGCTTCTGGGTTATCCATCTCCATAATACAGTAGGAGTACATGACAACCACCAACCAGAATCAAACTACCAAGATTCAAAGCAACAATTAACTGGTGCAGTTATGCTAATGGATCTAATAGAAAACCAACAATGTATCAGTACAGTACATGTGGGAGAAGCGAAGCCAATATATATACTGGCTTGCCAGGTTGTGTCACTTATGTACACAAACAAGTCATTTTAACTAAGGACAATTTGACAAAGCGCAACTGGACTGGTTCTACGAGATGGAGTTTTTGTGATCGGGATGAGACCATCAAACACCTCTTTCTTGACTGTCCGATGGCGAAGGTTTTATGGCGGACTGTTCACATTGCTTTTAATATTACCCCATCGAGTGACGGGATAGATTCCCAAACAGCAAGACACATTCGTGTTGGAGTATATGCTTTACTTCGGGCAGTCTGGAACTGCAAGAATGATTTGGTTTTTAACAGAACAACAAATACTCATTTTTTGCAGGTTATCTTCCGAGCCACTGTGTTGATCCGTATGTGGTCGCTACTCACTCAGACGAGGCCAAGGAGCGTTTGGTTACTGGATCTACCCGATGGGGGATGGTAGCTCGGGCTATATTCAACCGTTTTGGATGGCGGTCATGTAATAGGATAGGCAATTAGTTTTCCTATCTAGCTTCTGCCTGCCGGTTGTGGCTTTTCTTTTCGCTCTTCATGAGCCTTTTTGTGGTTCGTTTGTTTAAGACTTCATGACCTTGGTTGAACTTATTTGCTTTATAATAAAGGTGGCCGTATGCATCGTTCTGATGCAGAGGCCGGGGTTATACCCCTTTTTCGGAAAAATAGGTTGTGTCACTTATGTGGGCTTGTTTGTGTGCGTTTTTTCCCTGCATACGTCTCTTTGTAATTTGGGGGATAGTTGTCCTAGCTCCGAATAGTTGTTGTGCTTCTTAACTTCTACTCCCTCTGTCCCAAAAATTATTTCAACATGGATCACATTCCGGATAATCTTTGAGTGTCTTCCAATGTGGCTTCCAAATATACTTTTCCTTCCGGTCTTGATAAAGTTAAATTGGTTGTTGAGCAGGTTGGCATCACTTTAAACACATGCTACTATGTATGGCCTGGGAGGCGCCTCCTGTAGGGATAGTCAAGATCAATGCCAATGCTAACTTCTTGGCCGACCAAGGTTTTGCTAGCATTGGAGTTGTGGCGATCCATTATGAGGGGGTGGTCCTTTTGTCACCGCGTGATTTTCACATATGTGTTCGAGTGTGGAGGAAGCGGAGCTCCATGCAAGCTTGGCAGGAAGTCATGTTGCTTCGGCGATGAATAATCCTATCATCTTGGACTCTGATTGCCTTATTGCGAAAAATTATCCGCGTAATGAGGAACCCTCTCGTGGATTTGAACTGAAAAGCGGAGATTCATGCTCTTATGTAAGGTATGGCTTTGGCCATCCAACATACATTGCTCCCGGTGGTAGTGCAGTCGAACTCGGCTGAAGCTCTTTCAGTGCTATCTAGCAATGGCCTGATAAGATCAGCGTATGGTCAGTTAATCCTGGAGATCATGGAGTTAATGAGTAGAAGGGAGTTTTTACCTCAGAAAATTCATCGTAGTTAGAATAGTGTTACAGATCGATTGGCCAACTATGGCCGCACCGAGAGAACCACGGCTGTGTGGGTACACTTGATTCCACCTTGTATTGAGGATTTGTGACCTCCTGATTGTAACACTGTGACATTGCAATAAAAACTCCCTTTTCCCCATAACAAAAAAGTTTCCTTGGTCAAGGTTAATAGAGATGCAATACGGTTGCCCATGAGATTGCTATTTTTTTTACAAATACTAACTTTATCTTAATTAATATAATGGGTGAGAAGATATTTCTGAAAGATAAATAAGAGAAACTATAACTAAAATTAATTTAGAAAACCAAGTTGTCAAGACAATTGTTGGACATGGTCGTGCAGCACATGCATGCTTCTTTTACACGAAGAACATTGCTGCATCATCGACCTGGAGTCCTGGACTCATGTACAACAAGGCGCTTAAAAAACAATAACGGATACAATTTCGGGGCCACAATATTGTGGGTATCGGTTGCTTACAGGTCATGTTATCCATCTCCCTAATGCATGGCGACCACCAACCGGAATCAATCTAACTGTCAAAGATTCAAAGCCCAATTAACTGCTAGTAGTACAATAATGCTGATATAGAGCCAAACGGAAATAATGCTGCCGCAGTGGATAGTGAGAGAAGCCCAACCAATAGAACTACGAGAATAAGCATCCGGATTTGGGTTTATGTGTGTATAGTGGATAGTCCTGTGGTGCCACGTCGGATGTATGTGTCAGTGTTCCTCTTCCTCCAACAGGTAAATTGGTTTTCTTGCTTGTCAATCACCGCTGGCAAAGGGTGCTGGTCAGATGTTGCTTCCTCGTGACCTCGTCATTTTCGTTTGTGATCCTTCTCCTCTATTTGCCTTTTGCTTCTTCGATCGATAGCTTCCTCTGTTCTCTCCGGCTCAACTGGTCTTTAGCCTTCTTAACAGTCGAGTCTCTAAAATGTTTTATATTTGTTTACAGAGGAAGCAACAATCTCCCCATCTATGCACCGCCATTGTCAACCAATGCAAAATCACCATCTCACCGTTCACGGTTGTTCAGAAAATCATCCCGCCTTTGTCCGAGCCTCGCTTGGAGGCTTGGACAATCCTGGGGGGCGGAGAAGATGTAATCAGGTCGAGGTGTTTCAGAAATTACTCTCTGAAGGAGGTTACGATCGACTTCATCATAACTAAAAAATATACGTTCCTGCAGAAAAATAATTACTAAAAAAATACACATGTGTGTAAGGTAAGTGTAGGCGTATGCACATTTAATCTTGTTTGTCCGTGTTATCGTCTTGAGTTGGGCACTTTTCGTACGCAACATTATCTTCAATTGTATAATCTATTCTCTCCGTTCTTAAATATTTGTCTTTCTAGAGATTTCACTACATACGGAGCAGAATAAGTGAATCTACACTCTAACATATGTCTATATATGTTCATATGTGGTAGTCCATTTGAAATCTCTAAAAAGACAAATATTTAGGAACAGAGGGAGTAAAAGTTGAAATTGTCAACACGGTTATTGATTAGAGGTGAGCGTGAACCACATGTGTTCTTCTACGAAAATGTTGGCACTGCTGCACGAAGACAGCTATTTGGACGGGCATGATCGTGCATCACATGTTTCTTTCACATGAAGATCATTGCTACACACCATCGATTTGGACCAATACAAGAGCCTTAAAAACGGATAAAAAATAGGTAATGGTTTGGGGCCTACTATGAGATTGCGGAATCGGTAGCTATGCATGACGACCACCAACCGTAATCGAACTGTCAAGATTCAAAGCAACAATTAACTAGTGCAATAATGCTGACGGATCTAATAGAAAAACATTGCACCGCTACAGTACATGTGGGAGAACCGAAGCCAGCAGAAGGAAGAGAAGAAGCTTAGCCATCTCCAACGGCAACCCGCAAAAAACCTCTCGCCTCCGTCCGCAGACGCGGGGGTGGGAGACCATTCCGTGAAGGATACGGGAGCCATCCAACGCTAGCCGCATACATCCGACAAAAAATCGAACCAACCGGGTGAAATTCGATCAAACCGGACGGATTTTCTTCAAGTTCGGATATAATTTACATAAAAAGGTCGATATTTCGACCTTTAACTAACAAACTAGAAAAAAAACCTAAACCATATACACGTGGCCGCCTTGCCCTGCAGCACCGCTATCTCCGTCGGTGCCAGTCGACGTCGTCGTCCCTCCATCAGCGGTACGGTGCCTGAGGCCGCGGCAGCCTTATCCAACGGCTGCCTGCCGCTCGCGGAGGAGCCGCTCCGCCTCCTACTGCGCCGTGTGGAGTGCCGCCATGACCACTGCCGGCGTGGCCTTCGGAGCCCCGGCGGTGGCCATGCCACGGCCGGCATTGGCGCAGTAGTCGTTAAGCAACCACTCCTAACCGATCTTGGCGAGCTCGCCGTCAAGGCGGCCACGACGCCTGGCGGCCATCTCCGTGGTGGTCACGGCCCACGTGGAGGCGAGGTCTGGGTCGTTGCGGACCTAGTCCGGCACCACATCGCTCTTGGCGAACACGGAGCGGCGACTAGCATTGCGCCAGTCGTACCGCTCTTGCTGCCGAGCTGAGTGCTCCGCCTCAGAAACGATGGACCACGAGCCTGAGCGACTGCCGAGGTAGTGGAGGAGGCGGCCCCACGCCTTCTTGATGACGGGCGGTAGCTGTTCCTTGACGGTGAGGCGGTGGGGCGCGGCGGCGAGAACGGCGCATCGATGCGGCCGTAGCAGCGACGTGGCGGGGACACATGCTCATCCTTAATGCGACGTCCGATCTGGACGCCTCAGTGGTGCTGGGGCAGCTGCAGACAGGTCGCGTCAGTCAGCGTCGCCCTCACTCCCTCCTTCCAGTCACATCGCAGCATCAATGCCGGCCTTCGCGTGCTCTGAGCCAGCATGAATGCAGTGCGGTAAATGGCTCGTGCATCAGAAGGAAAGCACATGAGGGGCGGGAGACGGGTTTTTGGTGGGCCGCGGCAGTCAGAAGCGGGCTTGGGATCGGTTAGGACTTCCACAAACTTCCCCCACATTTGTCTCCGGTTTGCGGGAGAAATTGTGTCCGGACCGCTCCACGGACCGATATAGGTCAGTGTTGGATGGATTTCGCGTCAAGACGGCGTGGTCTGGACGGTTGCGGGATGTTTACGGGTCCGCCTTGGAGAGCAACGACGACCCACAAATTTCCTCCAGCATCCGTCCGCGGACAGGGGGGGCCAGTTCACGCAAGCGGATGCCAGAGACCGCCATCCAACGTAGCCCGTATACATTGCAAACACTATCCGAACGATTGGACGAAATTGATGCAAACACATCCGGATTTTCATACAAACCGGATGAAGTTCATGCAAACACGGCGGATTTCATTAGATTTCATATAAACATAACAGAATTCATTACCCCCTGTCCATGGACATGGATGCGGGAGACTGCCATCCAACGTAGCCCGCATACATTGCAAACACTATCCGAACAACCAGATGAAATTCGTGCAAACACGACAAGATTTTCATACAAACCAGACGAAGTTCATGCAAACACGTTGGATTTTCATTAGATTTCGTATAAACATGACGGAATTCATTACATTTCGGACATAGTACAACTAAAAGCGGTGCTTGTACGATTCTGGAGGTATAATACCTAAACAAAAAGATCGCCGGCGCCCGTTCCCCATCTGCGGCCATGAGCCCCGAAAAATGAAGCTTCACCTTCTCCAGCTCCGCCTCCGGAGCCCCAAGAAATGAACTGTCCGCCTCCACATCGCTGTCAAGCGACTAATCGACCGACGATGCTTAACCCACCAAGCTTGGTGTCGACAGGAGGGGAGGAGCGGTGGCCTTCTTGGGATCCGAGCGGCGGTGACTTACCGTACTCTTTCTCGCTGCCAGTGGCGCCCACGGACATGTCGGCTTTGTGGTCGTGGTGGCGGGGCGCGGCCTCGGCGGAGGCGACGATGTCGTCCTTGTCTTCGGGCGCGCCGAACATCCCCATCATACTCCTTGTAGGCGGCCACCAGTTCCGCTGCCCGCTGGCGGTACAGCCAGTCGGCGAGGCGGATCTCATGGGCGGAGCGGTAGGAGTCGAACAACGCCATCTGCTCCGCGAGGTCCGCGTCCGACGCGATCGCCTTGCCGCTGGCGAGGGTGGTACGAACGAGGAGGCTGGCGTGGCCGCATCCTCCATTGATAAATCGCCATCCTCCGGCAGTCCGGCTGCCTGCCGGCCTGCCAACCGGCATCAATGGCAGTCATCTCCTTCTTCTGCTTCGGCGTTGGCCCATCCCAGAGAGCTTTGGTGTAGGAGGAATCCACGATGAGAGTGGTGCGAATAGGGATCGAAGACGGATGACTATGGACAGGCGGGTGATGCTAGAGTAACCGCCTCGGCAACCGCATGCTACTAATGTGGGCGACAGACAGACAGATGGACGGTTTTAGAAATCGCTTGTCAAGGAGTTACATTGACCGACCTCACTTGCCTCCTTGCTTGTCAGATGGAAATCGACAGGTCGTGGGTTCAGAGAACCCTATAGATGGAAGTAGAGACAACCGTGAGTAAATACATGTACTGTCGTGGAATTAATACGTCAGATGTCCTAGCAAGAGGACTTAGTCGTGGAGCCATCGCAACGAGATTAGCAAAAAGGGGTTAAACCGGACAAAGGACACGGGGAGTTTATACTGGTTCGGCCCCTTGCGGTGAAGGTAAAAGCCTACGATCCAGTTATGGTGGAATTGATGGGGTCTCGATGAGCAGGGAGCGAATCCGCTTTACCTATCTCTCGAGTTGTTTCTTGTTCCTGAACCGCCGCCGGGTCGTCCCTTTATATACACAGGTTGACGCCCGGCGGTTTACAGAACACCGAGGCTGGCTCATACATGTGTCCGGCTCGGTTTCTACCTTTCCTAACTTACAACACAAGTTTACACATCTCATACCGGTTTACATTTATGGGCTCTAAACCGCCTTTGGGCCCCGGGCCTCTAAGCTTCAATGGTAGAGCGCCATACTCCTTGTCTTCATGGGCTTCAATACGGATGAGCGTAAACCGGCCCCTTCTGGGCGGTTTACCCTCAGTAGTTATATCCCCAACATTAGGCCCCAGATTGATTTGAACCTGTTCATGTCAATCTTCAACACTTTAGAAGAATTCCTTGAACATCCTTCTATAATCCTTGTAAACCGCCATGACATCTTCTTCATGTAAACTTGATAAACCGCCATGACGTCATCTTCTAAGATTACAGCAAATCGTCATGACATCATCTTCGCATAAAACCCTATAAGTACTTTTTTATTAACTAATCCCCGAAGACCGAAGCGACAGCTGTATCAGATATCCAATCTTTGGCTTCTCGATTCTCGCGCCTGTCATTTATCCCTTTGCCCTTATAAATAAGACCGGGGGTCCTTTCCATTCTCCCCCTTGCCTCTTCATCTCTTCTTCTTCCTCGCGACCCCGAAGAGCCCGAGCTCCGCCGCCGCCGTCAACCTTCGCATCTGCACCAACAAGGCCGCTGCATCAACCTGTTCTTGACCAGATAAACTGCGACGCACCTCCGCTGCCCCGCAACACCAGTAAGTACTCCTTTTCCCAAATATCAGATCTGCATTAGGGTTCCACTGTTCTTCGGTGTTCTTCATTGTTCGTCCTTTTTCTCTCCTAGATCTCTTAAATAGATCTGAAACTGATAGCAAAACAGTGAATGGCAATAGTTCAACATCCCTAGTCGCCCTCAGAAACCATTTTTTTACTGCCTGAGATCCCGTCCGAGCATGTGCGCTCTTCTGCTGCCGCGACCTTTAGTTTTACAATTTTCCCCCTTTTTCAGAACTGCGGTAGATCCACAATTATGCTTTTATCCTGTGAAACCTGTTTCTGCAGTACTTAGAAATTTTCAGATCTGTTCCTTCTATACCACTGTAGGCGGTTTAACTTTTAGAAAATGACAATCCGCCAGGTACCATTCGCCCTCACTTAAACCGCCATTTTTACCTGAGTATCAGTATCCGGTTTAACATGTATATTTTCCTTATTTGATCCCTTCCACTGTCCTGGCGCCGGTTTATGTATATCAATCTTGAACCGCAATCCGGCGTCTGAACTTTTTTTTACAGTTTTTCACCAAAAATGACAGTTCTTCTCCTGCAATTGGGCTCCCTCCCGGGTTACGGAAGAGCAGCTTACCAGTTATGTTGTGACTGGCGCTTTAGCAAAACAAGAAACCATCCATTGGAGAGCCCCGGGTACTGAAAATCCTCCTGAACCTCAAGATGGAGAAGTGGTTGTCTTTGTACATCATTTGGACCGAGGGTTTAGCCCTCCCGGATCAAAGTTTTTCCGGGATGTACTTGCTAGTTTCCAACTCCACCCTCAAGATATTGGACCGAACTCTGTGTCCAATATTTGCAATTTCCAAGTATTTTGTGAGGTTTATCTACAAGAAGAACCGACCGTCGAATTGTTCAGAGACTTCTTCCACTTGAACCGCCGTACTGAATTTACTGACGGCCCCAACACTGAACTTGGTGGGGTGTCAATTCAGAAAAGGAAAGAAGTCAATTTTCCTCACGCCAAACACCACAGCCACCCCAAGGACTAGAACCAAACGTGGTTTTACTGCCGGAATACCGCTCCTGAAGGTGAAAATCCTCTGCTGGGTTACCGTGCTCACCGGCTCAGTAATGAACACCCATTGCCTCAACGGCTTACTACCAAGGAATGATCCAAGTATGCACCACAGATTTCTAAGATCCGAGCCTTTATGGCAAATGGTTTAACCGGCATTGATCTTGTCCATTGCTGGGTTTCATGGAGTATCTTGCCCTTAAGCCAGCGTCCCGGTTTAATGTGCGAGTATACAGGAGAGTTAAAAGATCCTCAATGTCATATCGATGTTCAGCTAACTGATGACGAAATTACTGAAGCTGTCAAAAAGATGTTGGATGAACCGATATTTGAGTGCAGCAAGACTGGGCTGCGTCCCTATTACGCCTCCCATGAACGCTAGCAGTAAGAATTGTATTTTTCTGCTTTTTTAATTCGCCCCCTTGTTGAAACTTTTCTGATGGCCTTCTGTTTACCTTTGCAGAGCAATGACCCATTCTGGAAGAGGAAATCTCAAGACATACCGGCTAAACCACAAGACAAACCGGTGAGAGCGCCTCGTGCTAAGAGCAAGGCCTCAAAGAAACCAGCGAAGAAAAGAACCGCCGAGTCCCCTGATCCGGCCGAAGATGTTGATGACTCAGAATCAGAGGTAGAACTTGATTCCCTTGGCTCATTTTTCATGCACCTTATTGACAATGATCATTATCAGGATGATGCGGAAGCCAGCTGTGCTGATCATGTAGAGGTAATTCCCCTTTCTTCCGATTCAGATCATGTGCCAGTACGAAAACTCCGTCGCGCAGTCTAGAAAGTAAAACGTTTACATCCCCTCGCTTATTTGGATCCACACTTTTCTTTGAAGACACAGCACCCTGAAGCTCGTCGCACAACCCGGCATAGTGGCCAACAAGTTACCTCCTCCGGTTTACCAGACACCCCGGTTCGGAAACGCCGTCCAGAGGTCTCTTGTACTTCTAATAAATCTTATCCCAAGGCGGGTTACTTCCGATACCCTCTTAATCCATATGATTCAAATTATCAGGGTACTTCCAATTCCTCCTCTGGCGATTCATCGACTACCCAGATGCCTCCTCTCAAGACCGTCCCTGGGTAAGCATAGTAATTTTAGTTTTGCTTTCTTGCACCGGTTTATTATATTAACCTCTGTTTGTTACTTGCAGTGCCAAAGCCCGACTCAGTAAAAAGGCCAAACTGACTACTCCCACTGATGACAACCCGGCTTTTGAACCGGGAGGACCTCAGAAGCTGCTGATCAAGATGCTGATATTGCTCTGGATGATCCGGTGCCACAAGGTCAGGACACTTATGTTGATCCACCAGAAGTTAATCCAACTAGTCATCATGTTGATCCGCCAAGCCTAGCTGCCGATCCGCCAAGCCCAGCCAGGGCCTCTGATAAACCGCCGAGCCCAAATACAGTAGCTGAAGGCACAACAAATGATGTTGTGATTACTGGCTTTGTCCATACTACTCCTGGCAACCCTGTCGCTTTGTCAAAGCACAGTGCCAAAGAGGAATTTGCTGCTGTGGAGAAAGGCAAGTGGAAGACTGATTTGTCAAGTTCTGCTCATCTCAATGCTCAAGACATCCATTCTGGGTATTTGAACCGGCTGTACACAAGTCGTGATTATGAAGCCGGTTTGGTAAACCTAATGAAAGAGCGATATGAGGTAAACACTTGTTCCTTTGAATAACTTCTTCATTTCCTTATATCCTGCTTCAATGATCATCTCTAGTAACCCCCAAGGGCCGGTTCAACAATATGAATGTGAACTGGGACTTACAGTAGGAATTTTTTTGAATGTTGCATGTGTAGCCCTTGTAGACTGGTTTATACCTTTAGGGTGAACCGGTATATCTTTTGCAACTTATCTTCCAAAATTCATTCCGGTTATCAATATGATCCGGTTTATTGTTAAACCTGCATGACCTTGAATCTGAACTGATATGCATTAGCCCCCAAGTGCCAAGTATATAACTTGTTGTATGCTTGGGACTTAAAATGTAAGTTGATGAAAACAATCCGCATTATCCCCCAAGTGCCAAGTGTATAACTTGTTGTATGCTTGGGACTTTGAGAAAGTAGTAACAACTTTATTATCCGTCTTTTGCAGACTGACTTGAGCAACAAGGATTCCAAAATCGCCGATCTTCAAGAAAATATCAAATCCTAGCAAGCAGAAACTTCCAAGGCCAAAGATGAGTTGAAGGGCGCTTTAACTGCCATGGAGCAATTAAAGGATGGCTTCAAAAGCGAGCGGGCAGACTGGGAAACTAAGAGGGCCACTCTGTTAAAGCGGGCTGATGATGCTGAAGCGGCTCTTAAACCGGTGGCGGAAGAGCTAACTGGTTTAAAGCGTCAGATCAATGCTATGACTTCTGCTATATTTGGTAAATACTCTTTGCAAGAGACTTTCTTAAACATCTTTGAAACTACCGGTTTAACAGCAAGTTCTTAAACCGTTGCAGGTAGTCGTGTTGCTCATCTGGGCTCGGATATGCGTAGGAAGTTGAAAGAAGCCTATACCTTGATATAACAGCTGTATACCGGCGCTCAACGAGTCATCTGCGCGGCCTCGTACAATAAACCGCCGCCAACCTTAATCAAGGATACGTTGGCCAAATTATCTATGACTCCTGCCCAGCTAGAAGAGGTAAAGAGATCTGCTGCAAGGGCTGGCGCTCTATCTGCACTTACTCGGGCCAAAGCTTGGATAACTGATCTTGATCCGGAAGATATCGGAAAGGGCTATCCTAGCCAACAAGAAGACGGGTCAGAATTTGACAATGAAGCCCTCAAGGCCTTGAAAGGAGATGCGCCCGCTTGCAAGCAGATTGGCCGAAGAAGTTGACTTGTCTGTCCACCGGTCCAGCTATGATGCAGACAACAAACGGGTTGATGCATCTATGAAAGAAGTGCAGAATCTTATCCCGCCAATCCGTAAGCACACTTATGCCCCTGACGTTGAACCGTCCAACCTTATAAGCGACGAAGCTATCTTCCAAGCTTTAACCGGGTTTGACTGGGCAACCTTTGACTTCCAGCCACTGGGTGGGGAGGAGGAGGTTGAACCGGCGCAAGACGATCCATCAACTTCTTGTCAGCCTGGTGATGAATCATAATCCGGAAGCCGGTTTACCATTTGTGCACCGTCCTCTGTAAAAAATCAATTATCTTCTTAGGCGGTTCAAGCGCCTTGTAATAGGCTAGCTTAAAATACTTGGTCTGCTATGCCGTCGTGCATAATCATTTTGCTGAGACTGCCATTTTTGTCATAAGATGCCATGTCTGCTTATGATTTTCATCAGTGTTATGTAATCCTGTTTTTTGCATGTCACAAACTGCAAACTTATCCTGGCGGTTTACCGCCGGACGGGTTACGATGCCCAATATGAAGCCAGAGTTTATAACCAAGGCTGTAAAGATAATGAAATATGAAAATACCTCATACCTGTAATTTAAACCACATCGTTGGTTTACCAATCGTTTTTATAGGAAGGGTGATAACCCAAATCCCGAGTGTTGATAACTCTCACCATGCTGTGCTGGTATATAATAAACCATGCCAGTGTTATGACAAACACCGGATGATCAACCTGGCGACTTATAGTCAATGCCAGACCGGGCTAAGCAAACTTCGGTTTACAATTGAGTTTGTACTAACAACTGATAGTTGAAAGCTGTGCCGGGTTAAGAAACACCGGGCTGATAAAATGACTTATAGTCAGGCCGGGTCAATAGATGCCGGTTTACCTTAGAACCTTGTCAAAATAAAGAAAAACTTGCAAAAACAAAAATCAAATAAAAACTTGTAGTCGAGGCTTTTCAAGGGCTGCCAGGCCCAAATTCGAGGCTTTTCATGGGCTGCCAGGCCCCTGAGTTAAACCATTTGACAAAGCCTTTTAAGATGGGCCTCCAATTAACCAATCGTCGTTTTAACTTTGACAAGTTCAGGGTCTGTATAAGATTGACTTGTCAAACGTTCGGCGGGTCATACCAGGATTACCTGGACGGAGTGGCTTACTTGATGAAGGCAGGTTAACCCGGGGTTTTAGGTGAATACACCTGGCTTCCAAGCCTGGCTTGATAGCCTATTACAAGGGTCCTTTCAAACTCTTTGTTGCTGTGCACAAAGAGCCCCCAAGTAACATTGTGAGCTGTGCTCAATGGGTACCTATGTTTGAGCTGTGCGTGGCAACAGGCTCTCTTTGGTCCCTTGGGTGTGAAGCTCCCAAGCTATGTTGTGGCTTTATAAGCCGGTTTACTGGAAAACTCTGCTTTGTAAGCGTGAGCCCCCATGTAACCAAAGAGACATATAAGACGAAAACGGCAGAGGTCCCGCTTTAGTAAGGATGCTGGTTTATTTATTGATCATAATATGTACATTATCAAAAATATATACATAGTAGGAGCCTATGGCTTAGGTGTAGTAAGGCCGAAGATGAGCTATATTCCACGGCCGGCGAGTCTCCTCCTTTGATTTATGTGAGTCTTTGTGCTCTCGAACATCGATAAGGTAGTATGACTCGTTGTTCAAATTCTTGCTGACCACAAAGGGTCCTTCCCAAGGTGGAGACAACTTATGCATGTCAGTCTGATCTTGGATGAGCCGGAGCACCAAGTCGCCTTCTTGGAAAGTCCTGGTTTTAACCCGGCGGCTGTGATAACGCCGCAGGTCTTGCTGATAAATCGTCGAGCGAGCTGCCGCAATATCCCGTTGTTCATCTAACAGGTCCAATGCATCCTGGCGTGCTCTCTCATTATCCGCTTCAACATAGGCTGCCACTCAGGGCGAGTCATGACGTATATCACTTGGGAGAACTGCTTCTGCTCCATAAACCATGAAGAAGGGTGTGTAACCTGTAGATCTATTGGGGGTGGTGTTAATACTCCATAGAACGGAAGGCAACTCCTCCACCCAACAACCCGGCGTACGCTTCAAAGGGACCATAAGCCGGGGTTGATACCCTTTAAGATTTCCTGATTAGCTCTCTCCGCTTGACCATTAGATTGGGGGTGGGCTACCGACGACACATCAAGCCGGATGTGCTCACGTTGACAGAACTCTTCCATAGCTCCCTTGGAGAGATTCGTGCCATTATCTGTTATAATGCTGTGTGGAAAGCCAAACCGGAATATCACCTTTTTCATGAACTGAACCGCCGTGGCCGCATCACACTTGCTCACTGGCTCTGCCTCCACCCACTTGGTGAATTTATCAACCGCCACCAGGAGGTGGGTCTTCTTATCCTTGGATCTCTTAAAAGGCCCAACCATATCTAGCCCTCAAGTTGCGAATGGCCAGGTAACTGGAATCATCATCAACTCCTGAGCCGGAACATGAGCTCGACGTGCAAACTTCTGACAGCCGTCACACCTTCGGACCAGATCTTCCGCATCAGCATGAGCTGTTAACCAGTAAAAATCGTGCCGGAAAGCCTTAGCCACCAAGGATTTTGAACCGACATGATGAACACAATCTCCTTCGTGGATTTCTCGCAAGATCTCACAGCCTTCTTCTCAAGAAACACAACGCTGGAACGCCCCTGAGACACTGCAGTGGTGTAACTCGCCATTGACAATAGCCATGGACTTAGAACGCCAGATTATCTGTTTGGCTAGAACTTCGTCCTCTGGTAACTCGCCCCGGTTCATGTACGCCAGGTATGGCAATGTACAATCAGGGATGGCATGAAGAACCACCACCAGCTGAGCCTCCGGGTCAGGAATCGCCAGATCCTCCTCCGTTGGTACCTTGACCGATGGATTATGCAAAACATCCAGAAAAACATTAGGCGGCACCGGTTTACGCTGGGACCCAAGCTGACTTAAAGCGTCCGCCGCTTCATTTTTGCGCCGATCAATGTGCTCGACTTGATAACCTTTGAAATGACCAGCAATAACGTCCACCTCTCGCTGATAAGCCGCCATGAGTGGGTCCTTGGAGTCCCACGTACCGGATACTTGCTGAGCCACTAAATCGGAGTCACCAAAGCAACGTGCCCGGATTAAGTTCATCTCCTTAGCCATCCGCAGACCGTGGAGCAAAGCCTCATACTCAGCTGCATTGTTAGTATAGGGAAACATTAAGCGGAGAACATAACAAAATTTGTCACCTCGAGGGGAAGTAAGGACAACTCCAGCACCCGAGCCCTCCAATTGTCTGGATCCATCAAAGTGAATAGTCCAGTATGTGTTATCCGGTTTATCCTCCGGTGCCTGCAACTCTGTCCGGTCGTTGATGAAGTCTACGAGCGCTTGGGACTTGATAGCAGTGCGAGGCATGTATTTCAACCCGTGAGGCCCAAGCTCAATAGCCCACTTAGCAACCCGGCCAGTTGCCTCCTTGTTTTGAATGATGTCTCCCAATGGAGCAGAACTGACCACAGTGATGGGATGGCCTTGAAAGTATTGCTTAAGCTTCCGGCTTGCCATAAACACTCCATATACCAGCTTCTGCCAATGGGGATATCTCTGTTTGGATTCGATAAGCACTTCACTGATAATAGTAAACCGGCCGTTGAACCGGATATTCCTTACCAGCCTCCTTGCGCTCCACCACAATAGCCACGCTGACAGCCCGGGCATTAGCAGCCACGTATAACAGCAATTGTTCCTTATCAATGGGGGCAGCAAGGACGGGCGGTTCGGCCAACTGCTTCTTCAAATCCTCAAACGCCGCATCAGCAGCATCACTCCAAACAAAGTTGTCTGTTTTCTTCATCATCTGATAAAGCGGGATCGCCTTCTCCCCCAACCGGCTGATAAAAAGACCCAGTGATGCAATCCGACCTGCCAGTCTTTGAACGTCATTGATACATGCCGGTTTAGCCAGAGACGTAATGGCCTTGATCTTTTCCGGATTAGCCTCAATGCCCCTGTTGGACACCAGAAAACCTAAGAGCTTGCCAGCGGGTACCCCAAAAACGCACTTAGCCGGATTAAGCATCATCTTATAAACCCTCAGATTATCAAAAGTTTCCTGCAAGTCAGTTATGAGTGTCTCTGCTTTCCTGGATTTCACCACGATATCATCCACATAAGCATGAACATTGCGCCCGATCTAATTATGAAGGCAATTCTGCACACACCGCTGATAAGTCGCCTGGGCACTCTTGAGCCCAAAAGGCATAGATACATAACAGAAGGCTCCAAAAGGAGTTATAAAAGCTGTCTTCTCCTGGTCCTTAACTGCCATTTTGATCTGATGGTAACCCGAATAAGCATCCAGGAAACTCAAACGCTCACAACCCGCTGTAGCATCAATGATTTGATCAATACGTGGGAGGGCAAAGGGATCAGCTGGGAAAGCTTTGTTCAAATCTGTGTAATCCACGCACATACGCCAAGTGCCGTTTTTCTTAAGTACCAGCACCGGGTTAGCCAACCATTCAGGGTGAAACACCTCTACAATAAATCCTGCCGCCAATAGCCGGGCTACCTCTTCACCAATGGCCTTGCGCCTCTCTTCATTTAAACGGCGAAGAAACTGTTTGACCGGTTTGAACTTCGAATCAATATTAAGAGTGTGCTCAGCGAGTTCCCTCGGTACACCTGGCATGTCAGAAGGTTTCCATGCAAAGATGTCCCGGTTCTCACGGATGAACTCGATGAGCATGCTTTCCTATTTCGGATCCAAGCTGACGTTGATGCCGAACTGCTTGGATGAATCGCCAGGAACAAAATCAACCAACTTAGTCTCATCAGCCGATTTAAACTTCAAAGTCGGATCATGCTCTGTAGTGGGCTTCTTCAGAGAAGTCATATCTGCCGGATCAACATTGTCCTTATAGAACTTCAACTCCTCCGTCGCGCAAACCAACTCAGCATAAGCCGCATCACCTTCCTCGCACTCCAGAGCAATTTTGCGGCTACCATGAACCATGGTGGTCCCCTTATGACCCGGCATCTTGAGCTGCAGATAAACATAACACGGTCTGTTGGGGATCGTTGCAGAAATTAAAAAATTTCTACGCATCACCACGATCAATCTATGGAGAGACTAGAAACGAGAGAGAGGGGAGTGCATCTTCATACCCTTGAAGATCGCGATGCGGAAGCGTTACAAGAACGCGGATGAGGGAGTCGTACTCGCGGCGATTCAAATCGCGGAAGATCCGATCTAACGCCGAACGGACGGCGCCTCCGCGTTCAACACACGTACAGCCCGGGGACGTCTCCTCCTTCTTGATCCAGCAAGGGGAGAGGAGAAGTTGACGGAGAGCTCCGGCAGCACGACGGCGTGGTGGTGGACCTTGCAGTTCTTCGTCAGGGCTTCGCCAAGCACTACTGAGGAGGAGGTGGAGTTGGAGAGGGGGAGGGCTGCGCCAGGGGCAAGGGGTGAAGCTCCCATGCGCCTCCCCACTATATATAGGGGTGGAGGGGGCTGGTTTCTTGCCCTCCAAGTCCATTGGGGCGTCGGCAAAGGTGGGAGGAAAGAAATCCCATCATTTCCTTCCCCACCGATTATTATCCCCCCTTTTTAGGGATCTTGATCTTATCCCTTCGGGATATGATCTTATTCCTTCTAAGGGGGGGATCTTGGTGCGCCTTGACCAGGGGTGTGGGGCCTTGCACCCACTACCCACGTTCATGTGGGTCCCCCCATGCAGGTGGGCCCCACTCCGGAACCTTCTAGAACCTTCCCGGTACAATACCGAAAAATCCCGAACATTTTCCGGTGGCCAAAATAGGACTTCCCATATATAAATCTTTACCTACAGACCATTCCAGAACTCCTCGTGACGTCCGGGATCTCATCCGGGACCCCGAACAACATTTGGTAACTGCACACTAATTCCCATAACAACTCTAGCATCACCGAACCTTAAGTGTTTAGACCCTACGGGTTCGGGAATCATGCAGACATGACCGAGACAGCTCTCTGGCCAATAACCAACAGCGGGATCTGGATACCCATGTTGGCTCCCACATGTTCCACGATGATCTCATCGGATGAACCATGATGTCAAGGATTCAAGCAATCCCGTATACAATTCCCTTTGTCAATCGGTACGTTACTTGCCCGAGATTCGATCGTCGGTATCCCAATACCTCGTTCAATCTTGTTACCGGCAAGTCACTTTACTCGTTCCGTAATGCATGATCCCGTGACTAACTACTTAGTCACATTGAGCTCATTATGATGATGCATTACCGAGTGGGCCCAGAGATACCTCTCCGTCACACGGAGTGACAAAATCCCAGTCTCGATTCGTGCCAACCCAACAGACCCTTTCGGAGATACCTGTAGTGCACCTTTATAGCCACCCAGTTACGTTGTGACGTTTGGCACACCCAAAGCATTCCTACGGTATCCGGGAGTTGCACAATCTCATGGTCTAAGGAAATGATACTTGACATTAGAAAAGCTTTTAGCAAACGAACTACACGATCTTGTGCTATGCTTTGGATTGGGTCTTGTCCATCACATCATTCTCCTAATGATGTGATCCCGTTATCAATGACATCCAATGTCCATGGTCAGGAAACCATAACCATCTATTGATCAACGAGCTGGTCAACTAGAGGCTCACTAGGGACATGTTGTGGTCTATGTATTCACACATTTATTACGGTTTCCAGTTAATACAATTATAGCATGAACAATAGACAATTATCATGAATAAGGAAATATAGTAATAACCATTTTATTATTGCCTCTAGGGCATATTTCCAACAGTCTCCCACTTGCACTAGAGTCAATAATCTAGTTCACGTCACTATGTGATTGTAATGAATCCAACACCCATTGGGTTTGATCATATCTCGCTTGTGAGAGAGGTTATTAGTCAACGGGTCTGAATGTTTCAGATCCGTGTGTGCTTTACAAATCTCTATGTCATCTCCTAGATGTAGCTACCACGCACTATTTGGAACTATTCCAAGTAACTGCTCTACTATACGAATCCGGTCTACTACTCAGAGTCATCCAGATTAGTGTCAAAGTTTGCATTGGCGTAACCCTTTACGACGAACTCTTTTACCACCTCCATAATCGAGAAAATTCCTTAGTCCACTAGTTACTAAGGATAACCTTGGTCGTTGTCCTGTGATCCATTCCTGGATCACACTTGTACCCCTTGACTGATCATGGCAAGGCACACTTTAGGTGCGGTACACAACATAGCATACTGTGGAGCCTACGTCTAAAGCATAGGGGACGACCTTCGTCCTTTCTCTCTCTTCTGCCGTGGTCAGGTCTTGAGTCTTACTCAATACTCACACCTTGTAACACAGCCAAGAACTCCTTTGCCGATCTATTTTGAACTCCTTCAAAATCTTGTCACGATGCGTACTCATTTGAAAGTACTATCAAGCGATTTTGATCTATCCTTATAGATCTTGATGCTCAATGTTCAAGTAGCTTAATCCAGGTTTTCATTTAAAAAACACTTTTAAAATAACCCTATATGCTTTCCAGAAATTCTACATCATTTTCGATCAACAATATGTCAACAACATATACTCATCAGAAATGATATAGTGCTCCCATTCACTTCTTTGGAAATACAAGTTTCTCATAAACTTTGTATAAACCCAAAATCTTTGATCATCTCATCAAAGCGTATATACCAACTCTGAGATGCTTACTCCAGTCCTTAGAAGGACTGCTGGAGCTTTGCATACTTGTTAGCATCTTTTTGGATTGACAAAACCTTCTGGTTGTATCACATACAACCTTTCCTCAAGAAAATCATTGAGGAAACAATGTTTTGACATCCTATCTGCAAGATTTCATAAATAATGCAGGTACTGCTAATATAATTTCAACAGACTCTTAGCATCACAACGAGTGAGAAAGTCTCATCGTAGTCAACTCCTTGAACTTGTCGGAAAACATCTTAGCAACAAATCGAGCTTTCTTAATGGTGACACTTACCATCATTGTCCGTCTTCCCTTTTAAAATCCATCTGTATCCAACAACCTTACGACCATCAAGTAGTTCTTCCAAAGTCTACACTTTGTTTTATACATGGATCCTCTCTTGGATTTTATGGCCTTGAGCCATTTGTCGGAATCCGGGCCCACCATCGCTTCTCCACAGTTCGTAGGTTCATTGTTGTCTAGCAACATGACTTCCAAGACAGGATTACCGTACCACTCCGAAGCAGTACGCGTCCTTGTCGACCTACGAGGTTTGGTAGTGACTTGATCTGAAGTTTCATGATCACTATCATCAACTTCCACTTCAACTGGTGTAGGCACCACAGGAACAACTTCCTGTGCCCTACGACAGATTGGTTGAAGTGATGGTTCAATAACCTCATCAAGTCTCCACCATCCTCCCACTCAATTCTTTCAAGAGAAACTTTTCCTTGAGAAAGGACCCGTTTCTAGAAACAATCACTTTTGCTTCCGGATCTGAAACAGGAGGTATACCCAACTGTTTTGGATGTCCTATGAAGATGCATTTATCCACTTTGGGTTTGAGCTTATCAGGCTAAAACTTTTCCACATAAGCTTCGCAGTCCCAAACTTTTAAGAAATGACAGCTTAGGTTTCTCTAAACCATAGTTCATACGTTGTCATCTCAACGGAATTACGTGGTGCCCTATTTGAAGTGAATGCGGTTGTCTCTAATGCCTAACCCATAGACGATAGTGGTAATTCGATAAGAGACATCATGGTATGCACCATATCCAATAGGGTGCAGCTATGATGTTCGGACACACCATCACACTATGGTGTTCCAGGCGGTATTAGTTGTGAAACAATTTCCACAATGTCTTAATTGTATACCAAACTCAGAACTCAGATACTCATCTCTATGATCATATCATAGAAATTTTATCCTCTTGTTACGACGATCTTCAACTTCACTCTGAAATTACTTGAACCTTTCAATAATTCAGACTTGTGTTTCATCAAGTAAATATACTCAGCATCTACTCAAATCATCTGTGAAGTAAGAACATAACGATATCCACTGCGTGCCTCAGCACTCATTGGACTGCACACATCAAAATATATTACTTCCAACAAGTTGCTTTCTTGTTCCATCTTACTGAAAACGAGGCTTTTCAGTCATCTTGCCCATGTGGTATGATTTGCATGTCTCAAGTGATTCAAAAACAAGTGAGCCCAAATGATCCATCTGCATGGAGTTTCTTCATGCGTACATACTAATAGACATGGTTCGCATGTCTCAAACTTTTCAAATAACAAGTGAGTCCAAAAGATCCATCAACATGGAGCTTCTTCATGCGTTTTATACCAAGACTCAAATGGCAGTGCCACAAGTAGGTGGTACTATCATTACTATCTTATATCTTTTGGCATGAACATGTGTATCACTACGATCGAGATTCAATAAACCATTCATTTTAGGTGCAAGACCATTGAAGGTATTATTCAAATAAACAGAGTAACCATTATTCTCCTTAAATGAACAACCGTATTGCGATAAACATAATCCAATCATGTCTATGCTCAACGCAAACACCAAATAACAATTATTTAGGTTTAACACCAATCCCGATGGTAGAGGGAGCGTGCGATGTTTGATAACATCAACCTTGGAAATACTTCCAACACATATCGTCACCTCGCCTTCGGCTAGTCTCCGTTTATTCCGTAGCCTTTTATTTTGAGTTACTAACAGTTAGCAACCGAACCGGTATCTATTACCCTGGTGCTACTAGGAGTACTAGTAAAGTACACATTAATATATTGCATATCCAATATACTTCTGTCGACCTTGCCAGCCTTCTCATCTACCAAGTATCTAGGGTAGTTCTGCTTCAGTGACCGTTCCCCTCATTACAGAAGCACTTAGTCTTGGGTTTGGGTTCAAACTTTGGGTTTCTTCACTAGAGCAGCAACTGATTTGTCGTTTCATGAAGTATCCCTTCTTGCCCTTGCTCTTCTTGAAACTAGTGGTTTCACTAACGATCAACAATTGATGCTCCTTCTTGATTTCTACTTTCACGGTGTCAAACATCGCGAATAGCTCAAGGATCATCATATCTATCCCTGATATGTTATAGTTCATCACGAAGCTCTATTAGCTTGGTGGCAATGACTTTGGAGAACCATCACTATCTCTTAAGGAAGATTAACTCCCACTCGATTCAAGTGATTGTAGTACTCAGACAATCTGAGCACATGCTCAATGATTGAGCTTTTCTCCCTTAGTTTGCAGGCTTAAGAAACTCGTCAGAGGTCTCATACCTCTTGACATGGGCACGAGCCTGAAATCCCAATTTCAGCCCTTTGAACATCTCATATGTTCCGCGACGTTTCAAAATCATCTTCGGCGCCTCAATTCTAAACCGTTTAACATTACTGAACTATCACGTAGTCATCAAAACGTGTATGTCAGATGTTCGCAACATCCACAGACGTTGTTCGAGGTTCAGCACACCGAGCGGTGCATTAAGGACATAAGCCTTCTGCATAGCAATGAGGACAATCCTCAGTTTACGGACCTAGTCCGCATAATTGCTACTATCATCTTTCAACTAAATTTTCTCTTGGAACATATCTAAAACAGTAGAACTAAAGCGCAGGTTACGAAATAATTTGCAAAGACCTTTTGACTATGTTCATGATAATTAAGTTCATCTAATTTAATGAACTCCCACTCAGATGGACATCCCTCTAGTCATCTAAGTGATACGTGATCCGAGTCAACTAGGCCGTGTCCGATCATCACGTGAGACGGACTAGTCATCATCGGTGAACATCTTCATGTTGATCGTATCTGCTATACGACTCATGTTCGACCTTTCGGTCTCTTGTGTTCCGAGGCCATGTCTGTACATTCTAGGCTCGTCAAGTCAACCTAAGTGTTTTGCTTGTGTAAATCTGGCTTACACCCGTTGTATTCGAACGTTAGAATCTATCACACCCGATCATCACGTGGTGCTTCGAAACAACGAACCTTTGCAACGGTGCACAGTTAGGGGGGACACTTTCTTGAAATTTTAGCGAGGGATCATCTTATTTATGCTACCGTCGTTCTAAGCAAATAAGATGTAAAAACATGATAAACATCACATGCACTCAAATAGTGACATGATATGGCCAATATCATTTTGCTCCTTTTGATCTCCATCTTCGGGGCGCCATGATCATCATCGTCACCGGCATGACACCATGATCTCCATCATCGTGTCTTCATGAAGTTGTCTCGCCAACTATTACTTCTACTACTATGGCTAACAGTTTAGCACTAAAGTAAAGTAATTACATGGCGTTATTCAATGACACGCAGGTCATACAATAAATTAAGACAACTCCTGTGGCTCCTGCCGGTTGTCATACTCATCGACATGCATGTCGTGATTCCTATTACAAGAACATGATCAATCTCATACATCACATATATATCATTCATCACATCCTTTTGGCCATATCACATCACACGGCATATGTTGCAAGAACAAGTTAGACGTCCTCTAATTGTTGTTGCAAGTTTTTACGTGGCTGCTATAGGTTTCTAGCAAGAACGTTTCTTACATACGCCAAAACCACAACGTGATATGCCAATTGCTATTTACCCTTCATAAGGACCCTTTTCATCGAATCTGATCCGTCTAAAGTGGGAGAGACAGACACCCGCTGGCCACCTTATGCAACTAGTGCATGTCAGTCGGTGGAACCTATCTCACGTAAGCGTACGTGTAAGGTCGGTCCGGGCCGCTTCATCCCATGATGCCGCCGAATCAAGATAAGACTAGTAACGGCAAGTAAATTGACAAAATCGACACCCACAACAACTTGTGTTCTACTCGTGCATAGAAACTACGCATAGACCTAGCTCATGATGCCACTGTTGGGGATCGTTGCAGAAATTAAAAAATTTCTACGCATCACCAAGATCAATCTATGGAGAGACTAGCAACGAGAGAGAGGGGAGTGCATCTTCATACCCTTGAAGATCGCGATGCAGAAGCGTTACAAGAACGCGGATGAGGGAGTCGTATTCGCGGCGATTCAAATCGCAGAAGATCCGATCTAACGCCGAACGGACGGCGCCTCCGCGTTCAACACACGTACAGCCCGGGGACGTCTCCTCCTTCTTGATCCAGCAAGGGGAGAGGAGAAGTTGAGGGAGAGCTCCGGCAGCACGACGGCGTGGTGGTGGACCTTGCAGTTCTTCGTCAGGGCTTCGCCAAGCACTACTGAGGAGGAGGTGGAGTTGGAGAGGGGGAGGGCTGCGCCAGGGGCAAGGGGTGAAGCTCCCATGCGCCTCCCCACTATATATAGGGGTGGAGGGGGCTGGTTTCTTGCCCTCCAAGTCCATTGGGGCGTCGGCAAAGGTGGGAGGAAAGAAATCCCATCATTTCCTTCCCCACCGATTGTTATCCCCCCTTTTTAGGGATCTTGATCTTATCCCTTCGGGATATGATCTTATTCCTTCTAGGGGGGATCTTGGTGCGCCTTGACCAGGGGTGTGGGGCCTTTCCCCCACTACCCACGTTCATGTGGGTCCCCCATGCAGGTGTTCCCCACTCCGGAACCTTCTAGAACCTTCCCGGTACAATACCGAAAAATCCCAAACATTTTCCGGTGGCCAAAATAGGACTTCCCATATATAAATCTTTACCTACAGACCATTCCGGAACTCCTCGTGACGTACGGGATCTCATCCGGGACCCCGAACAACATTCGGTAACTGCACACTAATTCCCATAACAACTCTAGCGTCACCGAACCTTAAGTGTGTAGACCCTACGGGTTCGGGAATCATGCAGACATGACCGAGACAGCTCTGTGGCCAATAACCAACGGCGGGATCTGGATACCCATGTTGGCTCCCACATGTTCCACAATGATCTCATCGGATGAACCACGATGTCAAGGATTCAAGCAATCCCGTATACAATTCCCTTTGTCAATCGGTACGTTACTTGCCCGAGATTCGATCGTTGGTATCCCAATACCTCGTTCAATCTCGTTACCGGCAAGTCACTTTACTCGTTCCGTAATGCATGATCCCATGACTAACTACTTAGTCACATTGAGCTCATTATGATGATGCATTACCGAGTGGGCCCAGAGATACCTCTCCGTCACACGGAGTGACAAAATCCCAGTATCGATTCGTGCCAACCCAACGGACACTTTCGGAGATACCCGTAGTGCACCTTTATAGCCACCCAGTTACATTGTGACGTTTGGCACACCCAAAGCATTCCTACGGTATCCGGGAGTTGCACAATCTCATGGTCTAAGGAAATGATACTTGACATTAGAAAAGCTTTTAGCAAACGAACTACACGATCTTGTGCTATTCTTAGGATTGGGTCTTGTCCATCGCATCATTCTCCTAATGATGTGATCCTGTTATCAATGACATCCAATGTCCATGGTCAGGAAACCATAACCATCTATTGATCAACGAGCTAGTCAACTAGAGGCTCACTAGGGACATGTTGTGGTCTATGTATTCACACATGTATTACGGTTTCCAGTTAATACAATTATAGCATGAACAATAGACAATTATCATGAACAAGGAAATATAATAATAACCATTTTATTATTGCCTCTAGGGCATATTTCCAACACGGTCTTGCCATGAATTTAGCATAAACCGGCCGTCCAAACAGGGCATGGTACGGACTTCTGATTTTAACCACTTCAAAGGTCAATGTCTCGGACCTTGAATCATGATCATCTCCAAAAACCACCTCCAGAGCTATCTTACCGACCGGGTAAGCTGATTTACCAGGTACCACACCATGAAAAACGGTGTTTGACGGTTTAAGATTCTTATCTGTTAACCCCATACGCCGGAAGGTTTCATAATACAAGATGTTGATACTGCTCCCTCCATCCATGAGCACTTTGGTGAATTTATAACCTCCAACTTGCGGTGCGACCACCAACGCTAGATGGCCAAGATTATCAACCCAGGGCGGATGATTCTCCCGACTCCATACAATAGGCTGTTCAGCCAGCGCAGATAACGGGGCACCGTCGGTTCAACAGAATTTACTACCCTTTTATGGAGCTTCTGATCGCGCTTGCACAGACTACCCTTTTAAGTTGCTCTCTTGTTCCATCTTACTGAAAACGAGGACTTTCAGTCATCTTGCCCATGTGGTATGATTTGCATGTCTCAAGTGATTCAAAATCAAGTGAGTCCAAACGATCCATCTGCATGCATATATACCAATAGACATGGTTCGCATGTCTCAATCTTTTCAAAACGACTGAGTCAAAGATCCATCTACATGGAGCTTCTTCATGCGTTCTATACCAATATGACTCAAGTGGCAGTGCCACAAGTATGTGGTACTATCATTACTATCTTATATCTTTTGGCATGAACATGTGTATCACTACGATCGAGATTCATTTTAGGTGCAAGACCATTGAAGGTATTATTCAAATAAACAGAGTAACCATTATTCTCCTTAAATGAATAACCGTACTGCGATAAACATAATGCAATCATGCTCAACGCAAACACCAAATCTCGATAGTAGAGGGAGCATGCGATGCTTTGATCACATCAACCTTGGAAACACTTCCAACACATATCGTCATCTCACCTTTAGCTAGTCTCCGTTTATTCCGCAGCTTTTATTTCGAGTTACTAACACTTAGCAACCGAACCGGTATCTAATACCCTTGGTGCTGCTAGGAGTACTAGTAAAGTACACATTCGTATATCCAATATACTTCAGTCGACCTTGCCTGCCTTCTCATCTACCAAGTATCTGGGGTAGTACTGCTTCAGTGACCGTTCCTCTCATTACAGGAGCACTTAGTCTCGGGTTTGGGTTCAACCTTGGGATTCTTCACTAGAGCAGCAAATGACTTGCTGTTTCATGAAGTATCCCTTTTGCCCTTGCCCTTTCTAGAAACTAGTGATTTTACTAACCATCAACAATTGATGCTCCTTCTTGATTTCTACTTTCGCGGTGTCAAACATCGCAAGTTGCTCAAGGATCATCATAACTATCCCTGATATGTTATAGTTCATCACGAAGCTCTACTAGCTTGGTGGCAGTGACTATGGAGAACCATCACTATCTCATCTGGGAGATTAACTCCCACTCGATTCAAGCGATTGTGGTACTCAGACAATCTGAGCACATGCTCAACGATTGAGCTTTTCTCCCTTAGTTTGCAGGCTTAAGAAACTTGTCAGAGGTCTCATACCTCTTGACGTGGGCACTAGTCTGAAATCCCAATTTCAGTCTTCGGAACATCTCATATGTTCTGCGACGTTTCAAAAACGTCTTTGGTGCCACAATTCTAAACCGTTAGCAATACGCACTGAACTATCACGTAGTCACCAAAACGTGTATGTCAGATGTTTCGTAACATCTACAGACGACGCTGAGGTTCAGCACACCGAGCGGTGCATTAAGGACATAAGCCTTCTATGCAGCAATGAGGACAATCCTCAGTTTACGGACCCAGTCCGCATAATTGCTACTACCAACTTTCAACTAAATTTTTTCTAGGAACATATCTTAAATAGTAGAACTAAAGCGTATGACATAATTTGCAAAGACCTTTTGACTATGTTCATGATAATGAAGTTCATCTGATTATTGAACTCCCACTCAGATAGACATCCCTCTAGTCATCTAAGTGATACATGATCCGAGTCAAACTAGGCCGTGTCCGATCATCACGTGAGACGGACTAGTCATCATCGGTGAACATCTCCATGTTGATCATATCTGCTATACGACTCATGTTTGACCTTTCGGTCTCTTGTGTTCCGAGGCCATGTCTGTACATGCTAGGCTCGTCAAGTCAACCTAAGTGTTTTGCTTGTGTTCCGAGGCCATGTCTGTACATGCTAGGCTCGTCAACACCCGTTGTATTCGAACGTTAGAATCTATCACACCCAATCATCACGTGGTGCTTCGAAACAACGAACCTTCGCAACGGTGCACAGTTAGGGGGAACACGTCTCTTGAAATTTTTAGTGAGGGATCATCTTACTTACTACCGTCGTTCTAAGCAAATAAGATGTATAATATGATAAACATCACATGCAATCAAATAGTGACATGATATGGCCAATATCATTTTGCTCCTTTGATCTCCATCTTTGGGGTACCATGATCATCTTTGTCACCGGCATGACACCATGATCTCCATCATCATGATCTCCATCATTATGTCTTCATGAAGTTGTCACACCAACGATTACTTCTACTTCTATGGCTAACGCGCTTAGCAATAAAGTAAAGTAATTTACATGGCGTTATTCAATGACACGCAGGTCATACAAAAAATAAAGACAACTCCTATGGCTCCTGCCGGTTGTCATACTCATCGACATGCAAGTCGTGATTCCTATTACAAGAATATGATCAATCTCATACATCACATATATCATTCATCACATCTTCTGGCCATATCACATCACATAGCACATGCTGCAAAAACAAGTTAGACGTCCTCTAATTGTTGTTGCAAGTTTTTACGTGGCTTGAGTAGGTTTCTAGCAAGAACGTTTCTTACCTACGTAAAACCACAACATGATTTGCCAATTTATATTTACCCTTCATAAGGACCCTTTTCATCGAATCCGTTCCGACTAAAGTAGGAGAGACAGACACCCGCTAGCCACCTTATGCAACTAGTGCATGTCAGTCGGTGGAACCTGTCTCACGTAAGCGTACGTGTAAGGTCGGTCCGGGCCGCTTCATCCCACAATGCCGCCGAAACAAGATAAGACTAGTAGCGGCAAGAAGAATTGGCAACATCGACGCCCACAACTACTTTGTGTTCTACTCGTGCATAGAAACTACGCATAGACCTAGCTCATGATGCCACTGTTTGGGGGAACGTAGCAGAAATTCAAAAAAATTCTACGCATCACCAAGATCAATCTATGGAGTACTCTAGCAACGAGGGGAAGGGGAGTGGATCTACATACCCTTGTAGATCGCGATGCGGAAGCGTTGCAAGAACGCGGATGAGGGAGTCGTACTCGTAGCGATTCAGATCGCGGTTGATTCCGATCTAAGCACCGAACCACGGCGCCTCCGCGTTCAACACGCGTGCAGCCCGGTGACGTCTCCCACGCCTTGATCCAGCAAGGAGAGAGGGTGAGGTTGGGGAAGACTCCATCCAGCAGCAGCACGACGGCGTGGTGGTGATGGAGGAGCGTGGCAATCCCGCAGGGCTTCGCCAAGCACCGCGGGAGAGGAGGAGGAGGGAGAGGGGTAGGGCTGCGCCAAAAGGAGACGTTCTCATGTGTCTTGGGCATCCCAAACCTCAATTATATATAGGGGGGAGGGGGCTGCGCCCCCCTTAGGGTTTCCACCCCCAAGAGGAGGCGGCCAGCCCTAGATCCCATCAAGGGGGGCGGCCAAGGGGAGGAGAGGGGGGGCGCCCCACTAGATGGGCCCTAAGGCCCATCTGGACCTAGGGTTTGCCCCCTCCCACTCTCCCATGCGCCTTGGGCCTTGGCGGGGGGGCGCACCAGCCCACCTGGGGCTGGTCCCCTCCCACACTTGGCCCACGCAGCCTTCTGGGGCTGGTGGCCCCACTTGGTGGACCCCCGGGACCCTCCCGGTGGTCCCGGTACATTACCGATTTCACCCGAAACTTTTCCGGTGACCAAAACAGGACTTCCCATATATAAATCTTTACCTCCGGACCATTCCGGAACTCCTCGTGACGTCCGGGATCTCATCTGGGACTCCGAACAACATTCGGTAACCACGTACATACTTTCCTTATAACCCTAGCGTCATCGAACCTTAAGTGTGTAGACCCTACGGGTTCGGGAACCATGCAGACATGACCGAGACGTTCTCCGGTCAATAATCAACAGCGGGATCTGGATACCCATGTTGGCTCCCACATGTTTCATGATGATCTCATCGGATGAACCACGATGTCGGGGATTCAATCAATCCCGTATGCAATTCCCTTTGTCTATCGGTATGTTACTTGCCCGAGATTCGATCGTCGGTATCCCTATACCTTGTTCAATCTCGTTACCGGCAAGTCTCTTTACTCGTTCCGTAACTCACATCATCCCGTGATCAACTCCTTGGTCACATTGTGCACATTATGATGATGTCCTACCGAGTGGGCCCAGAGATACCTCTCCGTTTACACGGAGTGACAAATCCCAGTCTCGATTCGTGCCAACCCAACAGACACTTTCGGAGATACCTGTAGTGCACCTTTATAGCCACCCAGTTACGTTGTGACGTTTGGTACACCCAAAGCATTCCTACGGTATCCGGGAGTTGCACAATCTCATGGTCTAAGGAAGTGATACTTAACATTAGAAAAAGCTCTGAGCAAACGAACTACACGATCTTGTGCTAGGCTTAGGATTGGGTCTTGTCCATCACATCATTCTCCTAATGATGTGATCCCGTTATCAACGACATCCAATGTCCATGGTCAGGAAACCGTAACCATCTATTGATCAACGAGCTAGTCAACTAGAGGCTTACTAGGGACATGGTGTTGTCTATGTATCCACACATGTATCTGAGTTTCCTATCAATACAATTCTAGCATGGATAATAAACGATTATCACGAACAAGGAAATATAATAATAACCTATTTATTATTGCCTCTAGGGCATATTTCCAACACGATGGGCATCACGGTGCCGCGCACTGCTTGACACAGCCAGTTCGTCAATGTGCCTGTTGTAGCTCTTGCTCGGACGGGGGGTTGAATGTATCATGTCTCGACTATATGAATAAGTCTGCTGTTGCACCATGGCGGTTTGAAGAAGATCCCTGACCCGTCGTGTTTCAACCGCCGCCAGTGACTCGCCCTCCATCGCAATAGCTGCTAAACGAGATGTTGCAGCAATCATGTTATCCAAAGGGATAGAGAAGTGACCCAGCGGCGTTGGTACGTATTGCGGCGTGTTATCCGTCTGTCGAGGCGGGTCCATCACCCGTGGCTGACCCGGTGCTCCTGTCCCAGGTGCCTCGGTCCGGTTTACCGCTGCCGGATCGCTTGGTCCAGCTCCTGGTGTGTTGAAGAGATTCATTCCTTCGTAAACCGGCGGCAGACGAGATCGGTGCCTCCTCCTCAGCACTTCATTTGACGCGTTCTGGTCTAACATAAGCCAGTAATTCTGCGCCTGGATCTGCTGTGACTGGGCATCTAAAGCGGCCCGTTCTTCAGTCATCCTGTCCTCCTCAGCCGCTAAATCCTCCTTGGCCTGGGTTATCTGATCCCTCAGCTTTGTAACCTCCGCGTTATGCTGATCCTGAGTCTCCGGGGTAACTGTCGCCGTCAACAATGCCGTCCAAGCATCCAACAAACCGGAAAGAACTTGAGTCGGCCAGCGCGCAGGGCCTCCTGCCCCAGCTGCCGATCCGGAAATCATTGCTGCTGCAGATGAAGATTGCAATGTGGGCTGTGTACTGGCCATGAAGATTGCAACCCGGTTCGGCGGTTCAAAGGGGTCCGGAATACTATCGCCATCAGAAAAGCCCCCAATCCGGCCGTCTTGCAATTGGTACAGCGACTCGGTTTTTGTCGTGGAATTGTCACGGCAGATGTCCTTGGGCTAGGACTTAGTCGTGGAGCCATCGCAACTAGGAAGCTTGAAGGGGTTATGCGGGACAAGGAACACGAGGGTTTATACTGGTTCGGCCCCTTACGGTGAAGGTAAAAGCCTACGTCCAGTTCGAGGTGTTATTGATTAGGGTTACGATCGCCAGGGAGCTAAACACTTATCCCGGCTCTCGGAGAGATTGTTGTCGTCCCCAAACCGCTGCCGGCTCGTCCCTTTATATAGGGAGGCTGACGCCCAGCAGCCCTTAGAGTCCCGGCCGGCTCATAAGAGTGTCCGGCTCGGGCTCTAAAACAATACTTGCCTTACACTACAAGTCTACTATAACAATGATTGTAACTACGGGCTTTAAGCCATATCCGGGTCTCAGCCCATCTCTAGCCCATTATCCTGAAACTTAACTCCGGGCTTCTGGTAATGATCCTTGGAGTAACCCGGCCCTCCTGGCGGGTGACCCCCAGGTCTATATCCTCAACATTAGGCCCCAGATTGACTTGAGCCGGCTCGTGTCAATCTTCAGCTCCGCAGTCAGAAAAAATCTCCGGCTTATCATTCATGTGAAGGTCATAACCCGGAGTGACGTCATCCTCCGGACTCCGGGTAATCCGCCGTGACGTCATCCTCCACTAAGTCCGTTTTTTACTCCGCCAGATCCGCAACGGATCTTTGCTTTTACTGACCTTCCGAGAATCGAGGCGCCGTGAGGGGGGAGATAACCACGCCGTGGCCTCCTCAAATCCCGCGCCCGCTTATGACTCGGCCTTATAAATAGGCCGGCCCGGCACTCTCTTCTTCACATTCTCCTTCTTCTTCCTCACACTGCCGTTCCTCTGCCCGAGCTTCTGCCGCCGCCGCCGTCGCACCCCTGGTCTTCCTCAACCCGGCCGCTGCATCAACCTGACTCGGACCAGATAACGTCGGCGACCTCCGCTCTTCTCCAGCTCCGGTGAGTCCCCTCTGCCTTACTAGCATAGATCTAGGACAGAGTTCATCTGTGTTCTTCATGTTCATCACTGTTACCGCAAGTTTCGGTAACCCCTGTAGCCACTGCCCCCGTTGATCCTTAGGCTTGTGTAGAACCACCGCGGTAGATATCTGAGGTTCATTTCTTCTGCAAGAACACCTCTTTTTACTGCATAAGGACTGGGTTCCATCTCAAGAACCTCCCCTGCTTCTGTTTTTTAGGTCTAGAAAACTTTCTCTACTCCGACTACTTTGATCCAAAAAAGTTACTGTAATATGTGAAATCTGTTTACCACACTTAGTAAAAACTGCAGTCCTTGAATTTTGGCGGCTTATATTTCCGACTTAGAGAAAACACGCGCCGTAGAACTTTCCGGTTTAAAGAGAATCATGCTCTGTAGCATCTTCCAACTTAACCGCAGTAAGCCGTAGACGACCAACTTATCCTGAAAGCCCCGACGGCTTAGATAACCCACCGTATCAATACATACCATTAGTCCCCTTCATAAGCCGTCATTGTAACTTGAATGATAAACTCCGGCTTATAATTAACCCGGACACTTTTCTCTTCCTCGTAGACCACCAACCGTCACCATGCCTCCCAAGGCTCCCATCACTTGCAACTGGATGAAATCCAGCGTCACCGAAGAGACCCTGGCCAACTTCGTTAAGTCCGGATATCTGCCTAAGAAGGAAGTGATGTCCTACCGTGCCCCTGACCCGTCCGAAGAAAGGCCACAGCCGAGAGACGGGGAGGTAGTGATCTTTGCCGACCATATGAGCCGGGGCTTCGCACCGCCCGGCTCAAAATTCTTCCGGGACGTGCTCAACTCCTTTGATCTTCGGCCTCAGGATATAGGACCCAATTCCATATCCAACATCTGCAACTTCCAAGTTTTTTGTGAAGTATATCTTGGAGAAGAGCCGAGTCTGCTGCTCTTCAGAGAGCTGTTCTATTTGAACCGCCAAACCGAGTGCGCAAACGGTCCAAGTCTAGAGTTAGGCGGCATCTCCATCCAACGGCGCAGGGATTGTCTGTTCCCTTACGCAGAACTGCCAAGTCACCCCAAGGACTGGAACATGACTTGGTTCTACTGCCAAGACACGTCCCCGGCTGATGAGAGCCCGCTGCCCGGCTTTCGCCCAACGCGCCTGGAGCCAACTCATCCATTATCCGACAAGCTGACTGCCGCAGAACGCCAGCCTCTGCTTCCAACGATCAACAAGATCAAAGCCCTGCTAGGCAATGGTCTGAACAGAATTGACCTGGTCCGGGTCTGGATCTCATGGCGGGTGATCCCATTGAGCCGCCGCCCCGGCTTAATGTGTGAGTACACCGGGCGAAAGGATGACCCGCAGAGGCACAGTCGCAATGATCTTCCAGAAGACGTTGCTGAAGAAGAGACCAAGGCTCTCTTAAACGAGAGCCTGGTAGACTGTGGAAGAACCGGGCTAGCCCCGTTCTGCAAGACCAATCCAGCCCCAGCGGTAAGCCGCTGACTTTAACCTTTCCATTTTGTTTTACCTGTCATCTTACTAAGAACTCATTACTGTATTTCTCAGGCTGATGATAAATTCTGGCGGGTCAAGTATGACCATGAGGCGGCCAAGAAGGCCAGGAAGGCGAAGAAAGCCGCCAAGAGAGCCGCCCCTCGCAAAAAGGGAAACAGACCCACTGCTTCGGAGCTGCTGCAATTAAGCGATAGCTCCGAGTCAGAGGTAACCCTTAAATCTTTTAAATTCGTGCAGTATATGTTGTCTGATGCTGTCCGCCTTATCAACACTTGCTTATTGACAGGATGACACCGGCGCCAGTAACCCGGCGGTCGAAGAGGTAACATCACTTTCCTCCGGCTCGGAGCCTTTACCACAGCTGAAAGTCCGAAGGGTAACCCGGAAAGTAAGCTTTTCCCATCCATTAGCTCACCGAGACCCTCAATTTCTTTTGAAGCAGCAGGTTCACGAGAGCCGGCGTCACACCCGGGCCCGCAAGGACGCCGACCTCTCCACTGGGTTACCCGACGCAACGAGGAAACGCCGTACTGAGGTTTTTTCTCACCTGTACCCTTTTCATCCGTTGGCGGGTGTCATCCGTCAGCCACTCAACTCTTCTGACTCCAATTACCAGGAGACCTCCCCCTCCTCGGGTGACTCCATGCAGTCAAGTCTGCCGGCCTTCAAGACTGCCCCCGGGTAATAACAATCTCCTTACATTATCTGTCTGTACTTACCCTTTGTACGCCTAACACTTCTGCCTTTTCAGTGCCCAGGCAAAGCTCACCAAAAGAGTAAAGAAGACCAGGTCAGCCGGAGTGCCCGACTTGCCTGAGTCGGAGACGACGGCTCAAGAGCCGCCAGTCGCCTCCGCCCCTGAAGCCACCATTCCCATGGATACGGCGCCTAAAGCCCCTGCCCCGACCACCAAGACAACGACCGAAACATTAGCTAACCCGGAGGCCTCCGGCTCAGCCCCACCAGCTAACGACCCGGACGTGGTAATTACCCGGACGGAGTTTGTTGAGCCGGGGAGGCCGACCGCGCTGGCCAAATGCTCCGCGAGGGGGGAGTTGCTGCAACCCCACCGGGTGAATCTGGATCTCTCCAGCTACACCGACTTAAGTATTGGAGAACTCGTCTCAGGCTACATCAGCCAGGTTCACAAGAGCCGGGACGCCGAGATCGCCATGGTCAACCAGATCCGCCAAAAATCTGAGGTAACCTTCTGCTGTTCTCTTACTTTCCGCATAGTGATCCTTGCCATTCTAGCCCCCAAGTCTAGGACTTATACTTGAATATGTTGTGGACTTTAGATTCCGGCTTACTGAACTGAGCCGGCCGTACATAGATAGATACGTTCAATATGCATTAGCCCCCAAGTGCCAAGTGTCTTTGCTTGGAAAGCACTTGGGACTTTATAGAATGACTGTTAATAACCCGGAAATATATGCAGGCTGTTGGCAAGAAATTAGAGTCGGACCTGGCGGATCTCAAGAGCCGACTGAAGGCACAAGAGATGGAGACCCGGAAGGCAAATGCCAAGTTTGTCTCCAGCATCGCCGCTCAGGAGAAATTGAAGACTGAATTCGACGCTGGGCGGAAGGCCTGGGCTGAGGAGAAAGCTGCACTGGTGACCCGGGCAGAACAGGCGGAGAAGGCCCTCACTGAGAAGACCGCTGAGCTCTCCGGTCTAAAGCGCCAAGTGTCCCAAATGGTAGCTTCCATCTTCGGTAAGTTGCCTCACCGGCTTTCATTCAAGTTGGAATGTTTACATCTCTTAACTCATCCTTATCACCGGGTCATCTGATGTTGTTAAACAGGTTCTAGAAGCGCCAATTTGAACCAGAGCGTGGTCACCAAGTTAAAGGCCGTGTACACCCTGGTGGAACAGCTCTACACCGGGTCACAGCGGGCTTTAGCTGTGGTGGCCCTGTCAAATGAAGTGCCGACTCATCTGGCCGAAGTCCTGCGCCGGCTCGCAGTTCTGCCGCAGCGGATCCAGGAGCTACGACGAGCATCCGCGAGATCCGGAGCAATCGCCGCACTGAGCCGGGCCAAAGCCTTCTTGCCGGAGCTAGACCCGGCAGATATCGCCCTGGGTTACCCTAGCCTGAAAGAAGACGGCTCAGCGTTCGACCAGAAGGACTTCGCGGCTTGTGTGAAGGCTGTACGCCCGGTGGCCACCATCATCGGGAACGACACCGATTTAACCAAGTATCAGCCGGGATACAACGCGGAGAATCAGAGGATTCCAACCCCTCGCTATGAAGCTATCAATCTGATTCCCCCGGCTCGCCAGCACACCTTCGCCCCGGAGATTAACCCGGCCGGGTTAATTGACGAAGAAGCTCAGTTCGAAGCTCTCAGCGGCATCAACTGGAAGTCGTCGACCTTCGAAGCCTTGGGATCAGCCGAAGCAGAAGATGAGCCGGGGACTTCAACTCAGCAGGCGTCATAATCCGGCTAGCGGCTCACCAAACAACGCCCATCCTTGAAACTTTGAAAGATTTTTGTAATAGAGTAGGTGCAACAATTTATCTCTGCCGTGCCATCGTGCACGTAATGAATGCTGAAATCCTTTGAAGTCATTCTTTTGATGCTCCTCCGGGTCGGAATTATCCCTTTGTCCTTCTCAACCTTAAAAAGTGCCTTTAAATATCTGCATAGAAAGGCAAATTACAAGTCGCAAAGCGGCTTACCGCCCTGAGAATCAGGTGTTTGAGATGGATAACCCGGGATACGAACCAAAAAAGATCGGTCCTTAACTATACTCGAACATAGCTGTGATGACACACTTAACAGCCTGTAAGCATACTTCCGGGTTAAATAACCCGGGTAGCACGGTTGGTACCTTAACTCGAATTTATTTGTCTTGATGACATCCATGATGCTCAACTAACAAGATAAACCAAAATTAAACCGGCAAGTGAAACCCGGCAGTACATGCTTTGACATGATCAAAGCAAGTTTGTGGTAAAATATAAAAACTTAAGGGCTTCCGGTTCGAATACGACCAGAAACTCGGTCCAAAGGGGTTAAGCTAAGATTCGGATACGATCATATAGCCCCCAGTGGGTTTGGCGATGCCAATCAAGAGGGTATCGACAGCTATGTTCTCTTTGGTTCGAATACGACCCATGTTTGAACAGGAAGCCCCCAAGTGATTCTGAAAATTTGTTTAACGACGCTGATTCGAATACGATCCACGTCGGTTCTCAGAGGGGTTACACTATGATTCAAATATGACCAGAGGCAACTTCCCAATGAGCTCGGCACTTTGCCAATCAAATGGGTATCGACGGCTATGTTCTCTTTGGTTCGAATACGACCCATGTGTGAACAGGAAGCCCCCAAGCGACTTTACTGCTTACAGCTAGATTCGAAGATGATCATAAGCCGGATCTTCTGTAAGTCAGCATGTAACAACACACATTTTTGGAAGAGAGCAAAGGACAGAGGTCCTGCTTTATTGCTTTATCATAATATATACATGGCTGAGATAAATATGTACATCACAAGAGTCGGAAGCTCAAGTGTAGTAAGGCCGAAGCTGAGCTATGTTCCACGGCCGACGGGTCTCCTCCTCAGATTTACGTGAGTCCTTATGCTCCCGGATATCAATGAGGTAATATGACCCGTTGTGCAAGTTCTTACTAACCACAAAAGGCCCTTCCCAAGGTGGGGATAACTTGTGTGCATCTGTTTGATCCTGGATGAGCCGGAGCACCAGGTCGCCCTCCTGGAAGACCCGGGATTGGACCCGGCGGCTATGATAACGGCGCAGGTCTTGTTGGTAAATCGCTGAACGGGCGGCTGCCACATCACGCTGTTCGTCCAGCAAGTCCAGAGCATCTTGGCGCGCCTGTTCATTATCCGTCTCAACATAAGCCGCCACACGAGGTGAATCATGACGGATGTCGCTGGGGAGAACTGCTTCTGCTCCATAAACCATGAAGAAAGGCGTGAAGCCTGTAGACCTGTTAGGAGTAGTGTTGATGCTCCATAAAACGGAGGGCAACTCCTCCACCCAACAACCTGGCGTCCGTTGCAAAGGGACCAAGAGCCGGGGTTTAATGCCCTTCAGAATCTCCTGGTTAGCTCTCTCAGCTTGACCATTGGATTGGGGGTGTGCCACTGAAGAGACATCAAGCCGGATATGCTCTCTTTGACAAAACTCCTCCATAGCGCCTTTGGACAGATTAGTGCCATTATCTGTTATGATGCTGTGTGGAAAGCCGAAGCGGAAGATCACCTTTTTCATAAATTGAACCGCCGTGGCTGCATCACACTTGCTAACTGGCTCAGCTTCCACCCACTTCGTGAATTTGTCCACTGCCACCAAGAGGTGGGTCTTCTTATCCTTGGACCGTTTAAAAGGCCCGACCATATCAAGCCCCCAGACCGCAAAGGGCCAAGTGATCGGGATCATCCTCAATTCCTGAGCCGGCACATGAGCCCGTCGTGAGAACCTTTGGCAGCCATCGCATTTACTGACCAAGTCCTCTACGTCAGCGTGAGCCGTCAGCCAATAAAAACCATGACGGAAAGCCTTGGCCACAAGAGATTTCGAACCGGCATGATGGCCACAATCCCCTTCATGGATTTCGCGCAAGATCTCTTGACCTTCCTCAGGGGAGATACAACGCTGGAATGCCCCTGAAATACTGCGATGATGCAACTCGCCATCGATAACAATCATTGACTTAGCCCGCCGGGTTATTTGCCTGGCCAGAATTTCATCCTCAGGCAACTCTCCCGGGGTTATATAAGCCAGGTATGGTATTGTCCAGTCTGGTATGATATGCAGAGCCGCCACCAGTCGTGCCTCCGGGTCAGGGATAGCCAAGTCCTCCTCTGTAGGCAACTTAACCGAAGGGTTATATAGGACATCCAGGAAAGTGTTAGGCGGCACCGGCTTTCGCTGAGAGCCTAGCCGGCTTAACGCGTCAGCCGCCTCGTTCCGCCTGCGATCGATATGCTCCACTTGGTATCCCTGGAAGTGCCCGGCAATGGCATCAACCTCGCGGCGATAAGCCGCCATTAGAGGATCCTTAGAATCCCAGGTGCCAGATACTTGTTGAGCCACCAAGTCCGAGTCACCAAAACACCTCACCCGGCTTAAGCTCATTTCCTTAGCCACCCGAA
Organism: Aegilops tauschii subsp. strangulata; assembly: GCF_002575655.3. Taxonomy (NCBI): domain Eukaryota; kingdom Viridiplantae; phylum Streptophyta; class Magnoliopsida; order Poales; family Poaceae; genus Aegilops; species Aegilops tauschii. Next base: position 4,445,432 of record NC_053041.3, on the reverse strand, counting down.
GACCGTGGAGCAAAGCCTCGTATTCCGCCGCATTATTAGTGCAAGGAAACATCAACCGTAGCACATAATGGAACTTGTCACCTTTAGGGGAAGCCAAGACAACACCAGCCCCCGAGCCCTCCAGCTGCCTGGACCCATCAAAGTGAATAGTCCAATAAGTGTTATCCGGCTTTTGCTCGGGTACTTGTGACTCTGTCCAATCATTGATGAAATCCACCAAGGCCTGAGACTTGATAGCAGTGCGTGGCACATATTTAAGGTCATGAGGTCCAAGCTCTATAGCCCACTTAGCAATTCTCCCTGTAGCCTCTCTGTTTTGGATAATATCACCAAGAGGGGCGGAACTGACCACAGTAATGGGATGACCCTGAAAATAATGCTTAAGCTTCCGGCTCGCCATAAACACCCCATACACGAGCTTCTGCCAATGTGGATACCTCTGCTTGGACTCAATGAGCACCTCACTGATATAATAAACCGGCCGCTGAACCGGATGCTCCTTACCTGCCTCCTTGCGCTCCACCACAATAGCCACGCTGACAGCTCGTGCGTTTGCCGCTACATACAGTAGCAAGGGCTCCTTATCAACCGGAGCAGCAAGGACGGGGGGCTCTGCCAGTTGCTTTTTCAAATCCTCGAAGGCGGTATTAGCTGCATCATTCCAGACAAAGTTATCAGTTTTCTTCATCAATTGATATAAGGGCATAGCCTTCTCACCCAAACGGCTTATAAACCGGCTTAACGCAGCGATGCGACCCGCCAAACGCTGAACGTCATTTATACATGCCGGCTTAGCTAGAGAAGTGATAGCTTTGATCTTCTCTGGGTTAGCCTCAATGCCCCTGTCAGAAACCAAGAAGCCCAATAGTTTGCCTGCAGGAACACCAAAAACACATTTGGCCGGGTTAAGCATCATCTTATAGACCCGGAGATTGTCGAAGGTTTCCCTTAAGACATCTATCAGGGTTTCCTCCTTGATGGATTTAACCACAATGTCGTCCACGTAAGCGTGAACATTGCGCCCGATCTGCTTATGAAGGCAATTCTGCACACAACGCTGGAAAGTCGCCTGTGCACACTTGAGTCCAAAGGGCATAGACACATAGCAGAAGGCTCCAAAGGGAGTGATGAACGCCGTCTTCTCCTGGTCCTTAACTGCCATCTTAATCTGATGATACCCGGAATAAGCATCCAAGAAACTTAAGCGTGCACAACCTGCCGTGGCGTCAATGATTTGATCGATACGGGGGAGAGCAAAAGGATCAGCCGGACACGCCTTGTTCAAGTCCGTGTAGTCCACACACATCCGCCAGGTGCCGTTCTTTTTAAGTACAAGCACCGGGTTAGCCAACCACTCTGGGTGAAAAACCTCAACAATGAACCCGGCCGCCAAAAGCCGGGCCACTTCTTCACCAATAGCCTTCCGCCTCTCTTCGTTAAACCGTCGAAGGAACTGTCTGACCGGCTTAAATTTTGGATCCACATTGAGAGTGTGCTCAGCGAGTTCTCTAGGTACACCTGGCATGTCAGAAGGTTTTCATGCAAAGATGTCCCTATTCTCACGGATGAACTCGATGAGCACGCCTTCCTATTTCGGGTCCAGATTTGCACTGATGCTGAACTGCTGAGACGAGTCACCTGGAACAAAATCAACAAGTTTAGTCTCATCAGCTGATTTAAACTTCATTGCTGGTTCATTCTCCGTGGTTGGCTTTTTCAGAGAGGTCATATCTGTTGGGTCAACATTGTCTTTATAAAATTTCAACTCTTCTGTGGCACAAACAGACTCTGCATAAGCCGCGTCACCTTCCTCACACTCCAGAGCCACTTTCCGGCTGCCGTGAACTGTAATGGTCCCATTGTGACCCGGCATCTTGAGCTGTAAGTACACATAACACGGCCGTGCCATGAACTTGGCGTAAGCCGGCCGTCCGAATATAGCATGGTATGGACTTCTTATCTTGACCACCTCAAAGGTCAACTTCTCCACCCTGTAGTTGTTTTCATCACCAAAAGCCACTTCCAATTCGATCTTGCCGACTGGATAAGCCGACTTACCGGGTACCACACCATGGAAGATAGTATTTGACTGGCTGAGGTTCTTATCAACTAGCCCCATACGACGGAAAGTCTCATAATATAGGATGTTGATGCTGCTGCCTCCATCCATGAGTACCTTTGTGAACTTATAGCCTCCCACTTGAGGAGCCACTACTAAGGCCAGGTGGCCCGGGTTATCCACCCGGGGAGGGTGATCCTCCCTACTCCACACTATGGGCTGCTCCGACCACCGCAAGTAGCGTGGAACCGCCGGCTCAACAGCATTGACAGCCCTCTTGTGAAGCTTCTCGTCTCGTTTGCACAAACTAGTGGTGAACACGTGATACTGTCCACCGCTAAGTTGCTTCGGGTTGGTCTGATAGCCCCCCTGTTGCTGTTGATGACCCTGACCAGACTGTTGATTGAAGCCCCCTTGACCGTTCTGAGGACCGGAATTTGACCCGCCACCCGGGCCATGAAAGCCGCCAGCGCCGGAGCCGCCTGCGCCTGGGCTGCCGCCCGTACCAGTGGATGACTCGCCATCTGAGTAGATGGCCGTCTCACCGTCGGACACCGGTTCAGATCCCGCACCATGGATGAATCCTACGAACGCACGCTTCATGGCAGGCTGAACCCGGGCAGGACTTGCACGCTGAGCCGTCTCGACGAGGTCGGTGGAGATATCCGGCTCAGGGCCCGGTTCGCCGATCTTGCCGATGAAACGTGAATTCCGCCAAAGGGGACCCGATACCCGTACTCAATTGAGCCGGCCTCGGGACCCCATCCAGCATCGTCGATGTAGAGCTTGCCGCGACGACTCTTGGTCATCCGGCCAATCGTGTATCCCTTGAGTCCTTCAAAGTTGCCCTTTAAGAACTCGAAACCATCATGCGATAGCCCCACGGTGGGCGCCATCTGTCGTGGAATTAATACGTCAGATGTCCTAGCAAGAGGACTTAGTCGTGGAGCCATCGCAACGAGATTAGCAAAAAGGGGTTAAACCGGACAAAAGACACGGGGAGTTTATACTGGTTCGGCCCCTTGCGGTGAAGGTAAAAGCCTACGATCCAGTTGTGGTGGAATTGATGGGGTCTCGATGAGCAGGGAGTGAATCCGCTTTACCTATCTCTCGAGTTGTTTCTTGTTCCTGAACCGTCGTCAGGTCGTCCCTTTATATACACAGGTTGACGCCCGACGGTTTACAGAACACCGAGGCCGGCTCATACACGTGTCCGGCTCGGTTTCTACCTTTCCTAACTTACAACACAAGTTTACACATCTCATACCGGTTTACGTTTATGGGCTCTAAACCGCCTTTGGGCCTCTAAGCTTCAATGGTAGAGCGCCATACTCCTTGTCTTCATGGGCTTCAATACGGATGAGCGTAAACCAGCCCCTTCTGGGCGGTTTACACTCAATAGTTATATCCCCAACATATACGACAATTGATTTTATCTCATTGTTCGCTTCTGAAAATTGCTTGGCAAAGAGTTTACAACCGACTTCATTGGTTAAACACTACATCTGTGTGTAACGGACACACGACAAAATATAAGGATCCCCTAAACTAAAAAAATATGTATATGTAAACCCAAATTGTAAACACAATTACAAGTTAGAGATGATAATTAGTCGCGTGTTATCTTGTAATGCGATATCTGGGGATGGCAAGGCGTCCATTTTGGCATGTATTATGTTCCTGGATAATCTTTGGGTGTTTTTCAATGTGGTTTCAAAACATACTAGAGGTCAGCCCTTGTGGATTTAAAGTGAGGGGGCGTTGGGGATATCCAGCTCCTACAACAAGTTTCCTTGGTCATGGTTAAGATGCAATATGGTTGCCCATTAGATTGCCAAATTTTGTTACAAATACTAGAGCTGAGCTTTGGGTAGGGTTTGTTCCGTCCTGTGTGACATACTCTGTATTTTGTAATAAGCGACCATATAACTTTATCTTAATTAATATAATGGATGAGGGGTTATTTCAAGAAAATAAATAAGAAAAACTATAACTATATAACAAATTTAGAAATCCAAGTGTCAAGACAATAGTTGGACATGGTCGTGCAGAACATGCATGCTTCTTTTACCCGAAGAACATTGCTACATCATCGACCTGGAGTTCTGGACTCATGTACAAGAAGGGGCTTAAAAAACAATAATGGATACAATTTCGGGGCCACAATCTTGTGGGTATCGGTTGCTTCCTGGTCATGTTATCCACTTATCCATCTCCCTAATGCATCTCAACACGATTATTGATTAGGGGTAACCGTGACTCACATGTTGCCTTGTAGAAAAAATGGGGGGTACTTGGACATGAAGACAGCCATTGGTCACAATCGTGCATCACATGTTCTGTTGACACAAAGAACCAGATCATTGATTTGGACTAATAGAAGGGCCTTAAAAATGTGCAATAATGGATATCGTTTAGGGGCCCACAATATCACGGAATCGGTTGCTTCCGGGTTATCCACATCTGCCCGATAGACGACGACCACCAACCAGAATCAGACTGTCAAGATTCAAAGCAACAATTAGCTGGTGCAATAATGCTGATGGGTCTGATAGAAAAACAATGCAATGCTACCGTACATGTGGGAGAAGCGAAGCCAATAGACGGGAGAGAAGAAACTTATATATAGTACTCCCTTCGTCCGGAAATACTTGTCAAAAAAATAAATATATTTAGATGTATTTTTGTTCTAGAAACATCCACTTTTATCCATTTCAGCGATAAGTATTTCTGGACGGAGGGGTACTGTTTTGCCGGGTGGTGCCACGACGGCCTTCCTGCAAGTGGTAAGTTGGCGTGTCTCTTTCCTCCAGGTCAACCGTCCCTGGTGTACGAGCAGTGCATGCATTAAGTAATCAGCGAAGCCACGTGGGTGTCTCATGTGGTCGCGAAGTGTCAGGCTGGCAGAGACATGCAGGGGTGATGTGATTGGCTGGCCCATTGAGATCACCAAGTGGCACGTTGCTGACTCGACATACATGTGGCGTGGTGTATGTTATTGTGGGCATGAATTAATATGGTCGATGCACCGGCATGCTTGTAGGATCAGAATAGATCAAAAATATACTCCCTCCGTTCCTAAATATAAGAGCATCTCCAGCCGCGCCCCCAGAACGGCCTCCCCAGGTGATTTTTCCGCGCCGGCGCCGAAAAAACGTCCAATCGCGTCCCCAGGACGCCAAATTCCGCCGGCTCGGCCCGTTTTTGGGCCCGGCGATCGCAGGCCGAACCCGGCGCACTGGGGGGGCGCTCAGGGGCACCGACGCAAGAGAAAAGCGCTCCTGGGGCCACATTGGCAGGCGAAAAGTCAAGCCACCCATCCAGATTCGCCTCCTACCCCCCGCGCTCGGCCGCCACCCTGCGCCACCCTGCCGATCCCGGCGCTGTCCACCGCCCACCGCAGCTAGGTAGACCATCTCCCGCCGGGAAAAAGAAGGGGTTTCGCCGAGGCAGCCTCTTCGCCGCCGTCCGGGCAACTTTTCCGGCGTTCCGGCCGCGCAGGGTCTGTACACCGGCGGGCTTGCGCCCACCTCGCCCGCAAGGTGTTCGGTGAATTGCCCGGCCCGACGATGGACTCCGAAGATGAGGAGGCGCTCGCGGCGTTGCTGGAGGAGGAAGCCGAAGCCGACGTCCAGGAGCAGGAGCATCTCATGGTGCTCGCCGCCCTCGCCGGCCTGCTCGCGAGCAATGAAAAGCAGCGGCGAGGTGGCTCGGTGCCTGGGCGGGTGAAACCAAAGAACCGGCATCGTCTGGAAGGCTACTGCATGCTCTACTCGGACTACTTCGCCGATGCTCCATTGCACGGTGAAAAAACATTTCGGTGTCGTTATCGGATGAGCCGAAAGCTTTTCCTCAGGATTGTGAATTCCATCCGGGAGTTCGACAGCTACTTCAAGTGCAAGATGGATTGCACCGGCACACTTGGATTTACCTCGATCCAGAAGTGCACGACAGCTATGAGGATGCTTGCATACGGAGCTCCTGGTGATTCACTCGACGACTATGGGCGCATGGCCGAGTCCACCACCATTGAGTGTTTCTACAAGTTCTGCAGGGCAGTGGTGGCAGTGTTTGGACCGCAGTACTTGCGAACACCCAATGCGGAAGACACTGCTCGGATCCTGGCACAAAATGCAGCAAGAGGATTTCCTGGGATGCTTGGAAACATCGACTGCATGCATTGGAAATGGAAGAACTGTCCATTTGCTTGACAGGGGTTGTACAAAGGCGCCAAAAGCGGTTGCAGTGTGATACTTGAGGCAGTGGCCACACAGGACCTCTGGATTTGGCACTCTTTCTTTGGGATGCCAGGAACTCACAATGAGATCAACGTCCTGCAGTGCTCCCCAGTCTTTGCCAAGCTTGTTGAAGGTCATTCTCCTCCGATGAACTTCGAGATCAATGGGTGGCAGTACAACAAGGGGTACTATCTAGCTGATGGCATCTATCCGAGATGGTCGGCATTTGTAAAGACCATGTCAAACCCTGTGCCAGGAGGCAAGAACTCCTGGTTTGTGAAGATTCAGGAGGCTTGCAGGAAGGATGTCGAGCGGGCATTTGGTGTGCTCCAATCTCGATTTGCTGTTGTCCGGTTCCCTGCTCTGACCTGGTCGAAAGATCAAATGTGGGAGATCATGACTTGCTGTGTCATCTTGCACAACATGATCATTGAGAGCGAGCAGGAAGAGCCGGTGTTTGACACTGAACCATATTACAGGCAGGGTCCTCTTGCCCAAGTTTATCACCAGCTACCGGCAAACTGGACTGACTACCTCAATATGCGTCAGGAGATCCGAGACCCACAGGTGCATCAAGAACTGCAACACGATCTGGTGGAGCACCTATGGAGGCTCAAGGGCGAGGCCGGAAATGACGTGTGATGAAACTTGAGTTTTTATTTATTAAACTATATAATTTGTATTGAACTATTTGTTGAACTATTTGATTTATGTGATGAAACACGCCGAACCATGCCGAACTGTGTGACGAACTAATTGATTTCTATTTGTATGCAAAAATTCACGCCGAAACACGCCGAACCGCGCCGAATATGGGCCGATTCACGCAGATATCGGGCGGTTTTTGGACATAATTGGGCCAAAATCGGCGCCTGGGGGCGACCTGGGGGGCGACGGCTGGGTGCCAAACCGCCCCAGCGCCGAGTTTATCGCTGGCTCACCCCCAGGCCGCTCTTTTTCGGCGCCCTGGGGGGCCGAACGGCTGGAGATGCTCTAAGTCTTTGTAGAGATTTCACTATGGACTACATATGGAGCAAAAGTGAATCTACACTCTAAAATGCATCTACATACATCCGTATGTAGTTCACAATGGAATCTCTTCAAAGACTTATATTTAGGAACGGAGGGAGTATGATGGAGCAATTATGGGATATCGTTTAAGATGTCGTAGGAGCATGCATAATAATTATATATCGGTGCATGATGCAACTTGCGTACAGAGAAGAGAAGACGGTGCATAATTGAGGAAAGAAATTGAATGGATGATGCATGGCTAGGTAGGGCCGATCGATGCTTCTGAGATTAAACATGGGTGTTGGGTGGATCGGGCATGCTAAGTAGGTACGTATGTAACGTATATTGATGATCGTTAACTATATATAGTTAGCACGGTGGCTACTTAATATATGGACCGATTGGGCAGGCATGCAGCATGCAGGTCATGGAGCCAATGCACTAGCTAGAGTATTGAGGGCCATGCATGTCGCCAACTTACTTTTTCCGTCTCGTCTCTTTCATTACCCTTGGTCAGTCAGGTCAGGATGATGGTGGTATATATACATGTGGTATAGAGCTGATGAGCTGCATGTGCCAGTGGATCGATCGGTCGTTACGTGTACAAGCAATCTACACTGATTGATTAGGGACACACGCGGGGAGTTACGTCTAGAACGATGGAGCATGCAAGTGATCAATCAACTTGCCCATTCGGGTATGCCGCCGTGTCCATCATCGCATGCCAATCAGCGGGGTCATGAGCGTATATGTATTGGATGATGGGGTAGTTCCGTTCACGCCGGCTGTCTCTGTGCGGAGGAGCAACGGCACGTTGAGACAGATGGGTGATGGATCCATCAAATCAATGGCGACTTGCGCATGTGCTGAGTTCGTGAGTCGTGTGCCTTTGATGCGATGCGATACGATCCGATCCATGCATGGAGCGCGCGCGGGGGCAAGCGAGATGAAATGAAAATATATGAGGAGCAAGCGGATAAGTAACTTTCGCGGCGCCGGCGCATGCGTGCATGCATGCATGTGTGAATCCATTCTTTAAGATCATTTTTATGGTTGTGGTTTGCCGCCTCCCACTAATTTTAGCTGAAATTGTAGATCATTTTTATGGGACTATTATTCTCGTTCCGCTGCTAATACCATCGAGCAACTTGAGCGTGGCATACATATGCATGTCTGTGCACATGCAAGCTGCACTTCAGCTGGTTGTCAGTTTTTATTCAGACGGAAGCTGTTTTTTTTAGAGGAAGCTGGTGTGCACGTCCGTTGGGAGCACGATTGCCTTAGTGGGCTGGCCCATATAGAAGCACCAGATGCCATAGAATATTTCAAAAAATCTGAAAAAGAAATCAAGCACATTTTCACAACATCAATGTACGTTGCTATAAATTTTGTATCAAAATTTGAAACATTTACTAAGATATACAAAAATGATAAATTCGACATCAATGTGATAATGGGCTAAATCTAAAAGCCCAACTTACGTTATGTACTATTTAGTGTTGAATTTGTCATTTTAATTTTCTGAGCTATGTTTCGAATTTTGACTTGAATTTTTATGAAAACCTAGATTTATGTTGTGTGAATGTGCCTGTCTGATCTACCGTCCTAGCCAACTGAGTGCCTTCGCAACAGTAGCTTGTTGCGCTCATGGCTTTGCAACAAGGACCTTGTTGCAAAGGTCCACTGAAAAAGCACCACTGCCCCGCCATGGCCTGAGTGCCTCGGCCATGGAGCATCGCCGGCCGCCGGAGTCGTCGCGCCTCCTCCGAACCAGCACCCCGAGCAGCTGCCTCTACTCTAGCACGACAACAATGAACTCTCACGCCGGGCACTCCTCTGGCGATTTCTGCAACCGAAGCTATGTTTCTGAAACATGCGTCCTATTGCAAATACTTGCCCTCGTACGCTCTAACGCGGGGCGCTTACTCTGCGTTTTCTGCAACCAGGGCTATGTTTCTGAAACAATACTCTTGTTGTAGACGAGAAAATATTCATTGTTGAACCATTTTTCTTCTTTCTGAAACAAGACCTCTGTTGCAAAAACTTTCTGAAACTAGACCCTTTTGCCGAAAGAAAAGCTTCACCATCAAACACTTTTTTTTTGTTTCTGAAAATAAGATCTCTGTTGCAGAAAGCTTCTGAAACAAGACGCTTGTTGCAAAAACAAAAAAGGCTAGCTGCACGGGACTTGTCGCCAATGCGAGCGCTCGATCAAAATCAATCTAACGGCTACGCAAGCGGCGGATGTTGTGCGTGCATCAGCCGACTGAAGGTTAGCCTTTTCCATACAATTTCGGGGCCACAATCTTGTGGGTATCGGTTGCTTACAGGTTATGTTATCCATCTCCCTAATGCATGGTGACCACCAACCGGAATCAATCTAACTGTCAAAGATTCAAAGCACAATAAACTACTACTAGTACAATAATGCTGATATATAGATCCAAACGCAGATAATGCAGCCACGATGGATAGATGAGAGAAGCCCAACCAATAGAACGAAGAGAAGAAGCATCCGGATTTAGGTTTATGTGTGTATAGTGGCTACTCTTGTGGTGCCACCTCGGCACCTCGGATGTATGTGCCAGTGTTCCTCTTCCTCCAACAGGTAAATTGGTTTTCTTGCTTTCCACGTGGTCAATCACCGCTGGCAAAGGGTGCTGGTCAGATGTTGCTTCCTCGTGACCTCGTCATTTTTGTTTGTGATCCTTCTCCTCTATTTGCCTTTTGCTTCTTTGATCGATAGCTTCCTTTGTTCTCTCCGGCTCAACTGGTCTTTAGCCCTCTTAACAGTCGACGGTTACGTTGCTAGCTCCTACGTGTCAAGTCCCTAAAGCGTCTTATATTTGTTTACGGAGGGAGTAGCAGTCTCCCCATGCATCCATGAACCGCCATTGTCAACCAATGCAAAATCACCATCTCGTCGTTGACGGTTCCGAAAACCATCCCGCCTTTGTCCGAGCCTCTAGAGTGATGGCTTGGAGGCTTGGACAATCCTGGGGCTGGAGAAGATATAATCAGGTGAAGGTCTATTTTTTGTCTTGCCGACGTGTCAGAAATTACTCTCTGAAGGAGGTTACGATTGACTTCATCATAACTAAAAAATACAGACTAAAAAATACACATGTGTGTAAGGTAAGTATATGTGTACGCACATTTAATCTTGGTTGTCCGTGTTAACGCCTTGAGTTAGGCACTTTTCATACACGCAACATTATTTTTAATTGTAATCTAGAAGTTGAAATTGTCAACACGGTTATTGATTAGAGGTGACCGTGAACCACATGCGTTCTTCTACAAAAGATGTTGGCACTGCTGCACGAAAACAGCTATTTGGACAGGCATGAACATGATCGTGCATCACATGCATGTTTCTTTCACATGAAGATCATTGCTACACACCAACGATTTGGACCAATACAAGAGCCTTAAAAACGAAAAAATAGGTAATGGTTTGGGGCCTACTACGAGATCGCGGAATCGGTTGTTTCCGGGTTATCCATCTGTCTGATGCACGACGAGCACCAACCGGAATGACTCAAAGCAACAATTAGCTAGTGCAATAATGCTGACGGATCTAATAGAAAAACATTGCACCGCTACAGTACATGTGGGAGAAGCCCAGTAGACAGAAGAGAAGAAGCTTAGGGCATCTCCAACGACCCGCAAAAAACCTTCCGCGCGAGGCCAGTCCGCGGACACGGATACGGGAGGCAACCATTCAACGCTAGCCGCATACATCTGGCCAACAATTCAAACCAACCGGGCGAAATTCGATCAAACCGACGGATTTCCTTCAAGTTCGAATATAATTTACATAAAAAGGTTGAAATTTCCACTGTTTAACTAAAAAACTAGAAAAAACCTAAACCCTATACTCGTGGCCGCCCTGCCCTGCAGCACCGCCGTCTCCGTCGGTGCCATCGTCGACGTCGTCGTCCCTCCGTCGGCGGTACGGCGCCGGAAGGCCGCGACAGCCTTATCCAACGGCTGCCTGCCGCTCGTGGAGGAGCCGCTCCGCCTCCTATTGCGCCGTGTGGAGTGCCACCGCGGCCACTGTCGGCGTGGCCATCAGAGCCCTGGCGGTGGCCTTGCCGCGGCCGGCATTGGCAGAGTAGTCGCTAAGCAATCATTCCTCGCTGAACTTGGCGAGCTCGCCGTCAAGGTGGCGGCGACGCCTGGCGGCCGTCTCAACGGGGGTCACGATGCAGTGGAGCGCCCACGCGGCGGCCAGGTCTGGGTTGTTGCGGACCCAGTCTGGTGCCACATCGCTCTTGGCGAACGCGGAGCGACAACTAGCATACTGGCATTGCGTCGGTCGTACCGCTCTTGCCGCCAAGACGTGTGCTCAGCCTCAGAAACGACGGACCTCGAGCCCGAGGGACCGCTGAGGTAGTGGAGGAGGCGGCCCCGCACCTTCTTGATCGCGGGCGGCAGCTGTTCCTTGATGGCGAGGCGGCGAGGATGACGCGTCGATGCGGCCGTAGCGGCTGTGCGGCGGGGACGCAGGCTCGTCCTTGACGCGGCATCTGATATGGATGCCACGGGGTGTTGGGGTGACTGCCGAGAGGCCACGTTGGCCAGCGCCGCCCTCCCTCCCTCCGGTCACATCGCGGCATCAATGGTGGCCTCCACGTGCTCTGGACCGGCATGAATGCGGTGCGGTAAGCAGCGCGTGCATCGGAAGGAAAGCGCAGGAGGGGTGGGTGAGGGGTTTTTGGTGGGTCAAGGCGGTCAGAAGCGGGCTTGGGATCGGTCCGGACTCCCGCAAACTCCCCCCGCGTTTGCCTTCGGTCTGCGGGAGAAATCGCGTTCGGACCGCTCAGTGGACCGATACAGGTCAGCGTTGGATGGCTTCCGTGTTAGGACAGCGCGGTCCGGACGATTGCGGGATGTTTACGGGGCCGCCTTGGAGATGCCCTTAGGGCATCTTCAACGGCGACCCGCAAATTTCCTCCAGCATCCGTCTGCGGATAGGGGGACCAGTCCACGGACGCGGATGCCGGAGACCGCCATCCAACATAGCCCGCATACATTGCAAACACTATCCGAACAACCGGACAAAATTGGTGCAAACACATCCGGATTTTCATACAAACCGGACAAAGTTCATACAAGCACAGCGGATTTCCATTAGATTTCATATAAACATAACGGAATTCATTACCCCTTGTCCGTGAACACGGATGTGGGAGACCGCCATCCAACGCAGCCCGCATACATTGCAAACACTATACGAACAACCAGACGAAATTCGTGCGAACACGACTAGATTTTCATACAAGCCAGACGAAGTTCATGCAAACACGGCGGATTTTCATTATATTTCATATAAACATGATAGAATTCATTACATTTCGGACATAGTTCAACTAAAAGCGGTGCTCGTCTGATTCTAGAGGTATAATACCTAAACTAAAAGATCGCCGGCGCCCGTTCCCCATCTCCGACCATGAGCCCCGAAAAATGAAGCTTCGCCTTCTCGAGCTCCGCCTCTGTAACCTCCGCCTTCGGAGCCCCGAGAACTGAATCTGTCCGCCTCCATGTCGCCGCCGAGCGACTAATCGACCGACAATGCTCAGTCTACCAAGCTTGGTGTCGACGGGAGGGGAGGAGCGGTGGCCTTCTTGGGACCCGAGCTGCGGTGACTTACCGTACTCTTTCTCGCTACCAGCGGCGCCCGCGGACATGCCGGCTCCGTGGTCGTGGTGGCGGGGCACGGCCTCAGTGGAGCCAACGATGTCGTCCTCGTCGTCGGTCATGCCAAACACCTTGTCTGCCGCCTCGTCGTACTCCTTGTAGGCGGCCACTAGTTCCGCCTCCCGTTGACAGTACAACCAGCTGGCGAGGCAGATCTCACGGGCCAAGTAGTAGGAGTCGAACAACACCGTCTGCTCTGCGAGGTCCGCGTCTAGAGTGATCGCCCTGCCGACGACGAGTGTGGCGCGAACGAGGAGGCTGGCGTGGCCGCGTCCTCCATTGGGACGTCGCCATCCTCCGGCTCAGTGGCGGTGCCAGCGTGAAAATCATGTGGGTTCAAGTATACTAAACTATCCGATGTGTCATTTTTTTCACAAATATTAACTATATCTAAGGGTGTAATCCAAAAGGCTGTGGGGTCTGACCCCACAGCCAACACATGGAATCGCCGCTGCTCCGGCTGCCTGCCGGCCTGCCTACCGGCATCAATGGTAGTCATCTCCTTGTTCTGCTTCGGAGTCGGCCCATCCCAGAGAGCTTTGGCATGGGAGGAATCCACGATGAGAGTGGTGCGAAGAGGGATCGAAGGCGGATGGCTGTGGATATGGCCCGCAACATTTTATATAGTAATGGTGGGCGGCAGAGGGACAGACGAGTGATGCTAGAGTAACCATCTCGGCAACCGCGTGACACTAATGTGGGCGACGGACGGACGGTTTTAGAAATCGCTTGTCAAGGAGTTACATTGACCGACCTCACTTGCCTGCTGCTTGCTTGTCAAATGGAAATCGGCAGGTCGTGGGGTTCAGAGAAACCTATAGATGGAAGTAGAGACAACCGTGAGTAAACACATGTACGACAATTGATATTATCTCATTGTTCGCTTCTGGAAATTGCTTCTCAAAGAGTCTACAACCGACTTCATTGGTTAAACACTACATCTGTGTGTAACGGACACACAACAAAATATAAGGATCCCCTAACCTAAAAAATATGTATATGTAAACCCAAATTGTAAACACAATTACTAGTTAGAGATGATAATTAGTCGCGTGTTATCTTGTAATGCGATATTTGGGGATGGCAAGGCGTACATTTTGGCATGTATTATGTTCCTGGATAATCTTTGGGTGTCTTTCAATGTGGCTTCAAAAGATACTAGAGGTCAGCCCTTGTGGATTTAAAGTGAGGGGGCGTTGGGGATATCCAGCTCCTACAACAAGTTTCATTGGTCATGGTTAAGATGCAATAGGGTTGCCCATTAGATTGCCAAATTTTGTTACAAATACTAGAGCTGAGCTTTGGGTAGGTCTGTTCTGTCCTGTGTGAGATACTCCGTATTTTGTAATAAGCGTCTGTAGAACTTTATCTTAATTAATATAATGGATGAGGGGTTATTTCAGAAAAAATAAATAAGAAAACTATAACTATACCTAATTTAGAAACCCAAGTTGTCAAGACAATTATTGGGCATGGTCGTGCAGCACATGCATGCTTCTTTTACATCATCGACCTGGAGTTCTGGAGTCATGTACAAGGGGCTTAAAAACCAATAATGGATACAATTTCGGGGCCATAATCTTGTGGGTATCGGTTGCTTCCAGGTCATGTTATCCACTTATCCATCACCATAATGCATGACGACCACCAACCCGAATCAATCTTACTGTCAAAGATTCAAAGCACAATTAACTGCTAGTACCACAATAATGCTGATAGCTCAAAACGAAAATAATGCATCTACAGTAGATGAGAGAGACACAGCCAATAGAACGAAGAGAAGCATCCGGAATGGGTTTATGCGTAGTGACTTAAAAATGGATAAAAAATAAGGTAATGGTTTGGGATCAGCTGACCCCACAGCCAGCACATGGAATCGCCACTGCTCAGGTTGCCTAGCCTAAAAATGGACACGCGACAAAATACAAGGATCCCCTAACCGAAAAAATTCTACATGTATCACTACAGGAATCAGGCACTTTGCCGTCTGCCATGGCGGACGGCAAAGGCATGCCTGGCGGACGGCAAAGGCCTTTTTGCCGTCAGCCAGCAGATGACAACAGGTCCGGCCAAATAAGCTACGGCAAAGGCCTCTTTGCCGTCTGCCAGCAGACGGCAAAGAACCTGGATGGCACACGTGGCAGCTTAGGTCCGTTAAGGGGTTAACGGCGTGCTTTGCCGTCTGCTGGCAGACGGCAAACATCTTTGCTGTCTGCCAGCGGACGACAAAGTGCCCATATAGGCCAGACCAGGTAGCTGTGCTACCTCTTGAGCAGTGCGTTGGTTTTCCCTTGAAGAGTAAAGGGTGATGCAGCAAAGTAGCATAATTATTTCCCTCAGTTTTTGAGAACCAAGGTATCAATCCAGTAGGAGGCCACGCACGAGTCCCTCGCACCTACACAAACAAATAAATCCTCGCAACCAACGTGATAAGGGGTTGTCAATCCCTACACGGTCACTTACGAGAGTGAGATCTGATAGATATGATAAGATAATATTTTTGGTATTTTTATGATAAAGATGCAAAGTAAAATAAGAAGTAATAAAAATAACTAAGTGTTGGAAGATTAATATGATGGAAAATAGACCCGGGGGCCATTGGTTTCACTAGTGGCTTCTCTCAAGAGCATAAGTATTTACGGCGGGTGAACAAATTACTGTTGACCAATTGACAGAATTGAGCATAGTTATGAGAATATCTAGGTATGATCATGTATATAGGCATCACGTCCGAGACAAATAGACCGACTCCTGCGTGCATCTACTACTATTACTCCACAAATCGACCGCTATCCAGCATGCATCTAGAGTATTAAGTTCATAAGAACAGAGTAACGCTTTACGCAAGATGACATGCTGTAGAGGGATAAACTCATGCAATATGATATAAACCCCATCTTGTTATCCTCGATGGCAATAATACTATACGTGTCTTGCTGCCCCTACTGTCACTGGGAAAGGACACCGCAAGATTGAACCCAAAGCTAAGCACTTCTCCCATTGCAAGAAAGATCAATCTAGTAGGCCAAACCAAACTGATAATTCGAAGAGACTTGCAAAGATAACCAATCATACATAAAAGAATTCAGAGAAGATTCAAATATTGTCATAGATAAACTTGATCATAAGAAGATTACATCGAGTAGATCTCCACAAGAGAGGGGGAGAACATTGTATTGAGATCCAAAAAGAGAGAAGAAGCCATCTAGCTAATAACTATGGACCCGAAGGTCTGAGGTAAACTAGTCGGAGAGGCTATGGTGTTGATGTAGAAACCCTCCGTGATCGATGCCCCCTCCGGCGGAACTCCGGAACAGGCCCCAAGATGGGATCTCACGGGTACAGAAGGTTGCGGCGGTGGAATTAGGTTTTTGGCTCCGTGTCTGGTAGTTTGGGGTGCATAGGTATATATAGGAGGAAGGAGTACGTCGGTGGAGCAACAGGGGGCCCACGAGGGTGGAGGGCGCGCCGGGGGGGTGGTAGGCGCGCCCCCCTACCTCGTGCCATCCTGGTTGATGTCTTGACGTAGGATCCAAGTCCTCTGGATCACGTTCGTTCCGAAAATCACGTTCCCGAAGGTTTCATTCCGTTTGGAGTCCGTTTAATATTCTTTTTGTGCGAAACTCTGAAATAGGAAAAAAACAGCAATTCTGGGCTGGGCCTCCGGTTAATAGGTTAGTCCCAAAAATAATATAAAAGTGTATAATAAAGCCCAATAATGTCCAAAACAGAATATAATATAGCATGGAACAATCAAAAATTATAGATACGTTGGAGACGTATCAAGCTGCCACGTGGCATGCTATGCCGTCTGCTGGCACAAGGCAAAGGCCAGTGTCCAAAGTGTCCAGATGCACAGACGGCAAATCTCCTTCTTTGCCATCTCTTTCATTGATTTACAGTATGTTCAGCAATTGATATTCATATGTATAGCCCATGCATATATCACAAATATCAACACAGACCACAGGAAAATAAGAACATCACAAGATCATCCATAAAAACATATATATCATACGACCTGTATCACAAAGTAAGACGAGATCACACAAGTGTTGACAAATAAGATCACAAAGGTTGGCCTCCACATAACACAAAACTCAGGTGAGCATCATGGGATCTAGCAGCAACATCACCTAACCTACTGGATGGACACTGCAGTCCGGACCCAACTCCACAAGCACACTACATACTGATTTGCGACCGCGCCGGTGATGCAACCACCACAACCAAAATTAAAAGGGACAATTGCATTTTTACCCCTAGTTGGGTCCTACCCACGGGTTTTGCCCTTACTTTTCGAGCTTGCTCAGTTTTGCCCTTACTTTTTCCGTCGAGGTCCCTCGACTGCCCTTTGACCGTTTGACCAAAACTTTGAAAATTCATAACTAATTCATATGAACTCACAAAAATGCAAACAAGATATCAAAATGTTCAGATAAACACTACCTTTATGTGCATATCATTTGCATTCAGGACAAAAGCACCCTTTAAACTACCTGAGGTAATTAACGTTATTAACATTATTAAAAATAAAAAGGTATAAACAATATTTTTTTCATGAATAAAAATTACATGCAAATGTAGGTGATGTTTTCTGAACATCCTGATATCTTATTTGCATTTATCTGAGTTCGTATCAACTTGTTATGAAGTTTCCAAATAATGGTCAAAGTCGTTAGAACATTCTTAACAAGATGATACAAACTCAGGAAAATGCAAATAAGATATCTGGATGTTCAGAAAACATCACCTACATCCAGGTTGCTGTCTCCACGCGCATGTGTTTGCCATCTCTAAATGCCAACAGGTCCAGGTTGTGGTCATCAGCCTTCTTCATGCCATCGGCATGATCACCATTGCCTCCCGCACCCCGTCATCATCAGGCTGATTTGCTGCTGCTGCTGCTTGCTACCTCTTGAGCATTGCGTTGGTTTTCCCTTGAAGAAGAAAGGGTGATGCAGCAAAGTAGCTTAAGTATTTCCCTCAGTTTTTGAGAACCAAGGTATCAATCCAGTAGGAGGCTACGCGCGAGTCCCTCGCACCTACACAAAACAAATAAATCCTCGCAACCAACGCGATAAGGGGTTGTCAATCCCTACACGGTCACTTACGAGAGTGAGATCTGATAGATATGATAGGATAATATTTTTGGTATTTTTGTGATAAAGATGCAAAGTAAAATAAAAGCAAAGTAAAAGGCAACGGAAATAACTAAGTGTTGGAAGATTAATATGATGAAGATAGACCCGGGGGCAATAGGTTTCACTAGTGGCTTCTCTCAAGAGCATAAGTATTTTACAGTGGGTGAACAAATTACTGTTGAGCAATTGACAGAATTGAGCATAGTTATGAGAATATCTAGGTATGATCATGTATATAGGCATCACGTCCGAGACAAGTAGACCGACTCCTGCCTGCATCTACTACTATTACTCCACACATCGACCGCTATCCAGCATGCATCTAGAGTATTAAGTTCATAAGAACAGAGTAACGCCTTAAGCAAGATGACATGATGTAGAGGGATAAATTCATGCAATATGATAAAAAAACCCCATCTTGTTATCCTCGATGGCAACAATACTATACGTGCCTTACTTCCCCTACTGTCACTGGGAAAGGACACCGCAAGATTGAACCCAAAGCTAAGCACTTCTCCCATTGCAAGAAAGATCAATCTAGTAGGCCAAACCAAACTGATAATTCGAAGAGACTTGCAAAGATAACCAATCATACAGAAAATAATTCAGAAGATTCAAATATTGTTCATAGATAAACTTGATCATAAACCCACAATTCATCGGTCTCAACAAACGCACCGCAAAAGAATATTACATCAAATAGATCTCCACGAGAGAGGGGGAGAACATTGTATTGAGATCCAAAAAGAGAGAGAAAACCATCTAGCTACTAACTATGGACCCGAAGGTCTGAGGTAAACTACTCACACTTCATCGGAGAGGCTATGGTGTTGATGTAGAAGCCCTCCGTGATGGATGCCCCCTCCGGCGGAGCTCCGGAACAGGCCCCAAGATGGGATCTCGTGGGTACAGAAGGTTGCGGCGGTGGAATTAGGTTTTTGGCTCCGTATCTGATCGTTTGGGGGTACGTAGGTATATATAGGAGGAAGGAGTACGTCGGTGGAGCAACAGGGGGCCCACGAGGGTGGAGGGCGCGCCCTAGGGGGGTAGGCGCGCCCCCTACCTCGTGGCTTCCTCTTTTGTTTCTTGACGTAGTGTCCAAGTCTCCTGGATCATGTTCGTTCCAAAAATCACGTTCCCGAAGGTTTCATTCCGTTTGGACTCCGTTTGATATTCTTTTTCTGCGAAACTCTGAAATAGGCAAAAAAAACAGCAATTCTGGGCCGGGCCTCCGGTTAATAGGTTAGTCCCAAAAATAATATAAAAATGAATAATAAAGCCCAATAATGTCTAAAACAGAAGATAATATAGCATGGAGCAATCAAAAATTATAGATATGTTGGAGACGTATCACTGCTCGTCCTCCTACTCCATCTGCATAGGCAAGAGCAAGTTAGTTGAATGACATGCACGATAAAACTGCAAGGCATATATATTCATCTACATTAATTCTACTCATAGATTAAAATAGCCCGCGAAATAGCCGCGATAGCTGCGCTATAGCTGCGTGAGAGCCTCGCCGCTAAGCTATAGCCGTTGCCGCGCAAACCTCAACATATCCCTATAAATGGCTCAAAAATCAGCAAAACCCTCCAAAATCATCTCTCCCACCAGAAAATTTTCCGCTATTTGCCGCTATTGCCCGCTATGGCGGCCGCTATAGCTCCTGGGAGAGGCCGCCGCGAAATCATTTCTCCCGCGATTTTAATCCATAATTCTACTACAGTACAGATTTTGCATGGATGGGTTTGACTTCAACAGAGACTGAAAGAAGAGCATTTTCCCCTCCCAATCCAAAACCTGCAGTACAAGTACAACTCTAAGAGAAGGAACCGTGGTACAACAAGTGGCGCTCCAAATCGAACTAAATCTCAATTTCTTTATTTACTTAAGAAACAGCACAACCATAACTTCTGCCAAGCAAGCAGTTATCATACTATCAGCTAAAGAAAAACAAAGGAAGATCACTTGTCACTTTCAAGGAAAACATCAGAAGTAGATGATAGGCAAAAGTAGATGATCATCAAATTCCCTCACACTCAACAGTGAATAATGCTACTACTATTGATAGCAAGGACTAACCATTCCCACTACCTGGATGCAGCGCCCTTCATTTTGCAAACAAAAAAAGAGCACATTATCCAATTCCTTCACATACATAAATGAATAGCAGCAACCAAATTCAACGGTACTACCAAAATCAAATTACTAATATAATAGCTGGACCCCCATCATCAAAATTGGTAACATAATCCAAGAAGTTCAGTAGCTAGTATTAATTAATATAATCTAGTTGATTAAGAGGAGCAAGCACAGATTGGGTTTGAAGCAGTCAACTTACATCTGGCGCTGCTTGAGGATGGTCTCCTACAAGGGTCCACAGGAGCATATACAGTAATAGTATGAAACAAGGAAAAAAAACTGTACAAATTTAACTAGTGCCAACTTTCTAGTATAAAAGAAGTTGATTGCGAGGGAGGAAGGTTTCCTGGGATGGAATTCAGAGGTGCTACAGCTGAGCAATTTCAGAGAAATAACCATGTGTTTAAGCAGGATAGAAGCTACTTGTATTCAAATGGATATTTCTATCTCTCCATTCATGTTTTTGTGCTGCCAAACTTGCGCAACTTTTCTGTCTATTCTTTCTCCTTTTATTCAGCTTACAACAGAAATAACGGAAGAGGTGGAGTGCTGCATGCGCCACGATCCGTTCTGATCGTGCCATCCCACGACCTCGCATTGTGGTGCGCATCAACACCCTCCCAAGCTACAACTACGGAACTAAAAAAACAAAGTCTGAACTAGTCTGCTAACTGAAGAAACGGAAAAATAGCTAAGGAAACACATGTGCACGAGATTACTAGCTAACAGTACAATGCACGAAAAATTCAGTACCGGTAGCCTTTTTTCATGAAAGGAGTACAAGTAGCATTGCTTTGATTCTAATTGTAATTCCTAGTTGATTATCAAAATTCTGTATGAGAAAATATCCATTGCCAAATACTCCTACATGACAGATCTAGCACATGACCAAAAGAAGTGCTCCATAGCCACAACCAGACTGACAAAAATGCAACTAAATATGACCAATAACTACCAATTCATGGATGATCTGAACCTGTACTACATTACTGTTGTACATGGCACAAAAATAATGAATACTTAGGCCAGAGAAAGAGGAGCTTCCGTTGACTCGGGGAAAGGAGAGACGTCGCGCCCGTAGCAGCAGCAGCTCGACGCAGTAGCAGCAGCCTGACGCAGCTGCTCCCCGGCTCGTTGTCGTGCCCGCAGCAGCAGTAGCTCGGCGCAGGAGCAGCATCCCGACGTAGCTCCTCCCCAGCACGTCGCTGTGCCCACAGCAACAGCAGCTCGACGCCGCTGGGGCCTCCTCGCGGTGCACCACCACCAGTGCCTGGGCGTGGCTCTCCTAGGCGAGGAGAGAAACCGGCCGGTGGAGATGGTGAGCGGGGAGAGGTGACCTCGGGGAGGAGAGCTAGGCGGTGGGCAACGGCTGGGATCGCCGGAATCTGGCGGCGGCGTGGGGTGGAGAAAGGGGATCAAGGAAGACGAGAGAGATGGGATCCAACGTGGGTGTGTGTGTGTGTGCGGGTTGGGCGTGGGTGTGTGTGCATCGTGGGTGGGGCCCGGGGCTGTGAGGGTCGTGGGTGGGGCCCGGGGTTGTGTGGGTCGTGGGTGGGTCTGTGCCAAGTCATCGATCCGTGGGATCGATACGTGGCATGTGTTTCTTCTTTGCCGTCTGCCGGGGGCGGGGGCGGCCGTTAGATACGTTAGGTTATTTTCTTTGTCGTCTGCTTTCGGGCTCTTAAGAAAGTGGCCGTTAGGTCGTTCACGTTAGTCGGCCATTCACCCTCGTTGCCGTCTGCTAGCACACGGCAAAGATTCTATGCCATCAGCTAGCTGACGGCAAAGAGCAAGCTGACGGCAAACACCCTCTTTGCCGTCAGCTTTCTGTAAGCTGATGGCAAAGACCTTCTTTGCCGTCAGCTAGTAGACGGCAAAGAGCTGGCTGACAGCAAAGATCCGGATTCCAGTAGTGTATATGTAAACCCAAATTGTAAACACAATTACTAGTTAGAGATGATAATTAGTCGTGTGTTATCTTGTAATGCGATATTTGGGGGTGGCAAGGCGTCCATTTTGGCATGTATTATGTTCCTGGATAATCTTTGGGTGTCTTTCATTGTTGCTTCAAAAGATACTAGAGGTCAGCCCTTGTGGATTTAAAGTGAGGGGCGTTGGGTATACCCAGCTCCTACAACAAGTTTCCTGGTCAATACGGTTGCCCATGGGATTGCCAATTTTTTTTTACAAATACTAGAGCTGATGAGCTTTGGGTAGGTCTGTTCCGTCCTGTGTGACATACTCCGTATTTTGTAATAAGCTAACTGCATAGCTTTATCTTAATTAATATAATGGATGAGGGGTTATTTCAGAAAATAAATAAGAAAAACTAGAACTATAGCTAATTTAGAAACCCAAGTTGTCAAGACAATTATTGGGCATGGTCGTGCATCCCATGCATGCTTCTTTTACACGGAGAAGAACATTGCGACATCTTCGACCTAGAGTTCCGGACTCATGTACAAGGTGCTTAAAAAACAATAATGGACACAATTTCGGGGCCACAATCTTGTGGGTATCGGTTGCTTCCAGGTCATGCTATCTACTTATCCATCTCCCTAATGCATGACGACCACCAACCGGAATCAATCTAACCGTCAAAGATTCAAAGCACACTTAACTACTAGTACAATAATGCTGATAGCTCCAAACGAAAATAATGCAGCTATAGTAAGTAGATGAGAGAGACACAGCCAATAGAACGAAGAAAAGCATCCGGAATCGGTTTATGCATAGTGCCTTGTCATGTGGTGCCAATGCAAATTCGCCATCATGCCACTGCCCCGAGCGTCTAGAGTGATGGCTTGGGACAACCCTAGAGGCCAGAGAAATCGTAACTAGGTTGAGGCCTATTTTCTTCTTGCCCACGTACGTTCATGGACGTATATATTGTAGCTGCTTACCATTTGAGTTTTGTCAGTTACGATCGACTTCATAACTTAAAAAAAATACTCCCTCCGTCTCATAATATAAGAGCATTTTTCACACTAGTGTGAAAAATGCTCTTATATTATGGGACAGAGGGAGTACTTGTGTGCAATTAGATATATATTGTCGCGCATGAAAAGTCTCCAACTCAAGGCGGTGTAACAACTAACAAGGTACACCATGATAACTGCAATTAATCTAGAGGTTGAAATCGTCAACACGGTTATTGATTAGAGGTAACCGTGAATCACATGTTTTCTTCTAGAAAAAAATGTTGGTACTGCTACATGAAGACAACTATTGGTCACGGTCGTGCATCACGTGTTTTGTTGACACAGAGAGCCAAATCATTGATTTGAACTAATTGAAGGGCCTTAGAAATGTGCAATAATGGATATCGTTTAGGGGCTCACAATATTGCCGAATCGGTTGCTTCCGGATTATCCATCTCCGTAATACAATAGGAGTACATGACAACCACCAACCAAAATCAAACCACCAAGATTCAAAGCAACAATTAACTAGTGCAACAATGTTGATGGATCTAATAGAAAATCAACAATGCATCGGTACAGTACATGTGGGAGAAGTGAAGCCAATATATATACTGGCTTGCCAGGTGGTGTCAGGTATGTCAGTATGTGGGCTTGTTTGTGTGTGTGTGTTTTTCCTGTATAAGCTTCTTTATAATTTGGGGGATAGTTGTCATAGCACCGAATAGTTGTTGTGCTTCTTAATTTCTATAAGATACTCCCTCCGTCCAATAATATAAGACATAGCTTGCAAAAGCGTCTCATATTATGAGTCTGGGGAGTATAATATAAAATACCCATTGCAGTGTTTTAATGACACACGTACACACATAGTGCATTTTTAGGGTGATTTTTTCTTCTTTTTTTCGGAAAGGGAAGCAAGCCC
This sequence comes from Aegilops tauschii subsp. strangulata, assembly GCF_002575655.3. Classification (NCBI taxonomy): domain Eukaryota; kingdom Viridiplantae; phylum Streptophyta; class Magnoliopsida; order Poales; family Poaceae; genus Aegilops; species Aegilops tauschii. The sequence goes on along the minus strand of NC_053041.3, from coordinate 4,421,289 downwards.
CAGCCTCTGCATTTATAGGGTGATGAAGCCACGTGTCTGGGTCGTTGCATTGCAAAGTGGCAGGCTAGCAGAGCCGTGACTATGTTTGCTTGGTTGATGAGAAAAAAACAATCATCCTTTCCTAGATACTCTTATTATCTCAACTTTTAAGCCAAGGAAAAATAACCATCCTCCTGGACATCCAACCACAAGAGTGCCAATACGTTCACCTCTTCTCTCCAGCTCAAGCGTGCAGTCTTATGTTCTCTAAAAAACGCCTTGCATCTTTTACCACTATGTACCCACTTGTGGCGTTTATGAACGGCCAACGGTGACGTAGCTCCCTAGAACTCTCCCCATGCACCACCATCTGTCAGCCAACGCAAACTGATCATCTTGTCGATGCCCCGGGTGATGGCTTGGGGTAGATGCCTCGGTTGATGGCTTGGGACAACCCTAGACCGAATAGGTCGAGGCCTATTTCGTCTTGTGTAACTGCTTATGAAAATTGCTTGTTGAAGAGGTTACCACCGACTTCATTAATTAAAAATTACACATGCGTGTGAAGGAAGTGTATGTTTGTGTGTGCACAATTAATATATCTTGTCATGTAAGAAAAGTCCCTAACTCATCGATAACACGAAACACCATGATAACTACAACTAATGTTGAAGTTGAAATTTTCAACACGATTACTAATTAGAGATGACCATGAATCACATGTCCCTGCTAGAAAAAATGCTGGTACTTCGACATGAAGACAACTATTTGCCATGGTCATGCATGGGTCACATGTTTTGTTTACAGAGAACGTTGTTACGTCATCGATTTGGATTAATGCAATGAATAAAAAAAGTGTGATAATGGATATCGTTTGGGGCCCCACAATATCGCGGAATCGGTTGCTTCCGGGTTATTCATCTCCGTAATACAGTCGGAGTACATGACAACCACCAACCAGAATCAAACTACCAAGATTCAAAGCAACAATTAACTAGTGCAATAATGCTGATGCATCTAATAGAAAAACAATGCATCGCTAGAGTACATGTGGGAGAAGCAAAACCAATAGAGGGAAGAGAAGAAGTTTATATATACTGGCTTGCTCCAAGTGGTAAGTTGGCTCGTCGCTTTCCTCCGGGTCAACCATCGCCGGTCGGGTCCAGGACCAGTGGCTGCATGCATATGGTAATCCCTAATCAGCGAAGCCACGTGGGTGTCTCATGGGTTCGCGAAGTGTTAGGCTGGCAGAGACATGCAGGGGTGATGTGATTGGCTGGCCCCTTGAGATCACCAAGTGGCACGTTGCTGACTCGGCGTACAGGTGGCGTGGTGTATATTATTGTGGGCATGATGCACACCGGCATGCGTATGTGGTATCAGAATGAATCAACACTTATATATGGAGCAATTATACGAGCGGATAATATATATTCATATTGTTTAAGATGTCGTAGGAGCATAATTGAGAAACAGATTGAGTGGATGATGATGGTGGCTCGGTGCTTCTGAGATTAAACTTTGGGTGCGTTGGACTTGGACGGCTATATCGGGCATGCAAACTATATATATGCACACTTACATAACGTAATCAAAGCAGGATGTGTGATTAGAAAATTAGCACACATGGCGGCTAATTAATCCGGACCAATTCCTAAACACAAAATTCAATCTGGACCAAATGGATCCAGCACTATGTGTAGTGTAGCTAGGGTACTTATGGAGGGCCATGCATGCATGCGGCCAGCTTACTTTCCGTCTCGTCTCTTTCATTCCTCTTGATCAGTTGGGAGGACCGATCGTGAAAGATTCGATTCTATACATGTGGTGTAGATGGTGAGCTGCATGTGCCGGCCGGCCTCAACACTATAGGATCGATCGACGGTGCCACAAGCAATCCACTGATTGATCAATTAGGGACACACACGGAGAGTTAGGTCTAGATGGAGCATGCAAGCGATCGATCAACTTGCCCGTTTCGGGTATGCCGCCATGTCGATCATCACATGCCAATCAGCGAGGTCATGGGCGTACATCTATTGGATGATGGGGTAGTTCCATTCACGCCGGCTGTCTCTGTGCGGAGGAGCAACGCCACGTTGAGGCAGATGCGTGGAGGATCCATCAAATCAATGGCGACTTGTGCATGCATGTGCCTTCCGGCCGGTGGGCTGTGCTGTACTTTACTGACTACGTGAGTTGAGTGCCTCCGATGCGATGCGATCCGATCCGATCCGATCCGATCCATCATCCATGCATGGCAGGTGAAACGAAATTATATGAGGAGGAAGCAAGCGGATAACCAACTTTCGCGGCGCCGCCGCGCCGGCACATGCATGTGTGCATCCTCCACTACTTTTAGCTGAAATTTTGATTTTTTTTAAATTTTGAATACCAGTGGGATGAGTTTGCCACCTCCACTACTTTTAGCTGAAATTTGATTCCCTTCCTAGTGCCATCGATCGACTTGATTAATTGTAGCGTGGCATGTGTCTGCAGCATGCGTATGCATGTCTGTGGACGACATGCAAGCTCCACTTTCAGCTGGTTATCATATCTTTCATTTCTTTGAGGGAAAGCTGGTTTTATTTTTTTAGCAAACGAGAAAAAGCTGGTGTCGAGGTCGCCCGCAAAGGTTATATCTCGCTTCACGCAAGACCGAAGGATCTCTGACGTGAAGCACCTATAGTAACAGGCCGGCCCACTCGCGAACGCTTAAATATAAGAAACATTGATCCCTGGTCTCCTGGATAGTTGGAAATGGTGCTAGTTCTCACCAAAAAAAAGAAGGAAATGGTGCCAGTCACCAGGCTCCCTTTGGGTTCCTGATGAACAAGTAGGTCGCGAAATACTTGAGGCGAAACTAGACCGGTCTCAACTTGTTTTTCCCAGTTTCCCAGTATTTACTTTGTTTTTCTTCTCTTTCCTTTTACTTCATTCATATTCGGTTTTCTCTGTTTATTTTTATTTTCTTTTGTTTTTGGTTTGGTTTCTTATTTCTTCTCCAGCTTTTTGTTTCTTCTTTTGGTTTTCTTTGTTTCTTTCATTTTTTTTCTTACACATTTCCCCCTCTTTTATCTTCAGTTTTATTTATTTATTTCATGGTTCTTTCTTTCTTTACAGATTTTCGCTGTTTTCCCATTCTTTTTTGCATTTCTTTCTTTCTTGGTTATAAAGTATTTTGGCTATTCTTTGTTTATTTACAGAATTTTGTTGTTTTTCCATTCTTTTGCATTTATTTCTTCAAAATTATTTTTTAATTTATTTTTTGGAAGACATTTTTTGCGGTCTACTTTGTTTTTTTGTTTTCATTACACATTAATTGTATATGTCAAGAACATTTTTCTAATAATTTTTTTATTTTTTCCAATACAAATATAACATTTTCTGAATACATGGTCAATTTTTTTCATATGCTTGATTAATATTTTTCAAATACAAATTTAATTATTTTTTAATACATGGTCAACAATTTTTCTACACACATCTTAAACATTTTTCAAATGCTTGATTAACATTTTTCAAATACAAGAATGACATTATTCGAATAGATGGTGAAAAATTTTCATACCCACACTTTTAAGCATTTTCAATTGCTTGATTAACATTTTTTTAATACATGATTCATTTTTTAACACATAGTCAACATTGTTTCTATGTACATTTAACATTTTTTAAATGCTTGATTTACATTTTCCAGATACAACATTAACATGTTTAAACACATAGTCAACATTGTTCCTATACAAATTTAATATTTTTAAATGCTCGATTAACATTTTTCACATACTTGTTAACATTTTTAAATGCTTCATTAACATTTTATTCAAATACAAGATTCACATTTTTCCAATACATGGTCAATATTTTTCTATGCATATTTAACATTTTTTAAATGCTTGATTAACATTTTTCATGTACTTGTTCAACATTTTTAAATGCTTCATTAACATTTTATTCAAATACAAGATTAACATTTTTCCAATACTTGGTCAACATTTTTCTACGCATATTTAACATTTTTTAAATGCTTGATTAACATTTTTCAAATGTATGATTAATATTTCTTTCAAATACAAGATTAACATTTGTTAACATAGCGTCAACATTTTTATATGCACATTTAAAAAAATTCAAATGCTTGATTAACATTTTTCATATACTTGTTGAACATTTTTGTCAAATTCTTGATTAACTTTCTTAAATGCATGATCAAATTTTTTTGTACACATTGTGGTTTTTGTATACGTGATAAATATTTTCTCCATACACATTTAATATTTTTTAAATACTTGATTAACATTTTTCTAATGTTTATGCATAGTTTTTCCTAATATATATAAGCATAATATTTGTAACTATAAACAAATTAAAAAATAAGCAAAAAATAAAACACGAAACAAGGAATGAAATGAGGATGTGACCAAGCGTGCGCCTCGGCCGACTCATCTGGGGCTCCCGACGGTTCCCTCGGCCGCGCACTGTGCCGACTCATATGCTCGCGCGACTTCGGCGAGTCGGAAGGTTGCCTCACTATAAGCGAGGTATAGGCGCGCCCGCTGGTCGCTAGAGGAGCATCCATCTAGGTTGGCCATGTCGGGCCTGGCCGATCAACCAAGGGTTGCCAATTTCATTCCGTCCAATGTTCGACCCGCTGCACCTTTGTTATGTATCGCCTATGGTGTTATGTATTGTACAGATCGTCCACTAGCGCTGCCCATTTGGGGGGAGGCAGCGGTTCATTGCGACACGATTTTGACTCGTTTGAGGAAGGTTATGAAACATTCCGCCTGGTTTTTGGGAAGGTTCCCAATATTGTTTTCCAGTTTTCTCTTTCTTTTCCCCCTCTTTTCCTTTTTAATTGGTGAAGAAGATTAGTAAAATTCGCGAATATTATTTTAGTTCTTGATTTTTTTCCAAATTACAAAACGTATTCCCCAGTTTAGGAATACTTTGTGGATGTGTAAATAATTTTTTCTACTTAAAGAACATTTTGTACAATTCCTGAACATTTCCTTAATTCATGGACATTTTCTAATTCAATATATGTTTTTCAAATTCACTAAAACATTTTAAATATGTGAATTTTTTTAAAGTAATGAAGAATTTTCAATTAATAAACGTTTTTCGAACTCTCAAAAAAATTCACATTCAAGAACATTTTTTGCAGATTCGTAAACTTTTTTAAATTTGTTTTCAATTCACGAATTTTTTTAAATTTTTTAACATTTTTTAAAACTTGTGAAATTTGGAGTACAATTGTTATTATTGTGAAAATATTTTCGTATTCATCAAAATTTTCAAATTAAAATAAAAAAGGAGAAAAAATCTAAAGTGTGAAACAAAAACACACAAAGTGAGTATGCTTGGCAGGCCCTTGTAGGAACGGTTCAAGCATAATTGCAGGCGATGTGTTGTGGTATTGCTCGCTAGGAGCGATACATAGTAGTTCCCGGCCTGCTTGGCTCACCCCCGGACGAAGGCCCAAGGTTACAGTACGCAGTAAGAAGCTGGCCCACGTGTTCAAGGCCTAAGAGATCTTGGTTTGTAATACGATGTGCATTGCTAATTTCTCTAAAAAAAGTGCTCTTTTGTGCGCATGCCATGGGAAAAATAACCTGGTGCACAATTAATTGCTGATCCTCACCCTGTCCTCCTTTTTTGCACATAGCACATGATTTTTGCGAGCGCAAATATTGTATAAAAATGTGATTTAGAAAGACGCAGATCTTTTTTAATAAACGAGTATTTTCTTTGAAGAGCCAACCAACATGCCATTCTCTCAAGTCTCTCCGTACTTCACACCATCATTCACTAAATAAAAGAAGCCATCACACCTTTGATACGTTGGGTGAGCTAGTACTGAAAAATATATGGTGGCCTTCAGAACACTGTCCCTTGGTTGGTGAGTGACTGACTGCATCTCTTCGTCTTGCTCCTGCGTTCAAGAGAGCTCCAAGCTCTCTAGTACCACGTCGTCTCGTCAATTTGTGCATCGTGAAAGGTTAGCTTTCTCATGGTTGTTCCTCTGCTCTGATCACACCATCCCAGCCTCTGATTCAGTTTGTTTTCCAGATAATTACTTCTTTCAGTAGTTAGCTGTTCCCAGAGGTAGAGGGGAAAGATTGGCATCTGTTTTTTTTAACAGACTGAGCCTTTGCTCGGTTTGTGAATTTTATCCCCCCTTCTCCTTTTTCAAGGAAAAAAAACACACAGCATTCTCAGCTTCCGTCCTTAGATTTCTGGCATTTCTAATTTCAGTGTGTATTTGTGCGGCTGTTTTTCTTGATGTGGATTGGTGTTGGGTCGCATTACTTGCTTGGCAGGCTCTGTTTCTAGGACACAACATGTTAGCCTGTAGCCCCTGCAATTGTTCGGTCGTTCGGATCAGTGTTAATGCCTTGGCTACTTTTCTGAATATCGATTTTTCAGATAATGATTTTTTGAACACCAGATGACTTCGAATCCTCTATTTCCATGAGTATTAGAATATTATGTAAAATAGATGAGAACACATAGTTCGAGTCCCCAATTATGTTGTTAGGACATATATATGTTTGCTATTTTTTTCAATTAAAATTCATGAAATGAGCAGTAATGGACATGCATATGAAAACTGTGTTGTTATGCTCTATATTCATTCTGCTACTATCTTTGATAGTCCAAATTTCATTCATCAGTTACACTGTTGTCTGTTAATACAAAAACAGAGTGTAGTTACTCTGTTTCAACAACTGGAGTAGGTCACAAATGTTGGCCCTCTTTGTTGGTGCAAGCTCCGCTACTGCTTATGCTAATTTTCCATATTTTTTTATTTGAAGAATCCTAATTGTCCATTCTAAATGACCTATTATATATTTGTGATATTCTGTTAGCAACCGAACTTGCAGGTTATATATGGATGACATTGTTGATGCATTGGTTCTCAAGCTTCACTCAAAGATATGTTATCATAGGGATGCCAGTGTCGACTACCTGGAAATAAAGACCACGGTTGATAAACTCGTAGAAGCGAACAAAAAACTCAAGGATGAGAAAGTGGACTTCCAGGATGTCATTAATATGGTCACAGAAGAAAAGGAGAATTTGCAGCATGACTGTCAAGGTTTGTGATCTTTAGGTGGCGCAGTAATTAGTTTATTACTTATCAGGACCCTGATTTATTTATTATGCTGACTCATTTGGTAGCGCAGTAATCAAGGAGCGGGTGGCAAAAAAGGAGGAGCAACTTGAAACTGTAAAAAGGGAACTTGAAGAAGCAAAACATGAACATGTGGCAGCAAAGAAGGAGCTTGAGGAAGAAAAACTTGGCCATGTGGCAACAAAGAAGGAGCTTGCGGCGGCACAACAACAACTTGCTCAAAGGAACGAAGAGCTGGAGATTTTAAGGAAGAAGCTTCAAGAGAGTGAACATGTACCTTCCAAAAGGGTAAAAACTAATACATATATCCTTCTCCATGGAAGCCATTCATATTTTAGCCTTGTTAACCTTTTTATCCTGAATGCTTTAAGCATTTTTCTGCAGAATGAAAGCGTAACTTATGTTTAGTATTTGTTTTTCTTGTTGGCTCGTACTTTGATTATCGAAGTCTATGTGCTAGCAGGTAACAAGATCTGCACATAAACGGGAAATGCTACTCAAAGGATCGCTGAGCAATGATGCGGATGGACATCGCCCAAAGAAACATAGGTCCTATTAGCATGCAAGCCATACACTCTAATACAGGTACAATGATAGATCCCTGAATTTGTACTCATCATCTACCTAGAGACTGCATACACTCTAAATCAATGAGTACAGAGTACAGACATACATGTATGGCTTCAGTGATTCAGAACTTAGTACAAACATCTCGCTGATTCTATTATAATACTGGAGTATAAGATGATATGAGCACGCCGACATTTCATTAAGTTTGTCCTTGCTCCTGATTGGAGCATCGGACTAGTTTTATCGCCGGTTTTGGCTTGAGCATTAGCTTGTCTTTAATTATTTAAGGGATCAGGCTGCTACTAATTACCATTTGTTATTCTGTTTGTGCATAGTTTGTTTAGACATCATGTATACATGCTCAGTAAAAAGAGGTCAATATTTCATTATCTAAAGGGAGCAAGTTTGGTCTTGTCAATCTAGTTCCTATGCTGCATGAGTTTCTGCGTCGAGCTCATGCTTACATTCTATTGTTGCACAGGTCGAGGTGGAACAGTGTGTCCTAGCTGTTGCAAGTGAGGAAGGAAGCCATCATCGTAGCAGGCCATGACTAACACTAGCAACTAGCAAGCATGCAAGAAAGTTACTATGTTAGCTACCTATGACGCTGGTGTTGAATAGTGTTATAATCGCCATTTCATGTATATTTTAGAATTTATTTCAGAACCTTGGTGTGTAAAACATTTGGCACTTTGATTCGCGCTTCTACTATAGTAACTGATGTATAAATATTATATGACTTAATTTTATGAAACCTTCATTTAACGGTCCTTAATCGATTATTCAGTGTCCTCTCAGTGTAATGTGATGCCTGAAGAGTGATGAATAGTCCCTTGGACTGGATCTGCACATACTAGTGTATTGTTGGTTCATTTTCAAGTGAAGCTAAGCTTATCCTCTAAAGTTCTTTCAGTTTATGTTTGTGCATGATTATGTTTAATTAAATTGGCTCAAGATTAGCCCTTGTTCAGCCTTTGCTTGCTCAAATTTTTGGCCTAAACTTGCTCCCCACCGCATCAGAGAGCTAAGGACCTAGGGTTTCATGTACTAAGCAATTAAGAAAGAGCAAATTTAGATTAATTGATCAAATCATAAGTTTGAGTTGAGTTAGATGGGATGAATCCTAAACAAAATTCCCTATTTCCAAGACCCTAGAATAAGAACCTAATCCTAAGTGCTTAAAGGTGGCGGATGTGCTTGCCTTAGGACCACGGTGGCCATCACCAGCCTCCATGACCACCCCTCAGCTTAGTGAGCGTGATCGGGCTTGTAACCGAGCGGTCTCGTCGTCCTTCCTCACGCCCTTGTCATCGTCGTGGAGGATATGGCGAAGCCCGACGTCGCCGCCGCGAGGACACCCGGCCGTGCTCGCAGAGGGCACCTCCGAGAGCCGCTCGACGGAACCGCGTGCAGGCCAAGGCAGCACGCGTGCTCCGGCGAGAGGACGTCGATGGCAAGCGCTCCGTTGGATCTTCGTCCGACGACTCGCATGTGTGGCCAGCTGAGCAGGCTGTGTGGGTGCGCTGTTATCCGGCCCAGGACCAGATTGTTGTCCCTGTGACTCCAGCAGGGCAGGCGATCGACGGTGGGAGGTCGCCGCGTCTATTTCTCACATTAAGCGAGACGGACGGGATCTCTCGTCCCTGGCAACTACAGTAACGTGCCGGCCAGCTCGCGCATTTTTTTGCACTAGCCAGGGTTCAAACTAGTTAACAAGCGCTTTTTCGGGAGCCTCGCAACGATCAGCGCCACTTGACGCACTCTCAGCCATTCACCACGTGTCGCGCTCTGGGCGCTTCCTTCGTATTTTGTTTTTTTTATTTTTCCGCACGCGTTTTTGGCTTTTTAAACTGTTTTTTCTGGGGTTTTTTCGACGTTTTGGTTTTCCACCGGTCTTCCTTAGCTTTTCGATAAGAAAAAATTTTAAAAAAAAATTTTTGCATGAAAAACGTGTTTTTTTTCCTTTCGCGAGAGTCGCGGTTTTGCTTCCGCGAGAGGCACGGTTTTACTTTCGCGAGAGTCACGGCCATGCCTCTCGGAAACGGAAAAAAACGTGTTTTCTGTTTTTTCCTTTCGCGAGAGTCACGGTTTTGCTTCCGCGAGAGGCACGGTTTTGCTTTCGCGAGAGCCACGGCCGTGCCTCTCGGCAACGAAAAAAATGCGTTTTTCTGTTTTTTCTTTTCGCGAGAGTCACGGTTTTGCTTCCGCGAGACATGGTTGTGCTTTCACGAGAGTCATGGCCGTGCCTCTCGGAAACGGGAAAAGACGCGTTTTCTGTTTTTTCTTTTCGCGAGAGTCACGGTTTTGCTTCCGCGAGAGGCACGGTTGTGCTTTAGCGAGAGTCACGGCCGTGCCTCTCGAAAACGGAAAAAACGTGTTTTCTGTTTTTTTTTTTCCTTTCGTGAGAGTCACGGTTTTGCTTCCGCGAGAGGCACGGGTGTGCTTTCGCGAGAGTCACGGCCGTGCCTCTCGAAAACGGAAAAAGACGCGTTTCTTTTGTTTTTTCCTTCGCGAGAGTCACGGTTTTGCTTCTGCGAGAGGCATGGTTGTGCTTTCGCGAGAGTCACGACGCCTACTCGGAAACAAAAAAAAACGTGTTTCTCTTTTTTTCCTTCCGCGAGAGTCACGGTTTGCTTCCGCGAGAGGCACGGGCGTGCCTCTTTCGGAAGGGAAAAAACCCGTGCTCCCGGTTCGGTTTTTTCGTGTTTTTTTTTCATAAAATAAAGTTTGTCAAAACCTATCAACATGGAATCTAGTTTTGAAGATCTCGACGCGAGGAATCCAACGGTGAAAGCGGTTCGAGATTTAGACGCACAGTTAAAGAGATAAAATGTTTTGAATAAACGAATCTACGAAAAAAGAGAAAACTTCCAGGTTGCGACAAGTGGTGCACATGCAGCATGCCACTTGTCGCAACCTGGGGAAGAGCAACGAGTACTCCTCAACTAGTGATTTCGTCAAAAATCTGAGATCTCCTTGTTTCCTCAAAGCACCACAAACCAGTACGCTACCATCCACTTCACGTACAATTGCTAGGACGCGACTTAATAGAAGGGAAAAGAGCCGGTTTTTTCACACTGGTCCATTTTTCTTTTCCCTCTTTTACTGCCATTGTTTTTCTTATTTTTCTTCATTTGATTAGGTTTTCTCCTAGTTTCTTTATTTTCACGCTTTTCTTTTTTAGCTCTCCTTTTTTCGTTTTTCATTTTCTTATCAAGTTTGTGGTTTCCTTCTCCAATTTTTTTTGTTTTTTATTCACCATATTTTTGCTTTTTTTATGTTTGTTTTCGTTTTCACTCTACAATTTCGTATATGTTAAAAAGAGTTTTTAATAAGTCATAAAAAAGATTTATAAACACGTTCAACATTGCGCAAACACTTATTAAAAGAATTTCAAATACTTGTTCAACATTTTAATACTCGTTCAAAAATTTTCAAATACTCGTTCAATATTTTCCGAATACTCGTTCAATATTTTTAATATTTGTTCAACATTTTTCAAATACTTGTTCAACGTTTTAAATACTTATTCAATATTTTCAAATACTTGTTCAACATTTTTAAAATACTGTTCAACATTTTTTAATACTTATTCAACATTCTCAAATACTTGTTCAACATTTAAAATATTTTTCGAAAAACTTCAAATACTGGTTAAGAATTTCAAATACTTATTCAGCATTTTCAAATAGTATTTAAACATTTTTCACCAGTTCAACAATTTTTAATACTTATTCAACATCTTTCAAATGCTTGTTCAACATTTTTAATATTTATTGAAAAATTTCAAATACTTGTTTAATATATTTCAAATACTGTTTCAACATTTTTAATATTTATTCAATATTTTTCAAATACTTGTTAAATAGTTTTAAAAATGTGTTTTTGAAGAGTGTTTGTATGTGTGTGTGTGTATATATATATATTTTAAAACATAAATAAAAATACAAAATTAAAGCAAAAAGCAAGAACAGAAAACAGAAGAAGAAAAACAGGCTTTGCCTCCCGCGCGGCTGGGCCGGCCCATCTGTGCTCCCCCCGACGTGAGGTGTCCCCATGTGCTTGCTTAAAACGAGAAATAGGGGTGCCCATAATTGGTGCAGCTGCTGCAGTATGGATGAATGACCAAGGTGTATATTTGGGTTCTTCAGCTCTTGTATTACCTCGTGAAATTTTTAAGACACATTGTACTATAGCATGGATTATTCGTCATAACAGAAGATGATGTATAAATAAAAGAAGTATCAAACAAGACTGTAAAAACAAAGTACCAATCGAAATCAACTTCGTCGTCTTCACCGACATCTCTATCACCTTCCTCCACCTCTATTATGTGGCTCACTCTCCCGTAACCTGTTGTAATCCCTACTTGAACATGGTGTTGGATGCTATTAATTATTATATCATGATGTCTTGCATCTTCTTTATGTCTGAGTATATTATTTTTGCCTATGGTTTAGTTGGTGACTTGTTATGGTTGGTTTGAGTTGCATGATTATTATGTTACTGTCCTTTGATACCCATCATATGAGTGCGCGCGTGGATCACACCTTAGGTTTAGTTGTATGTTGAAGAGAACTATGCACAGGCCGACCAAGTGACAGATATTACCGAGGCTGGGTGTAGGGATCAGTACATATATGATTGAAGAGGAACCAATATATCTTAATGCTATGGTTGATTTTATCTTAATGAACGTGTTAGTATTTGTGCATGCTTGCTAATAGTTCCAATCATAAATACATCAGGCATGGATTGTATGTTAGCACAGGCTCTCCCACATGTAAAACTGCAATGATAATAACCGGTCTAGTAACTTAGCAAATTGCCTAGGGTTGTATCAGTTTTTCACACTTTTGCACACTTTGCAAAATTAATTGGTAATCCTCACCCTGTCCTCCATTTTTGCATATGGCACATGATTTTTGCAATCGCAAATATTGTATAAAAATGTGGTTAAAAAAGACGCAGATCTTTTTTAATAAATGTAAACGAACGGAGAACGTTGTACCTCGTTAGAGGCGACGGTTGCGTGTTATATAGGCAGGGGCATCTCCCTGATAAGCATACAAAGTTGTTGGGATTACATCTTGAGAAACAAGGAAGATCTAGAGAGATAGAGAGATAAGAAGTTACAACAAGATGGACTCTATCTATCTAGCCAGGCTAGGTTCGGCCGGTGCGCCCTATGGGCCTATTGCACTATGTTTAACACCCTCCCATAATCACAACTTGGACATGTTGAGATTACGCTTAAATTCCTCAAAACTTCTTGTAGGCAAGGCCTTGGTAAATCCATCAGCAACTTGATCTTGAGAATGAATAAACCGAACATCCAATTTCTTGGCAGCAACCCTTTCTCTGACAAAGTGAAAGTCTATTTCGATATGTTTAGTTCGTGCATGAAAAACTGGATTAGCAGAAAGGTATGTAGCACCAAGGTTATCACACCATAAGCATGGAGCTTGTTTGCAGCGTATGCCAAGTTCCTTAAGCAGAGACTGAACCCAGATAATTTCAGCAGTAGCATTTGCTAGTGCCTTGTATTCTGCTTCTGTGCTGGATCTAGACACAGTAGCTTGCTTTTTAGCACACCAAGAAATCAGATTTGGACCAAAGAACACTGCAAAGCCACCAGTTGATCATCTGTCATCTAGACAGCCTGCCCAATCAGAGTCAGAGAATGCACTGACAAGTGTTGATGGTGACTTGCTGAAAGTTAGTCCAATGCTCAAAGTATTTTTAACATATCTAAGTATGCGTTTTGCAGCTGTCAAATGTACTGTAGTAGGTGCATGAAGGAACTGACATACTTTGTTCACAGCAAAAGAAATATCAGGCCTAGTCAAGGTTAAATATTGTAATGCACCAACCATACTTCTGTACCTGGTGCTATCCTCTTGGTTCAAGAATTCTCCCTCTGACAAGGACAATTTTTCTGAGCTGGACAAAGGTGTCAATGCTGGCTTGCAACCTTTCAACCCTGATTTGGCTACAAGATCAGTTGCATACTTTTCTTGGGTAAGATAGAGGTCATTTCCTGCTCTCTTTACTTCAATACCAAGAAAATAATGCAGGTCTCCCAGATCCTTGAGAGCAAATTCAGAATTTAAATCTTTTAACAATCCTGTGACAGCCTCATCTGATGAACTTGTGACTATAATATCATCAACATATATAAGTACAAATATGGAGGTATTTGACTTATTATAAATGAATAATGAGGTGTCAGATTTGGAAGGAGCAAAACCAAGTGCCTGAAGTTTTGAGCTCAACCTGGAATACCATGCTCTGGGGCTTGTTTTAACCCATACAAAGCCTTATCAAGCTTGCAAATGTGAAGGGGTTTACTTTTGTCCTCAAACCCAGGAGGTTGTCTCATGAACACTTCCTCTTCCAGAACACCATGGAGAAACGCGTTCTGTACATCTAGCTGACGGAGACTCCATCCCCTAGACATGGCAATAGACAAAACAAGGCGAATAGTGGCAGCCTTTACAACAGAACTAAAAGTGTCCTCATAGTCTAAGCCATACCTTTGCTTAAAACCTTTTGCAACTAGTCTGGCTTTGTAGCGATCAATGGTTCCATCAGACTTCTTCTTTACTCTGAAAACCCATTTACAATCTATCACATTTTTACCTTTTCCTTGATGTACAGAGACTAAATGCCAGGTTTTATTTTTGTCAAGCGCCTTGCACTCTTCTTCCATGGCCCTTTTCCATCATGGATCATTCAAAGCTTCTGCTACAGTATGTGGAACAGTATCTGCATCATGTGTATTACAAGCATAGCCAAATTTTGCTATATGTTTGTAGTTTTTTGGTTGGATTACTCCCCTTTGAAGTCTGGTCCGAGATGGCGAAGAGGCAGGCACAGAAGATCCAGCGCCTGGATCAGCTGCAGATCCCGAAGACGATCTGTCGGGTGCGTCAGGCGCGGGTGACGAGGCGGGATCTTCTGTGGCCAAAGGGCGTGACGTACTGGAGGATGGCGGCACAAAAGATCCCGCAGCTGCGCCAGCCGCAGCGTCCGGCTCATGATGGGGCGATGATGAGTGGGCCCCCGCAGATGCGGCGCGGGACTCCACGCCCGGATCCTGCCGAGGCGCGCGCCGCGTGTAGTGACGCGGTTCGGGGCCGAACCGACCGGACGTAGGCGGCGCGTGGTCCACCCGCGAGGGCGCGCCGTGATTGGCCGGACCGCAGCTGTCGTGGCGTGGCGCGGGGCTCGGTGCAGATTCGTCTGTCCCGTCACGCTCGGATCCCGCGGCTGATGCGCCCCGATCCTGAGGCGGATCTGCCTCGATGGTGCTGATGCTGCATCCAGGAGGCATAAAATGACAGTTTTGGCCGATTTCTTCATCATTTTCTGTCCCATTTTTTTCTGCTTCATCACAAAACTCATCACCACCATTAGTAGGAGGATTAGTCAATAATTGATCATTAGTAGTAAAACCATCCCCATTATCAGAACCGGTGAGATGAGATGGAAGAAGAAGAATTTCCTTTTGAAGGAGAGCGCCGGCGTTTGGGTGGAGATGTGCAAAAGGAAAAACTGTCTCGTCGAACACAACATCACGGGATATATAGACACGACCCGTGGATACATCAAGGCACTTAACACCTTTATGTTGTGGACTATAGCCAATGAAGACACATTGTTTTGACCGGAAAAGGAGCTTGCGATTGTTGTAGGGACGAAGATTTGGCTAGCACGCACAGCCAAACACTCGGAGGGATTTGTAATCGGGTTTGGTGTGAAGAAGGCGTTCTACCGGAGTTTCATTGTTGATGACTCTACTAGGAAGAATATTAATAAGATGAACTGCGGTGAGAAAGGCTTCATCCCAGAATTTTAATGGCATAGAGGCAGCTGCAAGAAGAGCTAGACCTACTTCGACGATATGCCTATGCTTACGCTCAGCGGACCCGTTCTGTTGGTGAGCATGAGGGCACGATATGTGGTGAGATATGCCAATCTGTTGGAAGAAGGAATTGAGGTTTCTGTATTCCCCTCCCCCAATCAGATTGGATAGCTAGAATTTTGCAGTTGAACTTTCTTTCTACAAGTGCTTGAAAGTTGTGAAAAACTTGAAACACATCAGATCTCTTTTTGAGGAGATAAATCCACGTGTACTTACTAAAATCATCGATGAAGCTTACATAATAAGTGTGGCGCCCAACTGAAGTAGGCGCGAGACCCCAAACATCAGAGAAAATGAGTTCAAGAGGCTTGGTAGAAACACTTGTAGATATAGGATAAGCTAACCGGTGACTTTTAGCACGCTGGCATGAGTCACAAATAGTTTCACAATCACGCTCACCAACAAACCGGAGCTTATTCTTTCTAAGTAATTTCTCAATCAAAGGAAATGATGCATGCCCTAATCTATCGTGCCATCGTGTTGAAGACACTTTGCTGACACCATAGGCTTGTTTATTCAATCTCCTAAGCTCTGGAATCAATGGGTAGAGCCCTCGAACGCATCTACCTCGATAGAGGATTTTCCTCGTGACCTGATCCTTGATAAAAAGAAAAATGGATGAAACTCAAGGAATACATGATTATCGAGAGCAATGCGATGAACGGAAAGGAGATTCTTTGATGCACTAGGGACATGCAAAAAATTTCTGAGACGAATATTTTTGTGGGGAGTTTTTATTACTGAATGACCAATATGACTAATGCTCATACCTTCTCCATTGGCGGTATGGACTTGGTCTTGCCCACGATACTTTTCGCGCATGGTCACCTTCTCCAACTCCCCTGTGATGTGATCTGTCGCGCCGCTGTCCACGTACCAGTTCGTGTCGACGCCGTAGGAGCCGTCGGCTGCCCCCGCAACCTTCTCATCTTGGGAAGATTCTTCATCTTCCTCGTAGCAGTACCAGCAGTCCCGCGCGGTGTGGCCTGGCTTGCCACAGATTTGGCAGCGCGGCACGTCAGGAGCAGCTCGTGGGCGGCCTCCGCGGCGACCCTTGTTGCTGTTGTTGTAGGGCCGACCGCCGCTGCCGTTGCCACTGCGTGGAGGAGGGTTGCCATCGCCGCCTGATGGCTTGCCCTTGGTGCGCTGCGGCCCACGATAGCGAGATGAGCTGCCACCGCCGCGTCCACCGCCACCGCGGCCGCGAGCAGCCGCGTTAGCAGAGGATTTGAAACCTCCACCGGACCCCGCCGAGCTGTAAAGGGCGAGACGCTGATAGAAGTTACTCATCTGGGCGTAGAGATCGTCGATGCTGATGGGCTCGGTGCGGGCATCGTTGGCGGAGACGAGAGGTTGGTACTCCATGTCGAGGCCGGAGGTGATGTAGGAGATCAGCTCATCATCATCGATGGGCTTGCCGGCAGCTGCGAGCTCATCCGCCAGGGACCTCATGTGGGCGAAGTAGGCGGCTACCGACTGCGTCCCCTTCTGCGCCGTGGAGAGCGCGACTCTGATGTTGTTGACGTGCGCCCTGGACTGCGATGAGAACATGTGGGCAAGGGCTGCCCAGAGCTCGTGCGGCGTGGCTATAGATGTGACCTGCACGAGGACTTCCTTGGTGAGGTTATTAAGCAAGTATCCAAGTACCTGCTGCCCTTCTCTGAACCAGATCGGATAGAGAGGGTTGGGTGTTTTCTCCTCCTTCCCGTCCTTGTCCTTCGTGATGATGAACTGGGCGGGCTCCGGCATCGTCCCGTCGACGTAGCCGAAGTAACCAGCACCTCTCAGCTGCGGCGTCACCTGGGCACGCCACAGAACATAGTTGGTGCGGGTAAGCTTCTCGGCGACCTGCCCCATGGAGGCGATCTGAGCGGAGCTTGAGGAGGACGACATGGCTGGTGGTAGGTTTTGCTAGATGTAGTGGATAGAGGAGGCTCTAATTACCATGTAAACGAGCGGAGAACGTCGTACCTCGTTAGAGGCGACGGTTGCGTGTTATATAGGCAGGGGCATCTCCCTGATAAGCATACAAAGTTGTTGGGATTACATCTTGAGAAACAAGGAAGATCTAGAGAGATAGAGAGATAAGAAGTTACAACAAGATGGACTCTATCTATCTAGCCAGGCCAGGTTCGGCCGGTGCGCCCTATGGGCCTATTGCACTATGTTTAACAATAAATGAGTATTTCTTTTGAAGAGCCAACCAACATGCCATTCTCTCATCTCTCCCCGTACTTCACACCATTATTATTCACTCAATAAAAGAAGCCATCACACCTTTGATACGTTGAGTACTCGTCAGTTGCTACGAGATGAGGTGAGCTAGTACTGAAAAATATATGGTAGCCTTCACAACACTGTCCCTTGGTTGGTGAGTGACTGACTGCATCTCTTCCTCTTGCTCCTGCGTTCAAGAGAGCTCCAAGCTCTAGTACCACATCTAGTTTTCCTCTCTCTCGTGAATGTGTACATCGTGAAAGGTTAGCTTTCTCAATGTGCTGTTGTTATTCTGCGCTAGTTTATGTCTGTTCCTGTTGATTGGGTGATGATCGCACTATTCCAGCCTCTGATCCTCGAATACTTTCTAGATAATTAGTTCTTTCACCAGTTAGCTGTTCCTAGAGGTTAAAGACCGGCCTCTGTTTCTTCACAGGGTTGAAGGAACTGTTCCTGTTTGTGTTTGAGCCTTTCCTCGGTTAGTGAATTTTTGTCCCCTTCTCCCTTTTCAAGGAAAAAAACACACACAGCATTCTCGGTTTCTGTCGTTAGATTTCTGGTATTTCTTACGTTTCAGCTAAATTTCAGTGTGTATTTGTGCCGCTGTTTTTCTTGATTTGGATTGTTGTTGGGTTTGCGTTACTTGCTTTGGCAGGCTCTGTTTCTAGGGCACAACATGCTAGCTTGTAGCCCTGCAATTGTTCGGATCAGTGCTAATGCCTTGGCTACTTTTCTGAATATCGATTCTTTTTAGATGATAATTTCGTGAACACAAGATGACATTGATTCCTCTATTTCCATTAATATTGTGTAAATTAGATAAGGACACATTTAGTCCGAATCCCCCAAATCTGTTATTAGGACATATGTTTGCCATTTTTGTCAATTAAAATTCATGGAATGGTCAATAATGAACATGCACACGAAATATTCTGGATGGTCCCAATGAAAACTGTGTTGTTATGCTTCATGTCCATTCTGCTACCATCTTTGACAGTCCGAATTTGATCCATCAGTGACACTGTTGTCTATTAGTACAAAAGCAGAGTGTAGTTACTCTGTTTCAACTACTGAGCTAGGGTCACAAATAAGCCTTGCTACTGCTTATGCTAATTGTCCATTATAAATGGCCTATTCTATCTTTGTGAAATTCTGTTAGCAACTGAACTTGCAGGTTATATATGGATGACATTGTTGATGCATTGGTTCTCAAGCTCCAGTCAAAGATATGCTATCATAGGGATGCCAATGTCGACTACCTGGAAATCAAGACAATGGTTGATAAACTCGTAGAAGCGAACAAAAAGCTCAAGGATGAGAAAGTGGACTTCCAGGATGTAATTAATATGGTCATGGAAGAAAAGGAGAATTTACAGCATGACTATCAAGGTTTGTGACCTTTCATGTAGTCCAAGTTCCGCTCCAAAATTAATTTACTAGGATCCTGGTCTATTATGCTAACTCATTTGGTAGCACAGTAATCAAGGAGCAGCTGGCAAAAAAGGAGGAGCAACTTGAAACTGTAAAAAAGGAACTTGAAGAAGCAAAACATGAACATGTGGCAGCAAAGAAGGAGCTTGAGAAAGAAAAACTTGGCCATGTGGCAACAAAGAAGGAGCTTGCGGCGACAGAACAACAACTTGCTCAAAGGAGCGAAGAGCTGGAGGGTTTAAGGAAGAAGCTTCAAGAGAGTGAACCTGTACCTTCCACAAGGGTAAAACCTAATGCATATATCCTTCTCCATGGAAGCCACATTCATATTTTAGCCTTGTCAACCTTTTTATACTGCACGCGTAAGCTTTTTTTTCTGCAGAATCAAGGCATAAATTTATGTTTAGTATTCTGTTTTCTTGTTGGGTCGTATTTTGATTACCGTTATCTCTGTGTAAGCAGGTAACAAGATCTGCACATAAGCGGCAAATGGTGCTCCAAGGATCGTTGAGCAATGATGCGGCTGGACATCGCCAAAAGAAACATAGGTCCTATCAGCATGCAACCCAAGATGTGACTTGGAGGTGATCAGGCAAAGCTGATCCAGGTTTAATCATAAATCCCTGAATTTGTACTGATCACCTACCTAGAGACTGAATACGCTATAAATCCATGAGTTCGTTGTGAGCATATAGATAGATGTTCAAAGGCCGAACCCCCCCCCCCCCCCCCCCCCCCCTGAAAATAATATAGATAGATGTTGCTTATACACTGTACAGACATACAAGCAGTGATCCTGAACTTAGTACAACCATCTTGCTGATTCTATTATACTTGAGTATAAGATGATATGAGCACGCCAACATTTAATTAACTTAGTCCTTGCTCCTGTTTTATCGCCGCTTTTGGCTTGAGCATTAGCTTGTCCTTAATTATTTAAAACACCAAGCTGTTACTAATTACCATTTGTTATTATGTTTGTGCATAGTCTGTTTAGATATCCTGTATATATGCTCAGTATAAACACCATAGTAAAAACATAGACCATAGATACAAAATATGTGTAGGTGGCTGAAGCAACAACACGAGAACCCCGTTAGATTTGAATTGCCCATGTGGAATTTGTAGATACTTTTTGGTTTAATCCTATCTTACAAAGGAAAAAGGATCAAAGAAATAAGTAGCAAACGTGGAATCGATAGGTTTCAGGTACAGCGCCTATCATAATGTGACTTTTATGGTTAAGAATTACAGAAACCTTTGGATGCAAGCACGCGCTGTGGGTTTAAGTATCCTAGTTTCAGGTTCTGGTGAAGTTACATATGCTTCTAAACCTCGACCTGGCCTCTTGTAACTTTTGCACCGTGTATGCCACAATTACCTTTTGATATTAAATACCTTTATATATGTCGCCTATATCAGGCCAGGAGGGTTTTCTCTTCCATTATCTAAAGAAGAGAGCAAATTTGGCCTTGTGAATCGAGTTCCTATGCTGCATAAGTTTCCGCATCGAGCTCCTACTTACTTTCTGTTCTCACGCAGGTCATGTGCTAGCAGTTGGAAGCAAGGAAGGAAACCATCATCTTAACACTAGCAACTAGTAGCAAGCATGGAAGAAAGTTACTATGTTAGGTACCTATGGCACGGATGTTGAATACTGTTATAATCCCCATTTCATGCATATTTTAGCATCTATTTCACTCCTCATTTCAGAACCTTGGTGTGTAAAAAACTTGGCACTTTGATTTGTGCTTCTACTAAGAACTCTGAAGCAAAAATATTTTATGAATTAATTTGATGAAACTTCCATTTAACACATGCTAGTGCATTGTTGATTTATTTGCAAGTAGTGGTAATGTCGTTCTCGCGTTAGATTGTGTTTTCCGTAACCAGCGGGAGCTCTGCTTTTTACTATAGAAGAAGAGGGGAAACCATACAATCAGTTGAGAGTGAGCTTAAATTATTGCTCGCCTTTTTTAAGAGAAAAAAAGATACGACGTTCACCACTTCGCTGTCTATAGTGAACGCTTGCGCCATGATTTGGACTGTAACCAGCGCGTTCGCTGGGAAAACGTCCCCAACGAACATTCGCTGGATATCATTTCCGATAATACAATTCCCCTCTGCCAACCACTGCTAAGTATCGTGAAATCTTGACAACATGCAGAGAGCATATTAGCACATAGACATGATCGCTTGATCAATGTAGTCAGATGATACTGAACTTAATTACTGGAGTAGATTTAGCATGTTTGCATGTGCCATCTAGCCAGGCCGCTGAGTTTACAGATTCAGAGAAAGAAGGCAAGTGAACCAAGGAAATAAACAGGGGTCGCTTCAGATGTTACCGCACAACTGAACCATTCAGATAGAAGAGCATTGGAATGGTTCAGTTGATAGGAGAGGACATGGCATTTTTTTCAAGATGATTTTTGGGCATGGCATTTTTTTTTTGAAACAAGGTAAAAGATTTGCCATTTTCATTGATTAAGAAGAAGAGAGTTGTCCGGTTAATTAGAGGAAAACCGGACGAAAACCTAAATTACAAACCCCACAAGGGGCACACACGGACGACCAGGCCACCAACAAGATCACGACACAACCAACGACACAACTGTCGAGAGGTAGCACCGAACAACAAAGCAACACCAAACAGTCGACCGCAGCGTCGAGGACATGGCAGCTCCGATTTTGCCGATGAGCATCACAGGAGAAAGTTACAAGCCTCGCACCAACCTACTCCAGCGCAACACCCGAAGAGCACCGCTCGTTGAAAACCGCCCTCATGGAGTCATCGTTGCCGCAGTGGCCCCGCCGCCCGCAGCTCCAACTTCTCTGTCACAGCCAGAAGCCAACATAGGCACACCGATTGGCGCACCGGACCTTCGGCATCAAAAGCACAAGTCGCGACCCAGCTCTCCTCGCCACCATTGTCGTTGCCACACATGTCGCAACGCCACACCACCTCATCGCCGGTCGGGCACCTGCCGACCACAATGTAGTGCACATCCAGCCTGCTGGAATCACAAATGGGACCAAGATCTTCAAGACGATGCCCCCAAGAGGGAATACGACGTTGAAGACGCCGCCGCCGCCTGATCCAACCAGGATCATGACTTTCGCCCGAGGATCTTGACCCGAGAGCGCAGGAAGCCCAAATCACCTCGACAGCGCCTCCAAGGAAGAAAGCGACGCCCACTGGCGCCGCCGCCGCCGGCCAGCAAGAACCAGCCAAGCTTTCGCTTGGATCATTGACACCAGCACTCTCAGGCAAGCAACTCCACTGACCCACGCACCCCTGGACAACCACGGCGCCATGACCGTGCAGGGACCACCACCACGCCTTGCTGTCGAGTCAACCACTGCAAACCACCAGCACGTAGACTGATGCACGTCCTCCGAGCAGGGAAGGGCAGACTGCCACCCCAAATCCTCCCGCCGACCAGATCTGGTGGTCCAAAGACCGCACAGAATGCAGACGCCACAGCCCGAGCCGCCGGAGCTGTGACCTGCCGAAGAACAGCCGTCGCCGAGCTGCCTAGACAGGCAGGACGAGCCTCCCACCACTAGCACACCGCGGCCGCTGCGTCGCCCGCGCAAACTCCACAGCCGCCGACACGTCAACCACCTTCCCGGGGCCGCCGCCCCGGATGCCAGCCCTCGATGCCCGCCAGAGCTCACAGCTCCACCATGGAGCCGCCAAGCACCACGTCGTCGACGCACGCCGCCCGTCGTAGCCCCTCGCCGGCACCAACAACCCTGCCATGGAGCCCCCGAGCACCGGCCCGCGACGCGTCGCGCGCCCCTACGCCGCAGCCACCGATGGCGGAGAAGCCAGATCCGGCCAAGCCCGGCTAGGATCCAGTCGCTCCCCGCGCAAACGCCGTCCCCGCAACCCCACTGGCCGCCCGCGCCTTCGGGAAGATGCAGCCGCGCGCGCTACGCCGCGGAAGAGGAGAAGCGCCCCGCTGCCACCCTCCCTGGGGCACGCGCGGGCTTCGCCGGCGGCGGCGATGCGGAGGAGTGGGGAGAGGAGAGCTTTGTGGCGGTGGCGCTAGGTTCCCCCGTGTCGCCCGAGCTAGGCGACGCGGGGGTCGGGAATTGATACGATCGTTTTGTTTATGGCATTTTGAAAGGACGGGTATTTTCACGGTCAGGTCATGCTATAAGATGCTTGTCTCCATCAAGAAGGAGAGGGAAGACTGGTTGGAGGAGCGTCCTGCTACAAGTTCAGCAAAATCTGAGAAAGCTTGGTCAAGTCTTTGGAAGATTAAGGTGCCGGCCAGGGTTAAGACCTTTGCGTGGAGACTTGCACAGAATTCTTTACCTAGTGGGGATGTGCTCAAACACAGGAATATGGCCAAGACTGTTGCGTGTGCTATTTGCCACGACGCATACGATAGTTGGAAACATTCACTAGTAGACTGCACCATGGCGAGGTGTGTGTGGAGCTTGTGTGATCGACAACTGACACAACATGTGTGTATGCCCGAGTGCCCGGATGCACGTGAGTGGCTTTTTCATCTTATGGAGACGACGTCCCATGAGGAGTTCATTGAGATCTTGCTGATGTTGTGGGCTATTTGGACAGCTAGAAGAAAGGCCATTCTTGAATCGATCTATCAAAGCCCAGTCACTGTAAGAGGCTTTGTTACAAATCTGTTGGGTGAACTACAGCTTATTACTGATCATAAGGAGAAGGCCAAGCCGATGGGGAAACAGTCGCCGGGCTTGAACAAGCGCTAGATAACACCACCGGTTGACTTCATGAAGCTAAATGTCGATGGGGGTGGCGAAAGTACAGAACAAAGGAGCAGCAACGGTGGTATGTCGAAATGCAGATGGAGTGTACCAAGTATCGCCAGCTCGTGTTTATGATGATATAACAGATCCTCCGATGCTTGAGGCTCTTGCTTGCTGCGAAGCTATGGCCCTAGCTAAAGACCTCAACATTCAAAAGTTGCGGATTGCATATGATGCTTCTGTTGTGATCAAGGCGATAAATGTAGGGAGCCGATGCAGCTATAGTTCGGTGCTGAAGGAGATTGAGCACAGGCGGTGGGACTTCCAGGTTGTGGAATTTGTCCATGAAGGCAGAGAGTTCAATACACATGTGCATAACCTCGTTTAGTGTTCTCTGTCTTTAGATCACGGTCGGTATGTTTGGCTCCTGGAGCCTTGGGATGTAATAATTGTACCCATTGTCGTTGATTAATAAAGACCGTGGTAATCATAAAAAAAGCTATTGAAACATTCTTCTCAGAAAAAAAGCTATTGAAACATAGTCCCTCAAAAAAAAGCTATTGAAACATAGAAATATGTCAACTGAAGATACTTGTCACCTTTGTGGAGCGTGGGATACTTGGAAGCATGCCCTGTTCATGTGCCCGATGGCTGCTGGTGTTTGGGCCCTAGCGCCGGAGGACCTAGTACTTCAACTGGTTGACAGGCAGGAGGAAGGATCCAGGGAGTGGCTCTTCGCGCTTCATGATACTCTGGACATGGAGTCTTTTGTGCGGCTGATTGTCACTTTATGGGCTATTTGGGGAGCGAGGAGGAAAGCGATCTATGAAGATATATATCAATCTCCGCATGCTGCCAACGGGTTCATCACAAGCTACCTTGCTGAAATCCGGGCTATCAACTCCACATGTCGAAAGCTGGCACTTCCATCAATCCTGAGACCAAACCGGTGGCAGGCACCGGAAGAGGGATGCGTTAAGATAAATGTTGACGTCGCAGTTTCGAGCCATGCTAGATATGGTGCAGTAGGGGCAGTATGCAGAAGTTCGGAAGGAGTTTTCTTGGGAGCCTCGGTGCTGGTTCTTAGACATATTGCAGATCCACAGACGCTTGAGGCAATTGCAATCAGGGAAGCTTTAGCTCTAGCTAGCGGATGATTTATACCAGAGACGTGTACATGTGGCCTCTGATTGCAAGGTGGTGGTCGAAGACCTGAAGAGGGAGAACTCATCAGTTTATGGCGCTATCATACATGAGATCATACATCACTCTTTAGATTTTGCTTTTTGTAAGTTTAGTCATGAATTTAGGAGCTCGAATTTCGAAGCTCACAACGTAGCGAAGTATGCTTTATCTCTCGGGGGTGGTCGCCATGTGTGGCTGGGACACCCGGGAGACCTTCCATCCGTCCCTGTAAATATTGTGACGAATTAATAAAAACTTCGCGAGGTTGTCTCAAAAAAATAGCGAGACGCATCCTGAAATCACTATCTAAGAGCATGGTTAATAGTACAGCCAGTTGATGGCTATATGACATTGCCATGTCATCTATAGCCAACCTTGTAGCCTTCAAGTATAATAGTAAGATACAAAGATGAGCTACTTCATTAGTATATGGCCCACCTCTCACTCTCACATAGTGCCTAGGAGCACGTGCTGCAGCTGGCTCTTATTCTGTAGCCGGCTCCTCTTCTCTCTCCTCTTCTCTCCCCTCCATGTCAGCAAAAGGATAATATTTTAATCCTTACAGTCTGCTTACATAAGCTTATTATACTTGCAGTACTCATTGCAAAGATCACTCCAACCTTTCCCAGGTTGCGACAAGTGGCGCGCTGTATGTTCGCCACTTGTCGCAACCGGAGAGTTTTCCCTTTTTTCGTAGATCCTTTATTCAAATCTCGAACCGCTTTCATTGTTGGATTCCTCGCGTCGAGATCTTCAAAATTAGATCCCATGTTGATAGGTTTTAACGAACTTTTTTTTCACGAAAAAAACTGAACGAAAAAACCGGACGAAAAAACCGAACCGGGAGCACGGTTTTTTTCCCTTTCCGAAGGAGGCATGCCCGTGCCTCTCACGAAATCACAACCGTGCCTCTCGCGGAAGCAAAACCGTGACTTTCGTGAAAGAAAAAAACAGACAACGCGTTTTTTTTTCGTTTCCGAGAGGCTGGGTCGTGACTCTCGCGAAGACACAACCATGCCTCTCACGGAAGCAAAACCATGACTCTCGCGAAAGAAAAAAAATAGAAAATGTGTTTTTTTCGTTTCCAAGAGGCACGACCGTGACTCTCGCGAAGGCATAACCATGCCTCTCGCGGAAGCAAAACCGTGACTCTCGCGAAAGAAAAAAAACAGAACACGTGTTTTTTTCGTTTCCAAGAGGCTAACGTGTTTCTTTTTCGTTTTCGGAGAGGCACGGTCATGCTTCTCTTGAAAGCACAACCATGACTCTTGCGGAAGCAAAACCGTGACGTTCGTGAAAGAAAAAGAAAACAGAAAATGCGTTTGTTTTTTTTTCGAGAGGCACGGTCGTGACTCTCACGAAGGCACAACCATGCCTCTCGCGGAAGCAAAACCGTGACTCTCGCGAAAGAAAAAAAAACAGAAAACGTGTTTTTTTTCATTTCCAAGAGGCACGGCCGTGACTCTCGCGAAAGCACAACCGTGCCTCTCGCGGAAGCAAAACCGTGACTCTTGCGAAAGAAAAAAAAAGAAAAAACATGTTTTTTTTTTGTTTCCGAGAGACACGGCCGTGACTCTCGCGAAAGCAAAACCGTGCCTCTCGTGAAAGCAAAACCGTGACTCTCACGGAAAAAATGCGTCTTTTCGCGCAAAAAAATCGATTTTTTATCCAAAAGCTAAGGAAAACCGAAACATCGAAAAACCCCAGGAAAAACCCTTTAAAAAGCCGAAAACGCATGCGGAAAAATAAAAAAATAAAATCCAAAGGAAGCGTCGAAAGCGCGACACGTGGCAAACGGCTGAGAGCGCGTTAAGTGGCGTTGATCATTGCGAGGCTCCCGAAGGAGCGCTCGTTAACTAGTTGCTCCCGACACATCCTCTCGCCTGAAGCTTTTCTGCAGCGTGCTTCACTGTATTCATTCCTATGTACCTGTTTCTACGGTTTTCTTTCTTTTTCCTTTTCTCTTTGGTTTCCTATGTTTCCTTTTATGTTTCATTAGTTTTCCCATTTTTCTTTGTTTCTTTTGGTTTTGATCCTACATTATTCATATATGTCAAGAACATGTTTCTAAGACACGTTTAACATTTTTCAAATACATGTTTAATATTTTTCAAATTCAAAAAATAGTTCATGAGCTTAAAAATACTTCATGATTACAAAAAAGTTCATGATTTTCAAAAACGTTGTGAATTTTAAAAATGCTCACAAAATTTAGAAATTTCATGGATTTGAAAAAACATTATGGATAGAACAGTCATAAATTTGGAAAAGGTAAAAGTGCAAAAAAAAAAGCAAACAAATAAATAAACCAATAAAACAAAAACATAAGGAAAAAATAAGGGATGCTCCTTAGGAGGTTCCCAAAACCAGCAATGGAGAGACATACATATGGGCTGGCCCAGTGAAGGAAGGCATGTTTAACATTTTTCAAATACACGTTTAACATTTTTCAAATACAGGTTTAACATTTACACATTTACCTTAGGCGGGACACCGTCACCTGACTCCAACATGCCTTCCTTCACTGGGCCAGCCCATATGTATGTCTCTACATTGCTGGTTTTGGGAACTTCCTAAGGAGCATCCCTCATTTTTCCCTTATTTTTTTTGTTTTATTCCTTTATTTATTTGTTTTTATTTTTCCTTTTTTTCATTTTTACCTTTTCAAAATTCATGAATGTTCTATCTGCAATGTTTTTTTCAAATATATGAAATTTCTAAATTTTGTGAACATTTTTAAAATTCGTAAATTTTTTAAAAATCATAAACTTTTTTGAAATCATGAAGTATTTTTAAGCTCATGAACTATTTTTTGAATTTGCGAATATATTTTGACTTGAACATGTTTCAAATCCGTGAACTACTGTTTGAATATATATGTTTTTTAAAGGTAATCATTTTTCTTGAACATTTCTCTGGAGCAAACATAAAGAAAAAACAAGAAGCAACTTTTACTGGAGTGATTGAAAGAAAAAATAACATGGCGTGCAAATCGAACTGAGCCAACCCGTACATGCGCCTTTAGGTACTGCGGGCTCAAACTAACGCCTGAAATGCTGACAAGGAACTCTTAATATAAACAACCATTAAAAGGGGGGACAACCAAGACAATAGACCTCAAAAATCTCACTCAAGACACAATGGAACTTATTGTTGTTGTGCTACCATAGCTCTTGCCAGCGACGAAGAACATCAAGAAATTCAACAGCTGAAGTCCGAGACTTATAGTGGAATGAACCTCATTAAATCACCACAATATTATATAGTTACATATGACGAAGGTTGGCAAACATTCTAGGCACATTGATGGCACATAAAATTAAAAAAGTTGCATGCATACCAGATAATAAAGAAATAGAAACAGTGAGTATGTTATGTTAAATATGCTCACCAAGAAAACAAATATTTAGAAATTCTTTGTGTCTGCGCGCACCCAAACACGCACACGCGTGTGTACATACATGATGACCCAGAAGTATAAGAGATCCAACAGTCTTCGAGGGTAGTATTTCACCCAAGTTTGTGTGTCTATAAATTGAAGAAAGACTAAGCATCCCAAATACCAGCCTCTCTCATGCAGGGTGGGTGAATAAACTCTCATCATGAGTAAAACACGCTTAGCATGGAAGATATTGACCGCCCTGTCGCTCCATGAGCTGTACGGGCACACGAAACAAATGTTTTATTTGAAGGATTGAGGATGACACATGCAAATTTACTTGGGACGGCTAGGTAATACCGTATATAGGTAGATATGGTGGACTCTTATGGCATAAATTTTGTTTCAGGAATTTGGATGTACAAGTAGTATTTCCGCTTACTACCGGCGAAGGCGAGCAAATAGATTGAGAAGCGACCAGCTAGAGAGCGACAATGGTCATAATCATGCATTTTGAATAATTAACATTGAACATGAGCATGATGAGGATATAAACACTCTGAACATGAATATCATGAAGGAAATATGCCCTAGAGGCAATAATAAAGTTGTTATTTATATTTCCTTATATCATGATAAATATTTATTATTCATGCTAGAATTGTATTAACCGGAAACTTAGTACATGTGTGAATACATAGACAAACAGAGTGTCCCTAGAATGCCTCTACTTGACTAGCTCGTTAATCAAAGATGGTTAAGTTTCCTAACCATAGACATGTGTTGTCATTTGATCAACATGATCACATCATTAGAGAATGATGTGATGGACAAGACCCATTCGTTAGCTTAGCACTATGATCGTTTAGTTTATTGCTATTGCTTTCTTCATGACTTATACATGTTCCTCTGACTATGAGATTATGCAACTCCCGAATACCGGAGGAACACCTTGTGTGCTATCAAACGTCATAACGTAACTGGGTGATTATAAGGATGTTCTACAGGTGTCTCCGAAGGTGTTTTTTGGGTTGGCATAGATCGAGATTAGGATTTGTCACTCCGTGTATCGGAGAGGTATCTTTGGGCCCTCTCGGTAATGCACATCACTATAAGCCTTGCAAGCAATGTGACTAATGAGTTAGTTGCGGGATGATGCATTACAGAACGAGTAAAGAGACTTGCCGGTAACGAGATTGAACTAGGTATGGTGATACCGACGATCGAATCTCGGGCAAGTAACATACCGATGACAAAGGGAACAACGTATGTTGTTATGCGGTTTGACCGATAAAGATCTTCGTAGAATATGTAGGAGCCAATATGAGCATCCAGGTTCCGCTATTGGTTATTGACCGGAGATGAGTCTCGGTCATGTCTACATAGTTCTTGAACCCGTAGGGTCCGCACGCTTAACGTTCAATGACGATTTGTATTATGAGTTATGTGATTTGATTACCGAAGTTTGGTCGGAGTCCCGGATGAGATCACGGACATGATGAGGAGTCTCGAAATAGTCGAGAGGTAAAGATCGATATATTGGAAGGCTATATTCGGACATCAGAAAGGTTCCGAGTGATTCGGGTATTTTTCGGAGTACCGGAGAGTTACGGGAATTCGCCGGGGGAAGTAGTGGGCCTTAATGGGCCATACGGGAAAGGAGAGAAGGGCCTCAAGGAGTGGCTGCGCGCCCCCCATGGCAAGTTTGAATTGGACTAGGGAGGGGGCGGCGGCCCCCTCTCTTTCCTTCTCCCTCTCCTATTCCTTCCCTCTCTCCCCTCTTGGAAAAGGAAGGGGACTCCAACTAGGATTGGGAATCCTAGTTGGACTCCCCCTATAGGCGCGCCCCTCCTAGGCCGGCCTCCTCCTCCTCCCTCCTTTGTATAAGTGGCCAAGGGGGCACCCCAAGACACAAGTTGATCTTTTAGCCGTGTGCGGTGCCCCCCGCCACAGTTACAAACCTTGGTTATCGTCGTAGTGCTTAGGCGAAGCCCTGCGCCGGTAACTTCATCATCACCGTCGCCACGCCGTCGTGCTGACGGAACTCTCCCTCGGCCTCAACTGGATCAAGAGTACGAGGGACGTCTTCGTGCTGAACGTGTGCTGAACACGGAGGTGCCGTACATTCGGTGCTAGGATCGGTCGGATCATGAAGACGTACGACTACATCAACCGCGTTGATATAATGCTTCTGCTTTGGATCTACGAGGGTACGTGGACACACTCTCCCCGCTCGTTGCTATGCATCACCTAGATAGATCTTGCGTGATCGTAGGAAATAATTTTTTGAAGTTACTGCGTTCCCCAACATATCATAGAGGCAATATTGGGTTTGAATCAATTAAATGCGTGAACATGCGCCAAGTCAAGCCACTTAAATTATTCAGAGGTTGATATCATCCTAACATACTACATCATAATCATTTTAATGCATGTTAACACAAAAGATAACCTATTATTCACTCCTAACTACTTAAGCATGGTATTAAAAACTATCATCTCTAATTGTCATGACAAACATGTTTACCCATAATATGTTTAATCCGGACTACTGTGTTAAACATATTTACAAAACAAAACAAGAGTTCATACCAGCTTTTTTTCACCACAGTCACTTCATCATTATTGCCTTTCACTTACACGACTGAATGACGTGAAAATATAATAATGCAAGTGCGCCATGGACTAAGTTGAAATTTACAAACACTTCATACACAGGAGAAGACAAGGAAATATTTTGCCTTTCATTAGATCAACAATAAAGCGCATAAGAGCCACTCGACAATTCTTACAAAGTCTTCTCCTTACGATGACTCAAGAAAATAAAAGAAGTTCAAAAAAACACACTGGAATGTGTTTGGAGTTTTTAATGTTTCTGAAGAACGCGAACGAAAGAAGAAAAATAAAAACCGAGAAAAAGTATTTACATCGAAGAACTCCCAACAAACAACAAAAAAGAAATGAGATCTCTTTTTGGGTTTTCTTTTAATACTACAAGCTAACTAAAGGTAAGACAACCCGCAAAGAAATGAGAAACCTTTTTTGGATTTTCGAAGTTTTTCAAACACGCGAAAGAAACAAATAAAAGTAAACACGAATAAGCAAAGAAAACGATGAACAACAACAAGTGAAATGAATACATTGTACATGAATGAAATGTCGGTGAGAATAAGTACTTCCACAAGATTAGGCTATTGGCCTAACTTGGTCTATATCCACTGAAAGAATCTCCCGGACCCCGGTGCATACTCTTAACGGTAACCTGGTGTTGAGGATATAACCATTAGAGTCACCCGCCCAGGAGGGGCCGGGTTACGTCATAATGATCATCACGTGAAGCCCAGTACCAAACTTGAGGATGGCGGTTCAGTAATGGGCTTAAGACCCAGAGGCGGCTTAAGGCCCGTAGTGATAAACCGCCGTTATGGCAAGACTTGTAGTGTAAGGCAAGAATAGTTAAGAGTCCGAGCCGGACACTGTTATAAGCCGGATGGGACTCTGAGAGCCGCTGGGCGTCAACCTCTCTATATAAAGGGACGACCCGGTGGCGGTTCAGGACAAGTAAGATCAGATCGATAGCCAAGCAGAGCGGTTTAGCTCCTGGTCATCGAAACCCTAAGTAATACCACCTCAACTGGACGTAGGCTATTACCTTCAACGTAAGGGGCCGAACCAGTATAATCTCCGTGTCCTTTGGCCCGTTTAACCCCTTTAAGCTTCCTAGCTGCGATGGCTCCACGACTAAGTCCTTGCACGAGGACATCTGCCGTGACAATTCCACGACAGTTGGCGCCCACCGTGGGGCCAGCGCACGGTGGATTTGAGTTCTTGAAGAGCAGCTTTGAAGGGCTCAAAGGATACGCTGTGGGCCGGATGACCAAGAGTCGTCGCGGCAAGCTCTACATCAACGATGCAGGCTGGGGCCCCGACGCCGGCTCAATCGAGTACGGGTACCGGGTCCCCTTCGGCGGAATTCACGTTTTCATTGGCAAGATTGGCGAGCCGGGCCCTGAGCCGGACCTCTGCGCCGACCTCATCGAGACGGCTCAGTGTGCGAGACCCGCCCGGACTCTGCCTGCTTTGAAGCGTGCTTTTGTGGGATGCGTCCATGGAGGACTCTCTGAAGGATCTGGATCTGGCGATGAGACGGCCGCTCGCTCTGACGGCGGGTCGTCCACAGACGAGACCAACTCGTTATATCAACTTCAAGATGGCAGGCTCAGGGGTGGCTCCGACGGCGGCAGTATTCCGGACCCCTTTGAGCCGCCCAGCCGGGTCGGGATCTTCATGGCCGGCGCACAACCTGTTCAAAACCCCGCTGCTGGGGCAGGAGGCTCTGCGCACTCGCTGGCTCAGGCGCTGATGGATCTCACAGATAAGATGACAGCCCTGCTAACTGCTACGGTCATCCCAGCGGATCAAGCTCAGCATGATACGGAGGTGGCACAGTTAAAGCTGGATATAACAAGAGCCAAGGAAGATCTAGCAGCGGAAGGGATCAGGATGGCTGCAGAGCGGGCGGCTCTCGACGCCCAGACTCAGCTGATTCAGGCGCAGTCTTTCCGGCTCACGATGGATCAGAACGCTTCCAATGAGATCATGAGAAGGAGGCATCAGAAGGCTCAATCTCGACTCCCTCCGGTTTACGATCCTCGAAACCTTTTCAACACGCCTGGTGCAGGGCCCAGTAACCCGCCAGAGATCACTACCCCGCCTCAGTACGTGCCAATACCACCGGGTCATTATGCCAACCCGTTGGAAAACATGGTCGCCGCGGCGGCGCGACTGGCGGCTCTCCCAATCGATGGCGACTCTCCAACGGCAGTCGAAACCCGCCGGGTCAGAGAACTTCTTCAGACGGCTCTGGCGCAACAGGAGGCATATTCATATAGCCGGGACAAGATTCATTCAACCCCTCGTCCAGGCCGGAGCCCAAGTTATAGCAGACACATGGTCTCAGCGACCGGCTCAAGCAACGTCCGGCACTGTGACTTGCCAGCGGGCCACGGCCCGGCTAATAACGGAGCCTTTAACGCAGTAGACCAAGACAGAGCACGGCAAGAGGCGGAGCAGGCGCCTCAGTTAACGGCTTACCAGCCCCTCCCGGTTTATCCGACGGCTTCTATAGAGGCGGGTGTACCTACGAGGACCGGAGGTGTCCCTTGTCTGGTGCCGGCCCTCCGTAATGAACGTCTGCCCAAGGATTTCAAAGGACCTAGGAAGGTACCTAATTATACGGCTGATTTACAACCTGGAGCATGGATCGAGAGCTACGAGATGGCTATGGAGTTGCTAGAGGTCAGCGAAGCGGCAATGGCCAAATACTTCACCATGATGTTGGATGGAACTGCCCGCACTTGGTTGAAAGGACTACCGCCTAATTCTATCGGGTCATGGGCAGAGCTAAAAGCCCGGTTCATCCAAAACTTCAAAGATACATGTAGGCAATCTATGTCAATTGTGGATTTGACCAACTGCAAGCAGCAGGAGGGTGAGTCTACAACCCATTGGGTTCACCGGGTCAAAGAGATAATACATTCGTCTGATAAGATGGATGCCGGCTCTGCAGTTTTAATGTTGGAGCAAAATTGTCGTTTTGCGCCCCTAAAGATGAAGCTCGGGCGGCTCAAGCGCGATTGCAATGATATGGGTACGCCGATGGTGGCTCTGGTCAAGTACGCCGACTCTGATAGTACCAAGGATCCCGCGTCGGATGATGAAAGGACAGGGAAGGGAAAGAAGAACGGTAATGGCAAGGGCCCTCAGCATAACCCGGCGAACCAGGGAGGTAACAAGCGTAAGGCTGATGGCAGTATGGAGTTTGTGGCCAACGCCAATTCACAGGGTAACAACCACCGACGTAAGGGGAGACCACCTCCCTGAGCCGGCGGGTCAGGCCCGACGCTTGAGCAGTTGCTGAATGAGCCTTGTCCAAGGCATGGCTCTAGGGAGAAGCCGGCCACTCATCTATGGAAGGACTGCGCAATCATGAAGGCCTTCAAAAAGTCCAATGCTTTTAATGGCAACAATGGCCCTGGCGGTGGCTCAGGCGCCGGCGGTTTTCATGGCCCGGGCGGCGGCTCAAATCCCAATTCTCAGAGTTTCCAAGGGGGTTTTAATCAGCAATCTGGCCAGGGTAATCAGCAGCAGCAGCAGGGGGGGTACCAGACCAATCCAAAGCAGCTCAATGGTGGACAGTATCATGTGTTCACTACCAGCCTGTGCAAGCGAGATCAGAAGCTTCATAAGAGGGCTGTAAATGCTGTTGAGCCAGCGATTCCCCGCTATTTAAGATGGTCTGAGCAGCCTATCATATGGAGTAGGGAAGATCACCCTCCCCGGGTCGATAATCCGGGTCACCTGGCCTTGGTGGTGGCCCCTCAGGTTGGGGGATATAAATTCACTAAAGTGCTCATGGACGGAGGCAGCAACATCAACATCCTCTATTATGAGACCTTCCGTCGTATGGGATTAACTGATAAGAACCTCAGCCAGTCCAATATTGTTTTCCATGGGGTGGTGCCCGGTAAGTCGGCGTATCCAGTCGGTAAGATCGAGCTGGAAGTAGCCTTTGGAGATGAGTACAACTACAGGGCGGAAAAACTAACCTTTGAGGTGGTTAAGATAAGAAGTCCGTACCATGCTTTATTTGGGCGGCCGGCTTACGCCAAGTTCATGGCACGGTCGTGTTACGTGTATTTGCAGCTCAAGATGCCGGGTCACAATGGGACCATTACGGTTCATGGCAGCCGAAAGATAGCCTTGGAGTGTGAGGAAGGTGACGCGGCTTATGCTGAATCTATTTGTGCAACAGAGGAGTTGAAGTTTTACAAGGACAATGTTGACCCGGCAGATATGACGTCTTTGAAAAAGCCAACCATGGAGCATGAGCCGGTAATGAAATTTAAGTCAGCTGATGAGACAAAACTTGTTGACTTTGTTCCAGGTGACTCATCTCAGCAGTTCAGCATCAGTGCCAATCTGGATCCGAAATAGGAAGGCGCGCTCATCGAGTTCATCCGTGAGAACAGGGACATCTTTGCATGGAAACCTTCTGACATGCCGGGTGTACCTAGAGAACTCGCTGAGCACACTCTCAATATTGATCCAAAATTTAAACTAGTCAGGCAATTCCTCCGGCGGTTTAATGAGGAGAGGCGGAAAGCCATTGGTGAGGAAGTAGCTCGGCTCTTGGCGGTCGGGTTTATTGTTGAAGTTTTTCATCCAGAATGGTTAGCTAACCCGGTGCTCGTGCTCAAGAAGAACGGCACCTGGCGGATGTGTGTGGACTATACGGATTTAAACAAAGCTTGTCCGGCTGATCCTTTTGCTCTCCCCCGTATTGATCAAATTATTGATGCTATGGCGGGTTGTGAGCGTTTAAGCTTTTTGGATGCTTACTTTGGATACCATCAGATCAAAATGGCAGTTAAGGACCAGGAGAAGACGGCGTTCATCACTCCCTTTGGAGCCTTCTGTTATGTGTCTATGCCTTTTGGGCTCAAGAGTGCACAGGCGACTTACCAGCGTTGTGTGCAGAATTGTCTTCATAACCAGATTGGGCGCAACGTTCATGCCTATGTGGATGATATTGTGGTTAAATCCAGGGAGCAGGAGACCTTGATAGATGATCTGAGAGAGACCTTTGATAATCTCCGGGTCTACAAGATGATGCTTAACCCAGCCAAGTGTGTTTTTGGTGTTCCCGCAGGCAAGCTCTTGGGTTTTCTGGTCTCTCACAGAGGCATTGAAGCTAACCCGGAAAAGATCAAGGCAATCACCTCTCTGGCTAAGCCGGCGTGCATAAACGACGTCCAGCGTCTGGCGGGTCGCATCGCTGCTTTGAGCCGGTTTATAAGCCGGTTGGGTGAAAAGGCCATGCCACTGTACCAGATGATGAAGAAAACAGATGACTTTATCTGGAATGATGCTGCTGATGCTGCTTTTGAGGATTTGAAAAGACAGCTAGCTGAGCCACCAGTCCTTGCTGCTCCTGTTGACAAGGAGCCTTTATTGTTGTATGTAGCCGCTAACGCATGAGCCGTCAGTGTGGCTGTGGTGGTGGAGCGTAAGGAAGCGGGTAAGGAGTATCCGGTTCAGTGGCCGGTTTACTACGTCAGCGAAGTACTCATTGAGTCCAAACAACGGTATCCACATTGGCAGAAGCTTGTTTATGGGGTATTCATGGCAAGCCGGAAGCTTAAGCATTATTTCCAGGGTCACCCTATCACGGTGGTTAGTTCTGCTCCCCTAGGAGATATTATCCAAAACAGAGAAGCCACAGGAAGAGTTGCTAAGTGGGCTATAGAACTTGGGCCTCATGGTCTAAAATACGTGCCGCGCACTGCTATCAAATCTCAAGCATTGGTGGACTTCATCAACGATTGGACAGAGCTGCAGGTGCCTGAAGAGAAACCGGATAATACATACTGGACTATTCACTTCGACGAGTCCAGGCAATTGGAGGGCTCGGGGGCTGGAGTTGTATTAGCTTCCCCTCGAGGTGACAAGTTTTGCTATGTGCTACGGTTGATGTTTCCCTGCACTAACAATGCAACTGAGTACGAGGCCTTGCTCCATGGTCTTCGGATGGCTAAGGAAATGAGCTTAAGCCGGGTAAGGTGCTTTGGCGACTCAGATTTAGTGGCCCAACAAGTGTCAGGCAAGTGGGATTCCAAGGACCCCCTCATGGCGGCTTATCGCCGTGAAGTTGATGCCATTGCTGGACATTTTCAGGGTTACCAAGTAGAGCACATCGATCGCATGAAGAACGAGGCGGCTAATGCATTAAGCCGGAAGGGCTCTCAGGGAAAGCCGGTGCCGCCTAATACTTTCTTGGACATTTTGCATAACCCTTCTGTTAAGTTGCCTACAGAGGAAGACTTGGCTGTTCCTGACCCGGAAGCACAGTTGGTGGCGGCTCTCCACATTATCCCAGATTGGACAGTACCATACTTGGCTTACATGACCCGGGGAGAATTGCCTGAGGATGAAACTTTGGCCAGACAAATAACCCGGCGGTCTAAGTCAATGATAATTATCAATGGCGAGCTGCATCGTCGCAGTGTCACTGGAACTTTCCGGCGTTGTGTTTCCCCTGAGGAAGGTCAAGAAATTTTACGTGAGATTCACGAGGGGGATTGTGGCCATCATGCCGGCTCAAAATCCCTTGTGGCCAAGGCTTTTCGTCATGGTTTTTATTGGCTGACGACTCATGCTGATGCAGAGGACTTGGTCAGTAAATGTGACGGTTGTTAGAAGTTTTCAAGACGGGCTCACGTGCCAGCTCAAGAGTTGAGAATGATTCCAATCACTTGGCCGTTTGCAGTCTGGGGGCTTGATATGATTGGGCCTTTCAAACGGTCCAAGGATAAGAAGACCCACCTCTTGGTGGCGGTTGACAAGTTCACAAAGTGGGTTGAGGCAGAGCCCGTTAGTAAGTGTGACGCAGCCACAGCGGTTCAGTTCATGAAAAAGGTGATATTTCGCTTTGGTTTTCCACACAGCATTATAACTGACAATGGTACCAATCTGTCTAAAGGCGCCATGGAGGAGTTTTGTCAACGAGAGCATATTCGGCTTGATGTTTCATCAGTGGCTCACCCTCAATCCAATGGTCAAGCTGAGAGAGCCAATCAGGAAATCTTGAAGGGCATCAAGCCCCGGCTTTTGGTCCCTTTGCAACGGACGCCGGGTTGTTGGGTGGAGGAGTTACCCTCCGTGTTATGGAGCATCAATACTACTCCTAACAGGTCTACGGGTTACACGCCTTTCTTCATGGTTTATGGAGCGGAGGCGGTCCTCCCTAGCGACATCCGTCATGACTCGCTTCGAGTGGCGGCTTATGTTGAGGCGGATAATGAGCAGGCGCGTCAAGATGCTCTTGACTTGTTGGACGAACAGCGTGATGTAGCAGCAGCTCGCTCGGCGATTTACCAACAAGACCTGCGCCGCTATCACAGCCGCCGGGTTAAGTCCAGGGTCTTTCAGGAAGGTGATTTGGTGCTCCGGCTCATCCAGGATCAAACAGACGCACACAAGTTATCCCCGCCTTGGGAAGGGCCCTTTGTGGTCAGCAAGAACTTGCACAACGGGTCATACTACCTTATCGATGTTCGGGAGCACAAAGATTCATGTAAGTCAGAGGAAGAGACCCGTCGGCCGTGGAACATAGCTCAGCTTCGGCCTTATTACACTTGAGCCACCGGCTCTCATAATGTACATATTTCTATAGCCATGTAGATATTGTGATAAATAATAAAGCAGGACCTCTGTCCTTTTTTCCTCCAAAAGGTAAATGTATTATTGTTATTTCCATTACAACTTTACATGGTCACTTGGAGGTTGATCCGGCTTATGATCGTATTCGAATCTAACCGTTAATAATATGATCATTTGGGGGCTTCCTATTCAATCATAGGTCATATTCGAACCAAAGAGAACATAGCTGTCGATACCCACTTGATTGGCATATTGCCGAGCTCATTGGGGAGTTTTTCTTGATCATATTTGAATCATAGCTCAACCCCCTTTGGGAACTGACGTGGATCGTATTCGAATCAGCGTCGTTAAACAACTCTCAAGGTCATTTGGGGGCTTCGTGTTCAAACATAGGTCGTATTCGAACCAAAGAGAACATAGCTGTCGGTACCCTCTTGATCGGCAACGCCAAGGCCACTGGGGGCTATATGATCGTATTCGAATCTTAGCTTAACCCCTTTGGGACGGTTCTCTGGTCGTATTCGAATCAGAAGCCTCAAAATTTTTGACATCTTTTTGTTGCAAACAAGTTCTTTTGATCATATCGGAAGTATTCAAGGGTGGTTCTACTTCCACCGGCTTAACCTTAATTAATAATGTTAATGGCATATAATAAGCATTATAAGTGCTGGTGAGCCGGAGTTCTCCACCTTATTATTCGGGTTATATAAACCGGAGGTATATTTGAAGGCTCGCAAGTATGCTATTATGGTATCTCGGAGATATAATTGAGAGCCGGTTTATTATGACTTTGATTCGTATTCCGGGTTATATGACTCTCCGTGCGGTAGGCCGCCTAGAGACTTGTGACTTGTTTTCCATGCAGGACAATTAAAGACAGCTATTTCAAACTTAAGGAAAGCAGAGGATCAAACATAACCCGGAAGCATATAAAGGAGCAGTTTACATGGAGTTAAGCACTACACATGTGCACGATGGCACGACAAAATTAAGTGTTCATCCTACTCTGTTACATGACTCCCCGAGTCCAAAAGGTGGGGCATCGTTTTTTTTAAGACATCGTATGAGCCGCCTGCGAGATCAAGGGCGTGGTTGGCCTGAGGTTTCCGGGTCATCCCTCTCCGCTCCTCCGGCTGTGTCCATGACCTAGAAGGTTGATGATTTCCAGTCAATGCCACTCAAGGCTTCAAATTGAGCCTCATCATCAATTAACCCGGCCGGGTCAACTTCAGGGGCGAAGGTATGCTTACGAGTCGGAGGGATCAGGCTGACTGCTTCATAGCGTGGAGTTGGGATCCTCTGATTCTCCGCGTCATAGCCCGGTTGATACTTGGTAAGGTCTGTGTCATTCCCAATCAAGGTGGCCACCGGGCGCACGCTCTTCACACAGGCGGCGAAGTCTTTCTGGTCAAAGGGGGTGCCGTCTTCTTCCAAGCTGGGGTATCCAAGAGCGATGTCGGCCGGGTCTACCTCCGGTAGAAACGCCTTGGCCCGGCTCAGAGCAGCTATAGCTCCGGCTCTTGCAGAAGCCCGTCTCAGCTCTTGGAAGCATTGAGGAAGTACGGCGAGCCGCCTAAGTACGTCTGCCAGGTGAGTGGGAACCTCGTTTGACAGAGCCACAATGGCTAAGGCACGCTGTGACCCGGTGTAAAGTTGCTCTACCAAGGTATAAACCGCCTTCAGCTTGGTCAGCATATTCTGATTGGGATTGGAACTCCTGGGACCTGCATTACAAAGTCAAGTGAGCTGTTGGCAATTAAGATGTTTATGGGAACTAAATGATGTAAACTGATTAGAAATTTACCAAAGATTGCGGAGACCATCTGAGAGACATGGCGTTTTAAGCCGGATAGCTCGGCGGTTCTTTCAATAAGAGTGGCCTCCGCTTGTTCGGCCCGGCTGAGCAAAGCAGCTTTTTCATCTGCCCAGGCTTTCCTTTCTGCTTCAAACTTTTTCTTCAGTTTCTCTTGTGCGGATACACTGAGTTCAAATTTGGAGTTGGCTTTTTGGGTTTCACTTTCCTGGGTCTTCAGGCGGCTCTTCAGATCAGAGATTTCCGATTCAATTTTCTTACAGGCGGCCTGTACAAATTCCGGGTTACAGTAAGGTGATTATAATGCAATATTAAGTCCCAAGCACTTTGCAAGCAAAGACACTTGGCACTTGGGGACTAATTGTTGGGAATTGTAGCATAATTTTAAGATTTTCCTACGCTCACCAAGATGCATCTATGGAGTCTACTAGCAACGAGGGGAAAGGAGTGCATCTACATACCCTTGTAGATCGCGAGCGGAAGCGTTCCAATGAACGTGGATGACGGAGTCGTACTCGCCGTGATCCAAATCACCGATGACCGAGTGCCGAAAGGACGGCACCTCCGCGTTCAACACACGTACGGTGCAGCGACGTCTCCTCCTTCTTGATCCAGGAAGGGGGAAGGAGAGGTTGATGGAGATCCAGCAGCACGACGGCGTGGTGGTGGACGTAGCGGGTCTCCGGCAGGGCTTCGCCGAGCTTCTGCGAGAGAGAGAGAGAGAGAGAGGTGTTGCAGGGGAGGAGGGAGGCGCCCAAGGCTGTAGGCTGCTGCCCTCCCTCCCCCCCACTATTTATAGGACCCCTGGGGGGGCGCCAGCCCTTGGGAGATCGGATCTCCAAGGGGGGCGGCGGCCAAGTGGGGGGGAAGGGGTGCCTTGCCCCCCAAGGCAAGGGGGAAGCTCCCCCCCTAGGGTTCCCAACCCTAGGCGCATGGGGGGAGGCCCAAGGGGGGCGCCCCAGCCCACTAAGGGCTGGTTCCCTTCCACTTTCAGCCCACGGGGCCCTCCGGGATAGGTGGCCCCACCCGGTGGACCCCCGAGACCCTTCCGGTGGTCCCGGTACAATACCGGTAACCCCCGAAACTTTCCCGGTGGCTGAAACTTGACTTCCTATATATAATTCTTCACCTCCGGACCATTCCGGAACCTCTCGTGATGTC
Source organism: Aegilops tauschii subsp. strangulata (assembly GCF_002575655.3). Lineage (NCBI taxonomy): Eukaryota > Viridiplantae > Streptophyta > Magnoliopsida > Poales > Poaceae > Aegilops > Aegilops tauschii. The sequence goes on along the minus strand of NC_053041.3, from coordinate 4,379,522 downwards.
CGGGATCTCATCCGGGACTCCGAACAACTTTCATGTTTCCGCATACATATATCTCTACAACCCTAGCGTCACCGGACCTTAAGTGTGTAGACCCTACGGGTTCGGGAGACATGCAGACATGACCGAGATGCCTCTCCGGTCAATAACCAACAGCGGGATCTGGATACCCATGTTGGCTCCCACATGTTCCACGATGATCTCATCGGATGAACCACGGTGTTGAGGATTCAATCAATCCGTATGCAATTCCCTTTGTCAATCGGTATGTTACTTGCCCGAGATTCGATCGTCGGTATCCCAATACCTTGTTCAATCTCGTTACCGGCAAGTCTCTTTACTCGTACCGCAATGCATGATCCCGTGACTAACGCCTTAGTCACATTGAGCTCATTATGATGATGCATTACCGAGTCGGCCCAGAGATACCTCTCCGTCACACGGAGTGACAAATCCCAGTCTCGATCCGTGCCAACCCAACAGACACTTTCGGAGATACCCGTACACCTTTATAGTCACCCAGTTACGTTGTGACGTTTGGCACACCCAAAGCACTCCTACGGTATCCGGGAGTTGCACGATCTCATGGTCTAAGGAAAAGATACTTGACATTGGAAAAGCTCTAGCAAACGAAACTACACGATCTTTTATGCTATGCTTAGGATTGGGTCTTGCCCATCACATCATTCTCCTAATGATGTGATCCCGTTATCAATGACATCCAATGTCCATAGTCAGGAAACCATGACTATCTGTTGATCAACGAGCTAGTCAACTAGAGGCTTACTAGGGACACTTTGTGGTCTATGTATTCACACATGTATTACGATTTCCGGACAATACAATTATAGCATGAACAATAGACAATTACCATGAACAAAGAAATATAATAATAACCATTTATTATTGCCTCTAGGGCATATTTCCAACACTAATGTATGCTGAAAGGCTCTATCTACAGTGCCGGTTCATGAAAGTAAGTCCCAAGCACTTTGCAGGCAAAGGTACTCGCACTTGGGGGCTAATGTGTAAAGCTGTTCAACTACTTGATTAAAGTAAGGAAAGAACCGGGTCAACTATGCTGTTTAAGCCGGCCCTTGAGTGGTACCAGGTAAGCCGGTTTTCTTGCATTAGTTATTAAGCCGGTATTAAGTCTACAACATATTTTATCATAAGTCATAGACTTGGGGGCTGGCATGGTAAGGGTAACTATGGAGTAAGCAAGAGAATCACACCTCAGATTTTTGCTGGATTTGCTTCACCATGTCAATTTCCAGGTCCCGGCTGTTGTGCACTTGATTAACATAGCCGGAGACAATATCTCCAATGCTCAAATCAGCATAGTCAGTGATATCCAGCCTGGCCCTGCGGCGTTCCAGCAGTTCTTCCTTGGCAGAGCATCTAGCTAACACAGTGGGTCTCCCCGGCTCGACAAACTCTGTCCGGGTGATTACAACGTCCGGATCATCGGCCGGTTGAGCCGGGCTGGGGATCTCCGGGTTATCAGAACCCTCCATAACTTGCTCATCAGATGGGGCAGTGGTGGTTTCCGGAGCTGGTGCAGACGGCGGCTCAGGGGCAGAGGCATCAGGTTCAGTCAAGACCGGCTCTTCGGCCGGCTTACTTTTCTTCGCCCTCTTGCTGGGCTTTACTTGTACACTGAAAGTCAAAGAGTTAGTGCAAAACCATGAGTAAGATAAGCACAAAGTAAGCTGATCATCATTACCCGGGGGCGGTCTTGAAGGCCGGCAAGCTAGACTGCATTGAATCGCCGGAGGAAGGTGAAGTTCCCTGGTAGTTTGAGTCAGAAGAATTGAGTGGTTGACGAGTGACGCCCGCCAAAGGATGAAAAGGATATAAGTCGGAGATAACCTCGGTCCGGCGCTTCCTTGATGCTTCGGGTAAGCCGGAGGAGAGGTCTGCGTCCTTGCTAGTCCGGGTCTGCCTCCGACTCTCATGAATCTGTCGCTTCAAAAGAAATTGAGGATCTTGATAAGCTAAAGGATGTGAAAATCTTACTTTCCGGGTTACTCTTCGGACTTTCAGTCTTGGCAAGGGCTCCGAGTCGGAGGAAAGTATAGTTACCTCTTCAATCACCGGGTTACTCGCTCCGGTATCCTCCTGCTGATAATCAGTGTCAATAAGATGGTTAAAAAAGGAGCCTAAAGAATCAAGGGCTACCTCTGACTCGGAGGTGTCTTCCAGGTGAAGCAGGTCCGAGGCGCTAGGCTTACTCCCCTTCTTGCGGGGAGCGGCTCTCCTGGCGGCTTTTTTAACCTTCCTGGCTTTCTTAGCAGCTTCATGGTCATACCTGACCTTCCAGAATTTATCATTAGCCTGTAAAATACAACAAAGATTAGTAAGCTAAGACAAAATCGTTAAAATGAAAGGAGAAGCATTCAGGTCAATGGTTTACCGCAGGAGCCGGGTTAGTCTTGCGGAAAGGGCTTAAGCCCACTCTCCCGCAATCTGCCAGGCTCTCGTTCAGAAGCAACTTGGTTGTATCGTCAATAACGTCCTCAGGTAAGTCGTCTGGACTGTGTCGTAGAGGATCATCTTTCCGGCCTGTGTACTCACACATCAAGCCGGGGCGGCGGCTTAAAGGAATCACCCGCCAAGCAATCCAGACCCGGACCAGATCAACGCCGTTTAGGCCGTTTCCCAGAAGAGCTTTGATTTTGTTGATGGTGGGAATAAGCGGTTGACGCTCATCTTGAGATAATTTGTCTGGCAGGGGGTGATTTGACTCCAGACGCAGGGCGCGAAAGCCGGCAGAGGGTTCTCATCAACCGGAGAAGTATCTTGGCAGTAGAACCATGTCTGGTTCCAGTCCTTCGGGTGGCTTGGCGGCTCAGCATAAGGAAAGAGACAATCTCTCCGTCGTTGGATTGAGATTCCACCAAGTTCCAAGCTAGGCCCGTTGGCACATTCATTCTGGCGGTTCAGGTAAAATAACTCCCTAAAGAGTAGCAGGCTGGGTTCTTCTCCAAGGTATGCCTCACAGAACACTTGAAAGTTACAAATGTTCGACACGGAGTTGGGTCCAATGTTTTGAGGTCGCAGATCGAAAAAGTGCAGAACATCTCTGAAGAATTTTCAGCCAGGAGGAGCAAAGCCCCGGCTCATGTGGTCAGCAAATATGACAACCTCTCCGTCCTTTGGTTGAGGTCTCTCTTCGGACGGGTCAGGAGCTCGGTAGGACATGACCTCCTTCTTAGGCAGGTAACCCGTTTTTACGAAGTCATCTAAGGTGCTATCAGTGACGTTGGATCTCACCCAGTTGCACGTAATGGGCGCTTTGGGAGCCTTGGGCGGCATTGTGGAAAATGGAAGCCTATGACAAAAGAGAATTCCCGGTTCAAATTTAAGCCGGAGGAAGATTTCAGTTCAGTATTCAAGATGGCGGTTTATGAAGGGGCCTAATGATATATGATTAACTGTGTCAGGTTATCTAAGCTGTTGGAAATATGCCCTAGAGGCAATAATAAATAGGTTATTATTATATTTCCTTGTTCATGATAATCGTTTATTATCCATGCTAGAATTGTATTGATAGGAAACTCAGATACATGTGTGGATACATAGACAACACCATGTCCCTAGTAAGCCTCTAGTTGACTAGCTCGTTGATCAATAGATGGTTACGGTTTCCTGACCATGGACATTGGATGTCGTTGATAACGGGATCACATCATTAGGAGAATGATGTGATGGACAAGACCCAATCCTAAGCCTAGCACAAGATCGTGTAGTTCGTTTGCTCAGAGCTTTTCTAATGTCAAGTATCATTTCCTTAGACCATGAGATTGTGCAACTCCCGGATACCGTAGGAATGCTTTGGGTGCACCAAACGTCACAACGTAACTGGGTGACTATAAAGGTGCACTACAAGTATCTCCGAAAGTGTCTGTTGGGTTGGCACGAATCGAGACTGGGATTTGTCACTCCGTGTAAACGGAGAGGTATCTCTGGGCCCACTCGGTAGGACATCATCATAATGTGCACAGTGTGACCAAGGAGTTGATCACGGGATGATGTGAGTTACGGAACGAGTAAAGAGACTTGCCGGTAACGAGATTGAACAAGGTATCGGGATACCGACGATCGAATCTCGGGCAAGTAACATACCGATAGACAAAGGGAATTGAATACGGGATTGATTGAATCCCCGACATCGTGGTTCATCCGATGAGATCATCGTGGAACATGTGGGAGCCAACATGGGTATCCAGATCCCGCTGTTGGTTATTGACCGGAGAACGTCTCGGTCATGTCTGCATGGTTCCCGAACCCGTAGGGTCTACACACTTAAGGTTCGATGACGCTAGGGTTATAGGGAAAGTATGTACGTGGTTACCGAATGTTGTTCGGAGTCCCAGATGAGATCCCGGACGTCACGAGGAGTTCCGGAATGGTCCGGAGGTAAAGATTCATATATGGGAAGTCCTGTTTTGGTCACCGGAAAAGTTTCGGGTGATATCGGTAATGTACCGAGACCACCGGGAGGGTCCCGGGGGTCCACCAAGTGGGGCCACCAGCCCCAGAAGGCTGCGTGGGCCAAGTGTGGGAGGGGACCAGCCCCAGGTGGGCTGGTGCGCCCCCCCACCAAGGCCCAAGGCGCATGGGAGAGTGGGAGGGGGCAAACCCTAGGTCCAGATGGGCCTTAAGGCCCACCCTAGTGGCGCCCCCCCCCCCTCTCCTCCCCTTGGCCGCCCCCCTAGATGGGATCTAGGGCTGGCCGCCAGCCCTTGGGGTGGAAACCCTAGAGGGGGCGCAGCCCCCTCCCCCCCCCCCCCCCATATATAGTTGAGGTTTGGGGCTGCCCAAGACACGAGAACGTCTCTCTTTCGGTGCAGCCCTACCCCTCTCCCTCCTCCTCCTCTCCCGCGGTGCTCGGTGAAGCCCTGCGGGATTGCCACGCTCCTCCATCACCACCACGCCGTCGTGCTGCTGCTGGATGGAGTCTTCCCCAACCTCTCCCTCTCTCCTTGCTGGATCAGGGCGTGGGAGACGTCACCGGGCTGCACGTGTGTTGAACGCGGAGGCACCGTTCTTCGGTGCTTAGATCGGAATCAACCGCGATCTGAATCGCTACGAGTACGACTCCTTCATCCGCGTTCTTGCAACGCTTACGCATCACGATCTACAAGGGTATGTAGATCCACTCCCCTTCCCCTCGTTGCTAGAGTACTCCATAGATTGATCTTGGTGATGCGTAGAAAATTTTGAATTTCTGCTACGTTACCCAATAGTAGCATCATGAGCTAGGTCTATGCATAGATTCTATGCACGAGTAGAACACAAAGTAGTTGTGGGCGATGATTTGTTCAATTTGCTTACCGTTACTAGTCTTATCTTGATTCGACGGCATTGTGGGATGAAGCGGCCCGGACCGACCTTACACGTACTCTTACGTGAGACAGGTTCCACCGACTGACATGCACTTGATGCATAAGATGGCTAGCAGGTGTCTGTCTCTCCCACTTTAGTTGGATCGGATTCGATGAAAAGGGTCCTTATGAAGGGTAAATAGAAATTGGCATATCACCATTGTGGCTTTTGCGTAGGTAAGAAACGTTCTTGCTAGAAACCCATAGCAGCCACGTAAAACATGCAACAACAATTAGAGGACGTCTAACTTGTTTTTGCAGGGTATGCTATGTGATGTGATATGGCCAAAAGGATGTGATGAATTATATATGTGATGTATGAGATTTATCATGTTCTTGCAATAGGAATCACGACTTGCATGTCGATGAGTATGACAACCGGCAGGAGCCATAGGAGTTGTCTTAATTTATTGTATGACCTGCGTGTCAATGAAAACGCCATGTAATTACTTTACTTTATTGCTAACCGTTAGCCATAGTAGTAGAAGTAATAGTTGGCGAGACAACTTCATGAAGACACGATGATGGAGATCATGATGATGGAGATCATGGTGTCATGCCGGTGACGAAGGTGATCATGCCGCGCCTCGAAGATGGAGATCAAAGGCGCAAGATGATATTGGCCAAATCATGTCACTTTATGATTTGCATGTGATGTTTGTCATGTTTACATCTTATTTGCTTAGAACGACGGTAGCATAAATAAGATGATCCCTCACTAAAATTTCAAGACACGTGTTCCCCCTAACTGTGCACCGTTGCGAAGGTTCGTTGTTTCGAAGCACCACGTGATGATTGGGTGTGATAGATTCTAACGTTCGCATACAACGGGTGTAAGCCAGATTTACACATGCGAAACACTTAGGTTGACTTGACGAGCCTAGCATGTACAGACATGGCCTCGGAACACAAGAGACCGAAAGGTCGAACATGAGTCATATAGTAGATACGATCAACATGGAGATGTTCACCGATGATGACTAGTCCGTCTCACGTGATGATCGGACACGGCCTAGTTGACTCGGATCATGTATCACTTAGATGACTAGAGGGATGTCTATCTGAGTGGGAGTTCATTAAATAATTCAATTAGATGAACTTAATTATCATGAACATAGTCGAAGGTCTTTGCAAATTATGTCATAGCTTGCGCTTTAGTTCTACTGGTTAAGATATGTTCCTAGAGAAAATTTAGTTGAAAGTTGGTAGTAGCAATTATGCGGACTGGGTCCGTGAACTGAGGATTGTCCTCATTACTGCACAGAAGGCTTATGTCCTTAATGCACCGCTCGGTGTGCTGAACCTCAGCGTCGTCTGTAGATGTTGCGAAACATCTGGCATACACGTTTTGATGACTACATGATAGTTCAGTGCGTAATGCTAACGGTTTAGAATTGTGGCACTAAAGACGTTTTTGAAACGTCGCAGAACATATGAGATGTTCCGAAGACTGAAATTGGGATTTCAGACTAGTGCCCACGTCAAGAGGTATGAGACCTCTGACAAGTTTCTTAAGCCTGCAAACTAAGGGAGAAGAACTCAATCGTTGAGCATGTGCTCAGATTGTCTGAGTACTACAATCACTTGAATCGAGTGGGAGTTAATCTTCCAGATGAGATAGTGATGGTTCTCCATAGTCACTGCCACCAAGCTATTAGAGCTTCGTGATGAACTATAACATATCATGGATAGATATGATGATCCTTGAGCAACTCGCGATGTTTGACACCGCGAAAGTAGAAATCAAGAAGGAGCATCAATTGTTGATGGTTAGTAAAACCACTAGTTTCTAGAAGGGCAAGGGCAAAAGGGATACTTCATGAAATAGCGAATCATTTGCTGCTCTAGTAATGAATCCCAAGGTTAAACCCAAACCCGAGACTAAGTGCTTCTGTAATGAGGGGAACGGTCACTGAAGCAAAACTACACTAGATACGTGGTAGATGAGAAGGCAGGCAAGGTCGACAGAAGTATATTGGATATACATTATATGAATGTGTACTTTACTAGTACTCCTAGTAGCACCAGGGTATTAGATACCGGTCGGTTGCTAAGTGTTAGTAACTCAAAATAAAAGCTGCGGAATAAATGGAGACTAGCTAAAGGTGAGATGACGATGTGTGTTGGAAGTGTTTCCAAGGTTGATGTGATCAAGCATCGCATGCTCCCTCTCCCATCGAGATTGGTGTTAACCTAAATAATTTTTATTTGGTGTTTGCGTTGAGCATAAACATGATTGGATTATGTTTATCGCAATACGGTTATTCATTTAAGGAGAATAATGGTTACTCTGTTTATTTGAATAATACCTTCAATGGTCTTGCACCTAAAATGAATCTCGATCGCAGTGATACACATGTTTGTGCCAAAAGATATAAAATAGTAATGATAGTACCACATACTTGTGGCATTGCCATTTGAGCCATATTGGTATAGAACGCATGAAGAAGCTCCATGTAGATGGATCTTTGGACTCACTCGTTTTTGAAAAGATTGAGACATGCGCACCATGTCTATTGGTATATATGCATGAAGAAACTCCATGCAGATGGATCGTTTGGACTCACTTGATTTTGAATCACTTGAGACATGCAAATCATACCACATGGGCAAGATGACTGAAAGGCCTCGTTTTCAGTAAGATGGAACAAGAGAGCAATTTATTGGAAGTAATACATTTTGATGTATGTAGTCCAATGAGTGCTGAGGCATGCAGTGGATATCGTTATGTTCTTACTTCACAGATGATTTGAGTAGATGCTGAGTGTATTTACTTGATGAAACACAAGTCTGAATTATTGAAAGGTTCAAGTAATTTCAGAGTGAAGTTGAAGATCGTCGTGACAAGAGGATAAAATGTCTGTGATATGATCATAGAGATGAGTATCTGAGTTACGAGTTTGGCACACAATTAAGACATTGTGGAAAGTGTTTCATAATTAATACCGCCTGGAACACCATAGTGTGATGGTGTGTCCGAACATCATAACTGCACCCTATTGGATATGGTGCATACCATGATGTCTCTTATCGAATTACCACTATTGTTTATGGGTTAGGCATTAGAGACAACCGCATTCACTTTAAAAGGGGCACCACACAATTCCGTTGAGACGACATCGTTTAGAGAAACCTAAGTTGTCGTTTCTTAAAAGTTTGGGGCTGCGAAGCTTATGTGAAAAAAGTTTCAGGCTGATAAGCTCGAACCCAAAGCGGATAAATACATCTTCATAAGAATACCCAAAACAGTTGGGTATACCTCCTATTTCAGATCTGGAAGCAAAAGTAATTGCTTCTAGAAACGAGTCCTTTCTCGAGGAAAAGTTTCTCTCGAAAGAATTGAGTGGGAGGATTGTGGAGACTTGATAAGGTTATTGAACCGTCACTTCAACTAGTGTGTAGCAGGGCACAGGAAGTTGTTCCTGTGGCACCTATACCAATTGAAGTGGAAGCTTATGATAGTGATCATGAAACTTCGGATCAAGTCACTACCAAACCTCGTAGGACGACGAGGATGCGTGCTACTTCAGAGTGGTACGTGATCCTGTCTGAGATATCATGTTGTTGGACAATACTGAACCTACGAGCTATGGAGAAGCAATGGTGGGCCCATATTCCGACAAATGGTTAGAAGCCATGAAATCCGAGATAAATGGATCTTTGAGAAGAAGACGGACGTGGACGGTAATGTTACCGTCTATGAAGCTCGACTTGTGGAAAAGAGTATTTTCACAAGTTCAAGGAGTTGACTACGATGAGATTTTCTCATCCGTAGCGATGCTTAAGTCCGTCGGAATCATGTTAGCATTAGCTGCATTTATGAAATCTGGCAGATGGATGTCAAAACAAGTTTCCTTACCAGTTTTCGTAAGGAAAGGTTGTATGTGATACAATCAGAAAGGTTTTGTCGATCCTAAGGATGCTAAGATGTATGCTAGCTCCAGCGATCCTTCCATGGATTAGAGCAAGCATCTCGGAGTCAGAATATACACTTTGATGGAGTGATCAAAGTTTTTGGGTTTATACAAAGTTTATTAGAAACTTGTATTTCCAATAAAGTGAGTGGGAGCGCTACAACATTTCTGATAAGTATATGTGAATGACATATTGTTGATCCGAAATGATGTAAAATTTCTGGAAAGCATAAAGGGTTGTTTGAAAGGAGTTTTTCAAAGGAAGACCTGGATAAAAGCTGCTTACATATTGGGCATCAAGATCTATAGAGATAGATCAAGACGCCCGATGATACTTTTAAAGAACGCACACCTTGACATGATTTTGAAAGAGTTCAAAATAGATCAGCAAAGAAGGAGTTCTTGGTTGTGTTACAAGGTGTGAGTATTGAGTAAGACTCAAGACCTGACCACAGCAGAAGAGAGAGAAAGGACGAAGGTCATCCCCTATGCTTTAGACGTAGGCTCTACAGTATGCTATGTTGTGTACCGCACACGAAGTGTGCCTTGCCATGAGTTGGTCAAGGGGTACAATAGTGATCCGGGATAGGATCACATGACAGCGGTCGGACTTGTCCTTAGTATCTAGTGGACTAAGGAATTTTCTCGATTATGGAGGTGAAAAGGAGTTCGTCGTAAAGGGTTACGTCGATGCGAACTTTGACACTAATCCGGATAAATCTGAGTAGTAAACCGGATTCGTATAGTAGAGCAATTATTTGAAATGGCTCCAAATAGCGCGTGGTAGCATCCACAAGATGACATAGCTATTCGTAAAGCACACACGGATCTGAAAGGTTCAGACCCGTTGACTAATAACCTCTCTCACAAGCATAACATGATCAAACCATAACTCATTGAGTGTTAATCACATGGTGATGTGAACTAGATTGTTGACTCTAGTAAACTCTTGGGTGTTGGTCACATGGTGATGTGACCTATGAGTGTTAATCACATGGTAATGTGGACTAGATTATTGACTCTAGTGCAAGTGGGAGACTGTTGGAAATATGCCCTAGAGGCAATAATAAATAGGTTATTATTATATTTCCTTGTTCATGATAATCGTTTATTATCCATGCTAGAATTGTATTGATAGGAAACTCAGATACATGTGTGGATACATAGACAACACCATGTCCCTAGTAAGCCTCTAGTTGACTAGCTCGTTGATCAATAGATGGTTACGGTTTCCTGACCATGGACATTGGATGTCGTTGATAACGGGATCACATCATTAGGAGAATGATGTGATGGACAAGACCCAATCCTAAGCCTAGCACAAGATCGTGTAGTTCGTTTGCTCAGAGCTTTTCTAATGTCAAGTACCATTTCCTTAGACCATGAGATTGTGCAACTCCCGGATACCGTAGGAATGCTTTGGGTGCACCAAACGTCACAACGTAACTGGGTGACTATAAAGGTGCACTACAGGTATCTCCGAAAGTGTCTGTTGGGTTGGCACGAATCGAGACTGGGATTTGTCACTCCGTGTAAACGGAGAGGTATCTCTGGTCCCACTCGGTAGGACATCATCATAATGTGCACAGTGTGACCAAGGAGTTGATCACGGGATGATGTGAGTTACGGAACGAGTAAAGAGACTTGCCGGTAACGAGATTGAACAAGGTATCGGGATACCGACGATCGAATCTCGGGCAAGTAACATACCGATAGACAAAGGGAATTGAATACGGGATTGATTGAATCCCCGACATCGTGGTTCATCCGATGAGATCATCGTGGAACATGTGGGAGCCAACATGGGTATCCAGATCCCGCTGTTGGTTATTGACCGGAGAACGTCTCGGTCATGTCTGCATGGTTCCCGAACCCGTAGGGTCTACACACTTAAGGTTCGATGACGCTAGGGTTATAGGGAAAGTATGTACGTGGTTACCGAATGTTGTTCGGAGTCCCGGATGAGATCCCGGACGTCACGAGGAGTTCCGGAATGGTCCGGAGGTAAAGATTTATATATGGGAAGTCCTGTTTTGGTCACCGGAAAAGTTTCGGGTGATATCGGTAATGTACCGGGACCACCGGGAGGGTCCCGGGGGTCCACCAAGTGGGGCCACCAGCCCCAGAAGGCTGCGTGGGCCAAGTGTGGGAGGGGACCAGCCCCAGGTGGGCTGGTGCGCCCCCCCACCAAGGCCCAAGGCGCATGGGACAGTGGGAGGGGGCAAACCCTAGGTCCAGATGGGCCTTAAGGCCCACCCTAGTGGCGCCCCCCCTCTCCTCCCCTTGGCCGCCCCCCCTAGATGGGATCTAGGGCTGGCCGCTAGCCCTTGGGGTGGAAACCCTAGAGGGGGCGCAGCCCCCCCCCATATATAGTTGAGGTTTGGGGCTGCCCAAGACACGGGAACGTCTCTCTTTCGGTGCAGCCCTACCCCTCTCCCTCCTCCTCCTCTCCCGCGGTGCTCGGTGAAGCCCTGCGGGATTGCCACGCTCCTCCATCACCACCACGCCGTCGTGCTGCTGCTGGATGGAGTCTTCCCCAACCTCTCCCTCTCTCCTTGCTGGATCAAGGCGTGGGAGACGTCAGCGGGCTGCACGTGTGTTGAACGCGGAGGCACCGTTCTTTGGTGCTTAGATCGAAATCAACCGCGATCTGAATCGCTACGAGTACGACTCCTTCATCCGCGTTCTTGCAACGCTTCCGCATCGCGATCTACAAGGGTATGTAGATCCACTCCCCTTCCCCTCGTTGCTAGAGTACTCCATAGATTGATCTTGGTGATGCGTAGAAAATTTTGAATTTCTGCTACGTTACCCAACATAAGCCGCCGTGGATATCTTAAGCAATTTAAGTTATTTAACTCTATTGTGAGTGAGCCGGAGATTTCACAAAGCAGGGTCTCTTTTAAGCCGGCGATATGAGCCGCCATGGCTAACAGATGCAGTTTTTTGTCTAAGTGTTGCACCAACAAGTTTCACAGATTGCAGGGATTACTTTGGATCAAACGATCGTCCAGAAAGGAAAAATGTCTAGACCTAAAAAACTGATACAGAGGAGTGCATAAGCTCTAAATGAGGTCTTTTCGGGCAAAAGGGATCTACTAGCATAAAAATGGGTGAGAAACTACTACCGCAGGGAGTCTGTACCGTTTTCGGATCAAAAGGAGCCTCGGTGGAGGAACTGTGAAGAAATCGAGATGAAACTACGAAGAACAGGGAAGAAGCATGGAACCCTAATGCGAATCTACTGTACGGAGTAGCAAGGACTTACTGATGCCGATGAGCAGCGGAGGTCACCGCCGTTTCTCTGGACTGGTTCAGGATGATGCAGCGGCCGAGGCTGAGGAAGACGAGGGGCGCGGCGGCGGCGGAGCTCGAGCTCTGGGGCGTCAGAGGAGGAAGACGATGGATCGAGAAGAGTGACGAAAGGCTTATGGGCCGGGCCTATTTATAAGGGACGGCTGGTAAATGGGCGCGAGAAACGAGGAGGCTGAAGACATGATTATCTTGCCGCAGAAACGCCTCGATTCTCGGGATGGTCATTAAGATAAGATCCGTTGGGATATGACAGAATAAAAAATGTATTTAATGGAAGATGACGTCATGGCGGGTTACCGAGAATCCAGAAGATGACGTCACGGCGGGTTATAACCTTCGCACGAGCAGAAGCCGGAAGATTTTCTCTTAAAGGTATTGAAGATTGACATGAACCGGTTCAAATCAATCTGGGGCCTAATGTTGAGGATATAACCATTAGAGTCACCCGCCCAGGAGGGGCCGGGTTACGTCATAATGATCATCACGTGAAGCCCAGTACCAAGCTTGAGGATGGCGGTTCAGTAATGGGCTTAAGACCCGGAGGCGTCTTAAGGCCCGTAGTGATAAACCGCCGTTATGGCAAGACTTGTAGTGTAAGGCAAGAATAGTTAAGAGTCCGAGCCGGACATTGTTATAAGCCGGCTGGGACTCTGAGAGCCGCTGGGCGTCAACCTCTCTATATAAAGGGACGACCCGGCGGCGGTTCAGGACAAGTAAGATCAGATCGATAGCCAAGCAGAGTGGTTTAGCTCCTGGTCATCGAAACCCTAAGTAATACCACCTCAACTGGACGTAGGCTGTTACCTTCAACGTAAGGGGCCGAACCAGTATAATCTCCGTGTCCTTTGGCCCGTTTAACCCCTTTAAGCTTCCTAGCTGCGATGGCTCCACGACTAAGTCCTTGCACGAGGACATCTGCCGTGATAATTCCACGACACCTGGGTTAACTTCCAGAGTTGCAGCTACTGCTTGCTGAGTGGCTTCACTTCGACGAGTGGCTTCCTCCGTGGCTCTGTGCGCCTGGGCCTCAGTATCTCTGTTTGTCCTGAAAGTTGAATAGAGAAGGAGCGGGCAAAGTAATAGGAATAGGATTATGTTTATCAAAGATTAGCCTATATTGATATGTTGGATCCCCTCTTGCAAGAAACTTGTGACGTACCATAGCATCATAATCTAGAAAACTAGTAGGCAACTCATGATATTTCTAATAAGTACGCCAAGATGAGGAGCTATACGGGTGGCGTAAATCCCTATATAAAAATCACCATCCAAAGCATTTCTATGTAAACATCGTGCAATTATCGCCCCAAAATTAAATTTTCTAACGCGAAGCACATCACCTTTCAGTATACTTAAATCAGGAGAACAAGTAGTACCGAGGCCATGTTTACCAGTTAAACATCTTCCTATGAATAATGCAAAGTAATGAATGGCAGGAAAATGTATGCTTCCAATTCTAGCTTGTGTTACCCCTGTAGTTTCTCCCCGGGTAATACTCATAATAAATTCCTCAAAATCAGACTTGTGGGGCTCCTCACTAGTTCCCCAAAAGGGAATTTTGCAGGGAATGCAAAAGTCACGAATATTCATATGAAAGGACTTATCATAGAGATTAAAAACAAAATCATGTGTGTTGCGATGAGATACATACTTGAAGCGCCACACAAAAAAGTCAGTGACGTAATGGTATTGGCCACACTTATCTATGAGAAAATCATTTAACCCAACATTTTGTATGGACATATCGAACTCTTCCTTGATGTCGGCTTTGACCATAAAGGTTTCACATGGCCATTCACAAGCCTTCACATTGGCCTCTCGCACAGAGTCCACTTTGGGCTCGTGGTCCGCGGGCCTTGTCGTGCTCTGGCTTAAAGAGCCTACAAAGAACACCCTCTTGAACATCTTTCTTTCTCTGAAATTTTTAGACCACAAATAAGAGGGAAACAAAACTCTACAAAACTGATAGAAACTACTCCCACAAGTGTTCAGAGGCTATATCATGCATAAAACTACTTAGAACCAAGTAAAATCAACATGCATGCTCATATTCATGTTCACCTACAACAGCAAAATAAGAAAAATATAAACCAATAGAACAAAAACATACAAAGGAGCAAGTCCTCTGAATAGTAGTGGGAATAGACAGCCGCTCCTCCATGTCCCCAGCCACTCCTTCCTCGGCTACCATGGCTAGACCAATGATGGAGAAGCTGCTGCATGTCCCACCATGGCGATATACTCTTAGGCTCAGTTAGTACAAAATTTCTCTTAGAATCAATCAACTTTAGCTATACTTTTGACTAATTATTGGACCAGGGAAACATCGTCACTCTGTCTGCCAGGCTACTGAGCTAGGACTGGCACTAATATTTGAGTATATATTATTTATTTCCAAATTTATAATTAATTTTTCATCTACCGACTACAAAGATCCATGTTAGTACACAATTTCTCTTAGATGCAATTGTTTGGAGATGGTGGCACGTGTTTTATTCATCCAACATAAATATCGGCTTAGGAATTAGATTAGCGATGCACAAATTTATTATGTAATCGATGCGGCTCACGTGGGAAACCTTAAGCAAGAAATCCATTCTTAGTGATGAACATCGCGCTGCATCATTTGGCTGGTGGGTTCGGCGATATCAGGTTGACGACGAAATGGCCTACATGTCCCGACGTGAGGAGCTTTACTGGCGACACCGGGTTTGCAAGCAATGGATCAAAAAAAGGGAACCTCAACACCGCCTACTTCCCTGCCGTGGGCAATGGCAGGAAGCAGAGATGCACTATTAGCAGTATCCGAGAGGTGCTGCACCGTGACAACATATTTATGGTTTTTACCGCTAGTTTTTGGCTTCAGGGGTTCCATCTCGACTCTCGTCTGGAATGACCATGGAAACTGTGTATCACGTAATAAAAAATAAGTTTCTGCATTACGAAAAGTTGCTTGTGTGCTCAACAAAATGTTCATCGTGAATTGACAATATTCGCGTATTAATGAACTATCCATCGTGCATTTCAAAAATCTTCATATAGCAATAACATTTTGTCCTGTATATAAATTGTTCATCATGTACTAAAATATTCATGCGGTATTTAAAAATACTAAAGGTGTATTAAAAAGTGTTCATGGTGCATTTTGGAAAATGTTCATCGTGTATTAACAATCCTATTAACAAATACATGTTTGAAAATGTTTGGCATGTATTTTTAAAAACTATATCACGTATTGCATATTTTTACAAATATTACATATAATTAAAGTAATGTTCACATATTTTTGGGAAAAAGTCATGCAATAAGAAAGTGTTTATGAATTATGAAATAGTTCACAAAAAGTGTGCTTGTACTCTTTAGGAAAGATTAGTGTAATTTTAGAAAATGACAACATTGGTCCGTGTAGCTACCCCAGGAACAAACCTCCATTGTTCCGTTCATATAGCTATCACCCATGGAGCCTCCTCCTAAATTATCCATCAATTGTCTTCTTCCTCAAGCCCCGACTACAACGTCCTTCACCTGTAATAATCTCACGGGACACACCACGCATCCACCTCTACATGCTTTTGCGTGAGACAAAATAAAAATAGTAATTTAAAACATCACAATAGAATTTTGACATCAAATTAAATTGATCTTTGCGCTGAATAGAGGAGCAATTGCCTACATGCTTGTGCTAATTTTTTTTAATAATATGCATGAAATTTGCGTAATCATAAATAGGGAAAATACATTTTTACTTCACATAATCAGGAAGGAAGAAATTCTTTAACAAATGTTTAAAATGGAAATTTTATATCACACAAAATATAAATGGTCCCCATTCATGCATATAAAATGTTTTGTGGCATATTTGGAAAATATCATGTAAACTAACATTGTATATTGTAAAGCATTATATAGTACTTCAAATTTCTTTCACATATTTTGAAATATCTGCCATCTATTTTAAAATTTCTATCACATACTTATAAGAACTTCATGTGTATATAAAAATACTATAGGAAGAAAAAAGCATAAAAAGGGAAATAATAAAGGAAATTAAAAAATAGTTTTCTTGAATTGCATAAATACGAAAAGAAAGGGAGAAACAAAAAAAAAGGAAGAAAAACATAAAACAAAAAATACAGAAGAATTAACCGGCCAAAACCGCACTAGACCAACCCACCAGAGCGACCTAGGTTCGTGTGTGCTCGCGTATTTTGGGTGAATCCTATATGGTGCCTTAAGCACCCGTTAGTTTGATTTTTGCAAATGGGGCACACCCCTGTTCCTTGTCCAGTGTAAGCTACAGCAACCAACCAACCATGACACCTAGTGCAATTACTTACATCTTTTCACATCCTTTCTTCTTTTATTTTTATCATTTTTTATTTTTCATTTTTTTCTCTACACCTTTTTTCTTTTCATTTTTCAAAAAGCGTGATTTGTTTTTCCAAATTCATGAACTTTTTCTTGAAAATCGATAACTTTATTTCAAACTTGATGAACCTTTTTTCAAAACCTATGAACTTTTCAAATATGGGAGTTTCCTTTCAGTTTCATGATTTTGGTTTTAAAAATTGATGAAATTTTTGAATTGTTTTTGATTTTTTTAAATTTGATGAACATTTTTTCAAAAGCATGAACTTTTTAAAAATGAATGAAGTTTTTTGAAATTTGAAAAAAAATCAACTTCATGAACCTTTTTGAACCCTTGAATTTTTCAATTTTTTTTGTTTTTAATTCACCAAAAAAGTCAACTGCCTGCAGTGAACTGGTGAACGGCGGCTGGTCAACCACGACCAGCAAACTGAAAAAACTGGCGTCCTGATCAAGCGCTCGCCTTATTCCGTGGGCCGGCCCATGAGATGGTTCGCGTGTGCGCCGGTTCCTCCAAGTGGTTCTTAAGGCGCCACATAAGGCCTTGTACAATGTAAGGTGCTTACAGAAATAAACCAGGTTTTTCCTAAGCACCGATGTTTATTTGTACATGATAGATGCTTAGTTAGGCGTCTCTCTTGTAGAAATAGGCACCGATGCTTCAAAAAAAACCGGTTTATTTTTTTAAGCACCTCTCTAAATACCTAGCATTGTATAAGGCCTAAGAGTTACCCATATTTTTTGCCATACACGTGGAACCGGACCAAGAAATATCAACGTAGATGGAGTAAGTGCAGGTAAATCCGATAGCTCCAAATAGAGTGCGTTCAGTATGAGGCGCATACCCCTTACCGCTCCCCACATGTTCTTTTACTTTTAACTTTGTTTGTGTTTTCATCTATTCCTTCCATTTTAATTTTAAATTCATGAACATTTTTAAAATCCACAAACACTTTTTCAGATTCACGAATAATTTTAAATCCACGAAATTTTTTCCAACCTCTTGAACATTATTTAAATTCAAGAACATATTTTATAATCGTGAACATTTGTTATATTCACAGACATATTTGCAAACATCTTTAAAAAATTAATCAATGTTTTTTCAAGTATACGAAAAAAATTCAAACCCACAAATAACTCTTATAAATATGTGAACATTATTCAAATTCTGAACAGTTTTAAACTTCCCAAACTTTTTAAAAATTTGTAAACATTTTATAATATATGAACATTATCTCAATTTTTTGAAAAAATTTAAGCTCGTGAAATATTACTCAGATTTCCCAATAATTGTCTTAACAATCCGAATTCCATTTTCCATTCACCAAGCTTTAATGCATTTTATTTTGGAGCAGTAATTCTTGCCGATTTTGATTCTGGATGTTCGTCGTCGTAGTCGCATCTTACGGATCGGGATCGGGATCATTCTTCCAAACGATGCCACGTTGTTTGCATGTGGGAGAGAGTTCATAGGTCACATAATGGGCATACCATTATCTATTTAGGTACCAAGCTCCTTTGATTTGGAGCTTACTCGTGCACTGAGGTATGCCCAAAACTGCACTCCGAGCCACACGCAAGCTACCCTGATGGGCCCTACCAGTACAGAGTGCTTTAGCCTTAGGGTGGGCCAAAGCACTAAAGTTCGATGCACCCAATTATGAATAGTAAACTTCATGGCATTGATTATGAACAAATCTTTTAGGAGCTTGCAAAGTTTGGTAGCGAAATAACATCAAATGATCTGTGTTGAGTAACGTGATTGTATTAGAAACACATGTTAGACTAAGAAATATTCTAACTTGCCTTGTACTCTAAGTAGATCATGTACTCCTGTATATATGCCCACGAGGCTCAAGCAATACAACAAACTATTCCACCAATCCCTCTATCTTCCTTCTAACATAGTGCCTATCTCAAGTCGATCCTAAACCCTAGCCGCCGCCGTTTCCGCACCCGCGCGCCGCCCCCGGGGCTGTCGGCCTCCATGACCGCCGCCGGGGGCCGCGCCGCCCGTACCTAGGGTTCGTCCGCCGGTCGTGTTGACCGGCTGCCCTAGAGAGTCTTTTCCCCGAGCCTTGCTTCGGGGTTTTCTCTCTCCCGCCGGTCATCTTGATCGCGCGGTTTCTTTTTGGTTTTCCGATCTATTCTTGATTGATTTGCGTCGCCCATCGCCGCGTCGACCCCGAGCGTCTCTACTCCGACCCCAGCGCGACCAGCCGGCCACTCCTACGACCCAGCGGCCACGCGCACCGAGGCGGCCCGTCAGGGCCAGCCGCCGTCCGCGCGTCGGTCCGCCCGTCGCCCTGCGCCGGCCGTCACCGCCCTGCTCCGATCGGGACACCTGCATCGCCCCGAACCGACGGCCTCGTGCCATGCGTCGGCCAATCATAGCCGTCACTCGCGCGCCGGCCCGGCCATCGATCCACGTCACCCGCCTCCGCCGCGTCTGCATCGGGACGGCTACGTCAGGCTCGTCGGCTACCTCAACTTGGACGCCGATGCTCCGTTGGTCGCTCGGGCCTCGCTGCCCGGGCGTTGGCACTACTTTGGCAGCCCGGTGCCGGTGCTGACAAGCTCGTCCGCACGACGTCCCACGCCGTCCGTCGTCGCCGGCCTCATCTCGGACTCCGCCGCCACCCCGCCTCCACCGAGCGGCGTCCCCGACCTCGCGCGCGATCGGCTTGATCATCCGCTCGCCACCGCATCCGCCTCATTTACGCCGCGTGACCGACCTGGCCCGTCGATTACGCGCGTCTCCGCAGGTCCCGTGAAGATCGTCCCCGAGTTCACCGCGCCCCTCCACCGATCGAGCAACGGGATGCCGCTGCATCGCCCCGTCGGGCCGCAGCGCCGCAGCCCCCGTGGTTCTCCTCGCGGCTGCATCGACTCGTGCGTCGCCGCTAAGTCGCCCCTTCAGGCCGTAGTGCCGCGATACGCGGTCCCCGCCGCCGCCCCGAGGCCGTCCCCGCGGCTGCACCGACTCGCGAACCGCCGTTGCGTCGCCCCTTCGGGTCGCGGCGTCGCGGCCCGCGATCCCCGCAGCCGCCCCGAGGTCTTCCCGCTGTCGCCCCAACCCGCCTGCCGCCGCTGCGTCGCCCCTTCGGGCCGTAGCGCCGCGGCCCGCAGTCCACTCCGCCGTCACCGCGCGTCGACTTCCTGTGGTATGCGCCGCGCCGTCTCCCTTAGCGCGGGAACGCCACCGTCCGCGTCGGTCTCCCTTGGCGCGGGAACGCCATCGTCCGTGCCGGTCTTCGTCACGCTGTCAGGGTTCTTCGCCTACTTCGAGCACCGCCGCCGCACTCCTAACCTAGCTGTCGTCAGGCCGCTGTTGCCGCTCTTCTTTGGCCGCCGCCGCCGCTACCTTCGTAGTCGCCGCCGCCGCCGCCCGTCCACCCCTTCGTCTTCGTCCAAGCACCATCCCGTCACCAGCGTCGCCGTCATCTACCCTGACCACTTCGTCTACTCCAACCACCGTTGGTGACATCGGCCCCGCGCCGATGGACGCCGCAATCATCGTCGAGTTCTTCTCTGCTGGCCCCTCCGACTTCTCCGACATGGCGTACAGCTCGTGCAGGTCCCTCGTCTACGCATGCCCGGTGCTGGCAACACCGATGCGTGCCTTCATCCACGACGTGTCCCCGGGCCTGGCAAGCCTGGTCGGCGCTTCGTCAACTTCGTCTTCGTCCGTCTACGCATGCCCGGTGCTGGCAACACCGGTGCGTGCCTTCGTCCACGATGTGTCCCCGGGCTTGGCAAACCCGCCGCGACGCGTCGTCAACAACATCTTCTCCCCAGCGCACCACTACTTCGACACCACTGCGCCCATGCTAACTCGGCGCCCCCTTGCGCCCGCGGCTCCACGGCGACTTCCTCGACACCGGCCACCCCGACTCGATATCGACCACGGCATTCTTTGCACGGCTACCTCGACCACGGCTCCACCACCCACGCTCTCGGCTACATCGACAAACGACACAAAGGGCTACCGCCTGCTTGAGCAACCTTGTTGGTTTCCACTCCAGCCACGACACGATGCGTCGACCGTTACGACTATGGGGAGGCGTGTCCGTCGGCTTGCCTTCGGATTCTTCTCCAGTCTCACCGTCTGCGTCGCTACCGTTGTGACTACGGGGGATGTTGAGTAACGTGATTGTATTAGGAAACATAGGTTAGACTAGGAAATATTCTGGCTTGCCTTGTACTCCAAGTAGATCATGTACTCCTATATATATGCCCACGAGGCTCAAGCAATACAACAAACTATTCCACCAATCCCTCTATCTCCCTTCTAACAATCTCCATAGAAACGAAATACAAATTCTGCTCAGACATTGCACATACGTTTGAGCATAAATATTGTTTTGTGCAAAGCGCTCTTCGGATGTCATTTGGCCACCAAATTTTGCAAGCACATAAAACATTTAGTCATAAATGAATCTACAAAGTTTTAGATTTTATTTTGATATGTTTTCAATTGTGGGTTTAGTGTGGGTGCATCTATCTGGGGCATAGAAAAACCGCTCCCGGGGAGAAATCACGTGAAATGATAGTAGCTCAGAGGCTACAAGCATGGCCCAGCCCGGGGCATGATACATTTGTGGCTCCACCCTGCCTAATGCCTAACGCGAAGTGATAGCGTCCAAACATCATGGTTTGCTCGATATGATCCGTTGAACGAACCATGACAATTGACAAGAAATTTGCGGGCTCCAGCGGACGATGAGCTGACAGACGTGGAACATACTTTCTGAATGATTCGATGGAAGATAAGAAATGGCTCTTGTACCTGATGATGTTTATGGTGAAGTGTCCAGATCTTGGCTATATCATTGGTACCTTGTGATGGGGATTTTGGTGGGTCCGTCATGAAGCCATCCATGAGGGGTGAATTTTAGAGCACGTGTCAATGGTGGGTTTCATTAAGAGATATCTTGAAGATGAAATGGATGTAGTGGGCCTGGAGAAGCAGAAGCCGTGGGCTGTGAGACCGGCAGCACGACCCAATCAAAAAAAAAGACAGCCATAAAAGAAAATCAGAAATACTAACACCCACACGTATGGGTGTTTGCATCTCGCCAACGCGCATGGATCAACGCTGTTTTGAGTTTGCATGAATTTTGGCATGTTTTGCCAGATTTTTTCCGCCGCCGCCGAGGGACGCCGCCGGGCTAAGCCCGGGGGCCGATGGCGGTGGCGGAGGATTTCCTCTCTCCCGCGTCTCCGGGGTGGTGCGGGGCCCCTAGACATGTGGTGGCGCGGCCGATCTGATTTCTGCGGCGCGGCGGATGGCTGCGGCAGGCGGCGGGAGGCCGGCCCGTCCTCGGACGGCGACGGCTTGGCGCGGCGGGCGGCCCAGTCACGGGCGGCGGTCGGGGCTGCGGGCGCAGGGGCTGGCCCTTCGAGCGGAGGCGGTCGGGGCTGCAGGCGCATGGGCTGGCCCTTCGGGCGGCGGTGGCCGGCTTGGCTACGGTGGCGTGCATGCTGCCTTCAGATCGGCGGCGGCGGTGTGGAGGGCCTAGTGGTCTCGTCGACGGCACCTCCAGTCAAATCTGTTCCGACCGGTGCAGCCGGCGGTGGTGGTCATCTCTTCCGTCAGAGGTGGTCGGCCTGAGGCTGGGTGTTCGGATCTCTGGATCCGTCATCTAGTACCGGCTGCGAGTCGGGGAGACGTAGTTGCCGGTGAAAACCAAGCCGATAGCGGGCGATGGCGGCGTTCCGCGTCGTTACCTTGATAAAGGCATCGTCTGTGACTACTGTCGACCCACTCGTACTGCTCCGGAGGAAACTCTAGGATCTGGTCTTCCGGATCAGACGATGGCAGCATTACAGTGTCGTTTCTCTCTTGGGAGCATCGTTCGTGGAGCAGCGCTGGAAGATAGAGGCAGGAGGTGGAGCGGCTTCGTCTATCACGGAGCTTCGGTGGAAATGTCAAGTCATGCCTGGCCGACAGGTGCCACGCTTTGTCATGCCTATTCGGCAGGTGCTATGCACGACAGATCTTCCAAAGACTTCAAGCTGTGTCGGCTGGTGGTACTTGGCGGCATGGTGCTGAGGTGTACCGGCGGTGACCGCGACGTACTTAGCAGTTCGCGCGCAGGGAGGTGGTGTCGTTTAGCGCCGTGGTGGCGTCAACGGCAGCTAGACCGGGCAAGGTTGATGCGTCAGTACATCTCTGAAGATGGAGTGGTGGCAGTTGGCGGCGGCGGCCTCTGAGAGCGCGTTGGACCAGCGTGTGCCCCATACCCGGCAAGTGGCTTGGTTGGGGCCTCAGGTCTTAGATGTTAGGTTTGGCTGTGATGTCTGTTTGGTATTAGGCCCAGACTATCAGCATCCCTGCATCAACTGGATAGGAGTAGCGACAGTTGTTGCCTAGACGGTGGCTTCAGACTTACTGTTGTATTTCTTTGTAAGGTCGTTTGTGAATAATTATTAAAGTGGTTGCATGCATCGTCCAGATGCAGAGGCCCGGGGTCCTCCTCCTTGTCTAAAAAAACGTAGGATTGGGTTAGTGTGTGCATTCGTTCGGTCGCCCACACGTCCGTTTCCACACGTGGAGGTGTTGGTGTTTGGGCGTTTAGCAGTTTGGCCACACGCCAGTTTTCAATGCACGCAGAGGGGCTGATGTGTGGGCGTTTATCAGTTCGCCCACACGCCAGTCTCCTCTCCCACACCCAAAGCTATCAGTTGACATGTGTTTTGCAGGGTACATGGCAACTGCCCTAGTATGCTTGTAAGCAGATGACAACTCTCTCTTTACCTGAACATGTTATTTTGCCATGTCTTTTTGTAGTGCTACATGGCAACTGCCTAGTGTTTAGTAGATGGCAACTCCTAAAGATATCACCGTGCCCACACGCCCGTCTCCTCTCCCACACCCAAAGCTGTCAGTTGCCATGTGTTTGCAGGGTACATGGCAACTGCCCCTAGTGTGCATGTAAGCAGATGGCAACTCTCTCTTTATCCGAACATATTATTTTGCCATGTCTTTTTGTAGTGCTACATGGCAAGTGCCTAGTGTTAGTAGGTGGCAACTCCTAAAGTTTTCAAATCATGTCAACTGTAGTAGACCAGACCACACATGGCAACAGCTGCAGTTGTCCAAAAATGGCATCTGGCACTTGACCTGAGATGGCGACTGCAGTTGAGCAACCATGGCAACTGTAGTTGTCCGACATGGCAACTGTAGTTCAGCAACATGACAACTGCAGTTAAACGAACATGGAAAAGGGTCCGGGACCATGGCAACTGCGGGGACGCGTGGTGACTGTCACGCGGGGCGTGCGGGACCATAAGGTAGGAGGCCTGACGTACGGGCATGTGGATGTTATCTATTTCGCCACACGTAGACGTGTGGGAGGGACCGTGAGGCAAAAAAAGACACATAAGCATTATTTATTTTGCCCACACGTAGATGTATGGGCTGGTTTTCTTAGACACCACACAAAATGTGTGACAGATCCTTAACGCCTACATGTGTGGATGTTATCGGCGTTCAAGAAAATTGGTTCGAAATCTATACGTCAATCAAATAGGAAAACGAAGTTTACGTGAGGGCTACGGCCCCTAGGACGGGACAGCATCGGAGGGAAACGAGTTTGAACTTTTGTTACAGTTTACAGTGCGTGTCGGTACTTCTCTGGAGCCAGGCCTCCACCCACCTCTAAACCACAAAAATTCTATCATGCATCTCCATCGTCTCAATCCTGCCAAACAAATCCTCCTCAATTATGCATTCATTGTCTTCTTCCTCAAGCCTTAATCACACCTGTCACATGATATTAGAGGTCGGATGCGTGATGCGATGATCGGAAGCTGGCCGCGCGTGGTGGATCTGCTGCTGTCCAGTGTGGTAAGTGGAAGAGAGATGGTGGATTCTGTCCATTTGGATAGAGCAATCGGGTCATATCCGGGCATTTTCTGGGATACTGTGGCCGTGCGCCTAACGCGTAGACGCATCCTTTGGCCCATCCTGTCCGTCACGGTCAATATGCCCATATATTCACATACTTCAATGTTTAAAACAAGTTTGCAAGTTCAAATACTAATTGTCTTAAATAAAAATAATTTTACAACCCAATCGAAATTGTCTCGAATAAAATTGTTCTACAACCAAATCTAAATTGTCTTGAATAAACATAAGGAACCAATACATTTATTGGTTGCCAATGTGATTTCACATATGCTCAACCAAGTCATTTTAAAGATCCAAATGAGTGTGCCAGTCACGCATTTCATGATGGAATTGGGTAAACTGTTCAAACGTCGCCGGTTCTTGGTGCAGGGGCTCAATATTTTCATCTTGAAAATCAAATCCTTGGTCGAAGATGTTGTTATCACGCTCGTCCTCGACGATCATGTTGTGCAGGATCACACAAGCAGTCATCACCTCCCAAAACTTCCCTTCATCCTATGTCAGTGCAGGGTTTCGAACGATACCCCGTCGGGATTGAAGCACACCAAAAGCACGTTCCACATTCTTTCTAGCACTCTCTTGCATTTGGGCAAATCTCTGTCTCTTCTCACCTTGGGGGTTCGCGATTGTCTTCACAAAGTTGACCACTGAGGATATATACCATCAGCTAGGTAGTATCCCTTGTTGTAGTGGTGGCCATTGATCTCAAAGTTGACAGGTGGGGAGTGGCCTTCTGCAAGCCTTGCGAAGACTGGAGAACACTGCAGCACGTTGATATCATTGTGAGAACATGGCATGCCGAAGAAAGAATGTCATATCCAAAGATCTTGCGAAGCCACCACTTCTAATATGACAGTGCATGCTTTAACATGCCCCTTGTACTGGCCCTGCCAAATAAATGGACAGTTCTTCCACTTGAAGTGCATACAATCTATACTGCCAAGCATGCCTGGAAAGCCTCTATCAGGGTTGATCGCCAATAGCCTTTCTGTATCAGCAGCATTTGGCTGCCTCAAGTACTCAGGGACAAACACTGCCACCACGGCCTTGCAGAACTTGTACATTGACAACAGACATGTGGACTCACTCATGCGCTAGTGTCCCCGACAGGCGGGTCACGGGGAGGACAAGGGCGTGCGTCCCGCACGTCCGCGTGATGTCTGTTTCACCCCAAACGTGGCGCATGTTTGGGCCGGGAATGAGTCGAAAACGGACGAAAACCGATCATTTGTCCGTTTAGGGCCGTGCATTGGGCCGCGCTATTCGTCCGTTCTACCCCAAACTGACTAGGACGGACGGGATGAGGTCGTGCGCTGGAGTTGGCCCTATTCCATGGATCGATAGTGTACCCAAAAAGGCTTTTGCCCCGATTTTATATATAATCATCTGTAGTTTACAATGGATCTCTCTTTCTGTCTCGCATATCCTAAAAGCACAAACATAGAAAACACATGTGGTTTACATGCCATGTTGTGAGTTACGAATACATGAATGTATCAGCGAAATTGTCTTGTTGCATCCTGGTGAAAAGGTAGCATGTGGTTTACATGACATGTTGTGAGTTAAGAACACATCAATGTATCAGCGAAATTGTCTTCTGCATCCCGGTGAAGAGGTAGGAGTTTTTCTGAAATAAACTAAGAGTGAAAATTCATAAGCATTAGAGTCCTCCAAAAATTCTATTAAATTCCTTTGAGCCGCCCTCGCAAAAAAGTTCCTTTGAGCTGAAGAGACTCTAATTTAAGTCCCTTATAGGTAAAACTGTGTCTATCATAGCTTGCCACAGAACTAGTTAAGCTCGCTAAGCTTTTAACAATTTAAAAGTTATATATTTTTTAAATAAATAGTGGAACATCTCTCTATTGTAATAAGATGATCCAATGGAGGGATTCTGAAAATATGCATTTATGTGTCCTCGGAAAAAAAAGCATTTCAGTTCACATCTACATAAATATATAATGAACTACTTGTTTTTTTGTCCAGGACACATAAAGTTGTATTTGTTTCAATCGCTCCGTTGGATCATGTTATAAAATGTGTTGTTTCAGTATTTTTTCAGGATTTTTAAAAACGTTTACACCATTCAAAATCTTAACTAATTATGTGGCAAGCTATGATAGAAAATCCTACTCCATGAGCCCTATGTACATGGATGGAGAGAGTAGGGGTAATCCAGCCATGAGCAACCTAAATTGCACCCTCGTTGCTAATGTGCCGAGTAAATTGGGAAGGGAGGGAGTATGACGCCAGATACCTGTAAGCCAAGACAACAACTACCAAGTTGCTCTGATCCCGGTGGTTCTCTCCACTGGCTGCTTCTTGAGCATCACTACTAGCTCATTGCTTTCATCAAATTGGAAACACATATTTTCAAGAAGGCAAAAGTCAAGGTTCTTCGCTTTGCAACGAAATAAACCACATGCTCCACTGCATGTGCAAGTACACAGAAAATACAAAGTTTTAGGTACACACAGGTAAATAGTAACTCCTGTTTCTTACAGAGCACAACCATACAGATGCATTAAATGAAAATCTCTATACGCATACTACACATATGTATATTTTATGTAGATTTTTCAAGGTCTTTTTGACATTTAAAAACGTTGTATTAGTTGTTTTGGAAACCTCATTTCGTTTTTGATCCTTGCGCCCTTCATCCGTTGTAGTTGTACAATGCAAATATAAATGTTCAAATTAATTTAATCCCATGAACAGCTCTGGAGCCAGAGGAGACCAATCCAGTATTCTATTATCTTAGGGAAACATAAACACATGCCACATCATCACAGGCCCACCACAAAATGCACGCAAACTACTTCTCACTGTTAGTTGATCCCCGCCGATTCTATTTATTTCAACATGCCACCGCTAATAATATTTGCTTCCATAAGTTAGAGTTTGGTATACTTTGTTGCTCAAGTACATTCAACTAATATCTCAAGCGGAACACTTAACTTTGGTGAGCATTTCTACTGTTGGACATTTTTTATCGTTGAGTATTTTACTTTTATGCCTAACATTACTTGATATTCACATGCATAATGCACGCGTGGACACCCAGAAATTTTTGTCCCAAGTCCGCGCCGTTGATCAACTTTGTGAATGGCACCAAGACCGCCAATTCTCGGACATCACAGCAAAATCCCGAGCATTGAGGTTAATAGTTTTGGCTATCCTGCGCTCCCTCCTGTTAGCAGATTATTTTCTGACGTATTAAAAGCAGCGGGCTTATTTCTAAACACTGTTAACGTTGTAAAGCTAAAGTGAAAATCCGCCGCCGCAGCCCAGCTCTATAAAAAACGTGCTGGCTCACTCACTTCATGCATCCAGAGTCCACCAATTTTTGTTTCTTGCAGTGCTCGAGCGGCGCCGCGATGGAGTCACACGCCGTTCCTAGCGAGCAGCCCGCGTACAAGCCGCTGCCATCCACCGTCAACGAGGACGCCCATGAGCATCAGAGCGGCGGCATGAGGTGGCGTGCGTGCGCTGCCTTGCTGGCGGCCTCAGCCGTGGTGCTGGTGGTGGTGCTGGTCACCGCCACCACGCCGGGAGGAGGAGCCAGGGTGGACCAGGCGTCGGTCAATGGCGCCGACGAGGATGCCGGCGGGTTCCCGTGGAGCAACGAGATGCTGCAGTGGCAGCGAGCCGCGTTCCATTTCCAGCCCGAGAAGAACTTCATGAGCGGTACGTGACTAGTTAATTTCCCCTCCATTCGGACGATTCGTTTTCAGATTCAAATTCCGTTTGTTTCTCTCTGGCGTGGTTTGATCGACAAACTGATGTTGCTGCCTTTGCTTTCTGTTTGCCGGCGGTGGCGGGCTACTCCGGCGACATGCAGATCCCAACGGTACGTTAGTGCACACTGACCAGAACGGAGATTCCATGTGGCATATATGATTGATTGCAGCGGACCGCCGCTGCAGGCCTCCGTCCCCAATGCCGGCCATCCATCGCTAGCAAAATAATCAGCCTGCAGGTCGCCGCCCCATGTTCTCGGCCATCCAGACGCTGCGTGCAGGCTGGCTCCCCCTCCATCCCAACACCGCATGCACTACTCCCAGCGCACTGTCATCCCAACGCTGCCAAAAATCACAGCCTACGCTGCTTGCAGGCCGCCGGCGGCTGCAGGAACTAACTTAATTAGCTAGCTTTTATTTTGGAAAAGAATGCACATGGCATGATGTAAAGAAGAGAGCTCGATGGAGTTGAATATTTACCATGATATGGCCTCGTATTCTAGTGTCTGCATGGTCATTCATGGGACGGGCTGGACAAGGTCGGGGTCATGCGGCCCAAGCGAAGGCTGTCGTCTATATGTCAGCGACCAGTTTCAGATCCCGGAGGCTTGATGAGAAGACCAAAAATCGAGTAATCTAGCCGCGGACGACAGCCGGCAAGCGAGGAAGAGGGCATGCGGCCGGGGCGGCGCACTCGCCTTCGTCGTCTTCGTCAGGTGACCCACTCAAAATCCTGTAGGTTCGAGGGTAACACAAAGGCATGACAACTCGCCGCTGCCGACGGCTAGCTATGACGCGACGAGCGATGGCGACGGTGCGGGCTGGCAATGGCGATGGCAAATGAACGAGTGTGGGATGGAGAATTACTGCCTGAGATTTCAGGGGAAGGTGCCTGCGGGATGGATACATTTGAACTACCCAAAACGCCCTTAATTACTTAATATACTACCGAAAATCTTGTGTAGTATCTGCTCATCTGGGCCGTTGAACAAAAAAAATTAACGGTCCAAATTAATCTGATGTACCGTAAAAGGTCCCATATTATAAGACATATATTTTTTTTGTCCTAACTCACTTTGTTAAGTTTAACTATGTTTTAAAAAATTCAACAACGCTGCAGTACCAAGTGAGTATAT
Source organism: Aegilops tauschii subsp. strangulata (assembly GCF_002575655.3). Lineage (NCBI taxonomy): Eukaryota > Viridiplantae > Streptophyta > Magnoliopsida > Poales > Poaceae > Aegilops > Aegilops tauschii. Next base: position 4,349,747 of record NC_053041.3, on the reverse strand, counting down.
CAGTGGATCCAGCGCGAAATATGATTTTATTGAAACTTATACGCCCTGTATTTTTGTAAGCTAACAAGGTTGAAATTATTTGACCGATACACATATTTTTGGAACCTCACCCAAAGGAATGGAGGAATTTTCTTTCGAAATGAAAGCTGAAACCATGCATTTTTATAGCTACCCAAAGAAACATATGTGAAAAGTGAGTTGGTGATCTAAACATGAGGCCTCAAGAAGGGCAAGGAGGACTGATTTGATTGATCTGATTAAGCACTCATTGCAGGTTTGGTATACTACCGTGGATGGTACCACATGTTCTACCAGTACAACCCGAAGGGTATTGCTTGGGCCTTTGGCATTTTGTGGGGCCATGCCGCGTCCCGAGACCTCGTCCACTGGTGCCAACTTCCATTAGCTGTGCTTCCTGACCAGTGGTATGACATCCAAGGTGTCTTGTCAGGCACCATCACTGTGCTTCCTAACGGCACACTCATCATGCTCTACACTGGTGCCACCAATGTATCCACCGTTGAGGTCCAGTGCGTTGCCGTCCCCGACGACCCAAACGATCCCCTCCTCCGCCGCTGGACCAAGCACCCCGCCAACCCCGTCCTCTTCTCGCCACCGTGGATCAGCACCAACGACTTCCGAGACCCCACCTCCGCGTGGTATTGATGGCTCTGATCACACATGGCGCACCGTCCTCGGGTCCAAGGATGACCACAATGGTCACCACGCTGGCATCGCCTTCATGTACAAGACTAAGGACTTCCTTAACTATGAGCTCGTCCCGGGTATCTTGCACCGTGTCGAGAACACCGGCGAGTGGGAGTGCATCGACTTCTACCCGGTCGGTGGCGGCAACAACTCATCAGAAGTGTTGTACGTGCTGAAGGCGAGCATGGACGATGAACGACATGACTACTACTCACTGGGGAGGTACGACGCGGCGGCAAACACATGGACCCCAGTGGACCCTGAGGCCGACTTGGGGATCGGGCTAAGGTACGACTGGGGCAAGCTTTATGCATCCAGCTCATTCTATGATCCGGTGAAGCGGCGGCGCATTATGATGGGTTATGTCGGTGAGGTCGACTCCGCGAAGGCCGACGTAGCCAAAGGATGGGCCTCAATCCAGGTATATATCTATCTGTCCATACTACACATCGATAGCCTATGATTGTTTTACGATCTTGCATCCATCATCATTGGTTCATTATGCATGTTTACTGTTTAGATAGATCAACGCATTGCCTCTTGAAAATGCTGGGGTTGTTAAATCAATGCAATTGCAAATTTGCAATCGTTCTTCTCCGGTATGCAACGTACCTGCATGCTTAAAATGTTGAGGCCTGCATGGCTGATTGGTTGCGAAATATGGACCTATATGTAGGCCGCGCGGCACCCGGCGGAAACATGTTAACCACATTTTCAATATATGTCTAGTTTTTTTTTGCATCGAATTGGGTCTGTTAGAAGGGAGAGAGAGGATTGTTGCGGAATATGATGGATGTATTATTCAGCCCCGAGGGCGAGTATATATTGAGTACAAGACTTGGAGGGCAAGACGCCTCTCCTGGAGATAAGGTAGGAGACGGATTACAAATCCTAGACTACCAAATACAAGTATCCCAAATATATCTCTAACATCCCCCCGCAGTCGTAGCGGTAGCGTTGCGAACAACAGGAGCGTCGCGGACGGTCAGACTGGAGAGAATAGCAGCCGACGGACTGACATCCCCCCGCAGTCCTAGCGGGAGCGTCGTGGACGGTGTCGCGTCGCGGACGCGTTGACTGTAGAGGAAGCCGACGAGTTGCTCAAGCAGATGATAGCCCTTTGTGCCGATGTTGATGTAGCCGAGAGCATAGGGTGGTGTAGCCATGGTCGAGGTAGCCGTGCGAAGAACGCCGTGGTCGATGTCGAGTCGGGGTAGCCGGTGTCGAGGGAGTCGCCGTGGAGCCGCAGGCGCAAGGAGGCGCCGAGTTAGTCATGGGCGCAGTGGTGTCGAAGAAGTGATGCGCCAGGAAGGAGAATGGTGTTGACGACGCGTCGCGCCGGGTTTGCCAACCCCGGGGACACATCGTAGACGAAGGCACGCGTCGGTGTTGCCAGCACCGGGCATGCGTAGACGGTCGAAGACGAAGTTGACGAAGCGCCGCACCAGGCTTGCCAGGCTCGGGGACACGTCGTGGACGAAGGCACTCGGCGGTGTTGCCAGCACCGGTCATGCGTAGACTGGGACCTGCACGAGCTGTACGCCATGTCGAAGAGGTCGGAGAGGCCAGCAGAGAAGGACTCGACGATGGTTGCGGCGCCAATCAGCGCGGGGCCTATGTCGCCCGCGGTTGTCGGAGTAGATGAAGCGGTCGGGGTAGATGACGGCGACGCTGGCGACGAGCTGGTGCTGGACGAAGACGAAGTGGGGTGGACGGGCGGCGGCGACAGCTACGGAGGTAGCCGCGGCGGCGGCCAAAGAAGAGCGGCGGCGGCGGCCTGACGGCGGCGGCGGCGGCTAGGTTAGGAGTGCGGCGGCGGTGCTCGAAGTAGGCGAAGAACCCTGACAGCGTGACGAAGACCGGCGCGGACGGTGGCGTTCCCGCGCCAAGGGAGACGGCGCGGTGCATACCACGGGAGGTCGACGCGCGGTGACGGCGGAGTGGACCGCGGGCCGCGGCGCTACGGCCCAAGTGGCGACGCAGCGGCGACAGGCGGGTCGGGGCGACGGCGGGAAGACCTCGAGGCGGCGGCGGGGACTGCGGGCCGCGACGCTGCGGCCCGAAGGGGCGACGCAACGGCGGTTCGCGAGTCGGTGCCACCGCGGGGATGGCCTCGGGGCGGCGGCGGGGACCGCGTATCGCGACACTACGGCCCGAAGGGGCGACGCAGCGGCGACGCACGAGTCGATGCAGCCGCGAGGAGAACCACGGGGCGGCGGCGCTGCGGCCCGACGGGGCGACGCAGCGGCAGCCCGATGCTCGATCGATGGAGAGGCGCGCTGAACTCGGGGACGATCTTTACGGGACCTGCGGAGGCGCGCGCAACCGACGGGCCAGGTCGGTCGCATGGCGTAGATGAGGTGGATCGCGGCGGCGAGCGGATGATCAAGCCGATCGCGCGCGAGGTCGGGGACGCCGCTCGGTGGAGACGTGGTGGCGGCGGAGTCCGAGATGAAGCTGGCGACGACGGACGGCGTGGGACGTCGTGCGGACGAGCTTGTCAGCACCGGCACCCGGGCTGCCAAAGCAACGCCGGCGCCCGGGCAGCGAGGCCCGAGTGACCAACGGAGCAGCGGCGCCCGAGTTGAGGCAGCCAATGAGCCTGACGCAGCCGTCCCGATGCAGCCGAGGACGAGGCCGGCGAGGTAGACCGCCGGGCCGCCGTGCAGACGCGGCGGAGGCGGATGGCGTGGATCGATTTACGGGCCGACGCGCGAGCAGCGGCTATGATTGGCCGCCGCATGGTGCGAGGCCGCCGGGTGTAGGCGATGCAGGTCTCCCGGTCGGAGGAGGGCGGCGACGGCGGGCGCAGGGCGACGGGCGGGCCGGCGCGCGGACGACGGCCTTGAGGGCTGCCTGTTGCGCGAGGCCGCCGGCTCGGTGAAGTAGCCGGCCAGTCGCGCCGGTGTCGGAGTAGAGGCGCGGGGTGTCGACGGCGGCGGCGGGCGACGCAAACCGATCAAGATTAGATCGGAAAACCAAAAAGAAAAACGCCGATCAAAACGACCGGCGAGAGAGCGAAAAAATCCGGATCAAAGGATCGGGAAAAAAGACTCTCTAGGGCAGCCGGCCAACACGGCCCGCGGACGAACCCTATGTACGGGCGGCACGGCCCCCGGCGGCGGTCATGGAGGCCGACCGCCCCGGGGGCGGCGCGCGGGTGCGGAAGCGGTGGCGGCTAGGGTTTAGGATCGACTTGCGATAGATACCATGTTAGAAGGGAGAGAGAGGATTGTTGCGGAATATGATGGATGTATTATTGAGCCTCGAGGGCGAGTATATATTGAGTACAAGACTTGGAGGGCAAGACGCCTCTCCTGGAGATAAGGTAGGAGACGGATTACAAATCCTAGACTACTAAATACAAGTATCCCAAATATATCTCTAACAGGGTCTTTATTCAAAGAAATAACATCCGGTTACAATCTGTCCATAGGCTGCTGATGAGAAAATCTGAGCTTTGATCAAGCCAACTGTCTATACTCTCCAGCGTACAAGCACGCCGAGCACATTGGTGGGCTGGAAAATTAAGGTCCCTACTAACATGAATAAAAACTAGGCACTATAGTCTCCAATTCTTGTAAGATAGGCGCCACAATCGAACATGAATTGTGGCGCGAGTTTCAGAGGGTGATGAGATCCAAGCAGTCAACCTTCATGATCACATATGAAAACCCACGTAGTTGGGCGAAGGTCTCGAAGGGCCAGCAACTCGACCATGAATGGGTCCGAGACTCCCCTTACACCATGCTCCCAAGAATGCAAGCATCATTGTACTAGTATTCTTTTCCAACCACTGTCATGCAAAGAAAAAACCTTTTCCAACTAATAATATACTAGTTGTTTTTTAATTTACCCTCATAGTAGGTGCAAGAAGCTTAAATATTATTTACTTAATGATCGACAGGCCATCCGCTTGAATTTCTGGAGCAATTTTTGAAGTTCTTTATGTGAAGCCTTTGGTACCATTTTTTGTTCGTGTGGTGATTTCACCAGTAGAAAATCAGTTTTGTTCATTTTTTTAGTTCTTGATTGATGTCAGTGTGCACTCATGAGCTTAACTAACTAACTAACTAACTAACTACGTGCGTGCAGTCAGTTCCAAGGACGGTGGCTCTGGACGAGAAAACCAGGACAAACCTCCTCTTATGGCCTGTGGAGGAGATCGAGACCCTTCGCCTCAATGCCACCGAACTCAGCGACATCACCATTGAAACTGGCTTTGTCTTCTATGTCCCGCTCCGCCAAGCTGATCAACTCGACATCGAGGCCTCCTTCCGCCTCGACGCTTCTGCTATCGCTGCCCTCAATGAGGCCGACATCGGCTACAACTGCAGCAACAGCGGTGGTGCTGCCTCCCGCGGTGCGCTTGGCCCCTTTGGCCTCATCGTCCTTGCATCCAGCGACTGTTGTGGTGAGCAGACGACAGTGTACTTCTATGTGTCCAGGGGCCTCGACGGGGCCCTTCAGACCAATTTTTGCCAAGACGAGTCACGTTCTTCACGAGCCAGGGACGTGACGAAGCGGGTGGTGGGAAGCACGGTACCAGTTCTAGATGGTGAGGCTTTGTCGATGAGGGTGCTTGTGGACCACTCCATTGTGCAGAGCTTTGCGATGGGCGGGAGGTGCACAATGACATCACGGGTGTATCCGACGGAGGCGATCTATGAGGCGGCAGGGGTGTACCTGTTCAATAATGGCACCAACAGTAGTGTGGTGGCGGAAAGACTTGTCGTGCACGAGATGGACTCCGCACCCAACAAGATCATCACGGATGATAAATATTTGCATTTTGAATGAAGATCTTGTGTGCCAACAGTGACCACCAAAGTGTTAGATCAAAGAATCCCAACAGGGAAGGATAAGACATATCCAAATAATTTTACACGCCCTCGTCGGGGCTGAAACATGTACCATTGGACTATTTTGTTTTCCATTCATGACACAGTGAACAATAAATCTCCCTCGATATCTGGTTATTGAGGTCATCCTTTTTTTTTGGGGGGGGGGGGGGGGGGGGGGATTCGCAGATCCCTAGAACCATCACCAATAATCCATTTTATTCTATTTCTCTATATATTTGTGCAAACACTATGAATACTTAAATTTCACATCATCATTATTCAGAACAGTATGTTACTACTTTCAACAAGTAAACATTTCCCGAGTTTAAATTTTAGAAAAATTCTATATCAAACAGGCGACATATAGTTTAAATAAAATATACAGCTCAAACATACAACATCACCCACTCCTATTCCCACTTCCACTCACCCCCCCCCCCCCCCTTCTTTGATGCTAGAATTTTTGCTTTCGCCAACTCCAAATACTTCATTTGCCTTGCTACAAGCCCAATTAGGTTCATGAACATGATATTGAATTCTTGCACCATCTTCTTAGCCTTCACTTCATATCCAAAAGACTTTCAACTTCTCTTCTTCAATTGTTGTCTTGCACTCCTCGCATTCTACCTTGTGCTTCTCCACAACCTTGACCTCCAACTACCTTGCTTCCTTATCTTGTTTTCTCTCTGCCTCCAACTCCTATATTGCTATTATCTCTTCGACCGACGTCTTGAAGAAACTCCATTCTTTTGATTATACTTCTCACCCACCTCACAGGCGACCCCTTTTTGATATTGGTGACCACCGATTAGCTCTGAGTACCACTTCGGCCTTCCCCTTCATCATCATCATCGACATCATCATTATTTATGAAGCTCTGCAGTAGATGGTGATTTAGTCTTCTTCTTAGCTAGAAGAGATTTATTGTATCTTTACACTTCTCATTGTGTTGGAATAACGCCAAACGATGGACCATGACAATTACCCTTGCCATCGGCTCCCTCCGTTTATACAACTAATGGTGTAGTTGAGGTCCAAAGTTAAACATTTTTTTAGGAAATTAGGTGTAAAACTTTTTTTAGATAGGATACTCACTAGCATTTCCTCCTTCATTCACTTGGCTTGGCACATTTAACTTGGGCGACACAACCTGCACACCAATTGCAAACATTTCTTTATTGAGCGTTCGGACGATATTGTCACATTTCGATGAAAGTGCTTGACAACGCGCTTCCAATAAGTCTTCATGCTTTGATCGGTCCCTTCAACCGAATCGAAGCTTACACTCTCCTTTGACATGACCACTGAGGTACCCCCTCCCCCGTGGTGTAGTTGGTCAACCTTCCCCATTTTCTTCTCTATTGTAGAGGCATCCTCGACGACACTATCATCAACTTCCTTAAATGAACTAGACAACGAAATGCCGTCTATGACGAAGGACTCATTCAACATTTTGAGGTATGATTGATCACTACACATATAGAAAATGAACTATTTTTATCCATCATCGTCCATACTTTGAATAATTGCACCGAATTTGATTCATTTAGCATCAAGAAATGAAATAAAAAAACCTTTCTGACGTTTGCTCAAAGTTTCCAGGGCGTCGTACTCATCCTTCTTATACAGCGTTGCAGCAACCAGAGTTGCGGAGATGAAGGCTGCCTGATATGGCGCAGAGAAAGGGGGAGGAGGTGGTGGAATGGTGAAGGTGCAAGAGATAATGCGACCACCATGGTCCTCAAATTCTTCGATGGTGCGGCGGGGCTGCCGACGCCTCCCTCTCTCCCCAACAACAGAGGAAGGGCGCGGGCCGGTGGCTAATTCCGGTGGCAAACCGAGGCCTATACATTGTTGCAACGTGGGACGCAAGGGCAGGGGGTAGTCGACTGTGCGACAGGGTCGGCGTGCAGATAGACGAAGAGCGCCAAGGACGGTAGGGAAGGGCCGAAGGGAAGTGTTGCAACCATCCACGTCGACACTCTTGCGGAGGTTCGTTGAGGAAAGATGGTGGCGCGGTGGCGGAGATATGATCAACGCGAACAGAGAGCATGTCGTTTCTTCGGGCATCTCTTCCTCTATAAGTGGAGAGTTAGGGTGTTCTTTTGTGACCACTATAAAAACAGGGAAAGGTGGGCTATTAGAGGATATTTTTTAGCTCAACACGCCCTGCACCAGAAATTTGTTGGGGACAGTGGAGCAACCGGATATCTCTCTTATTATGAAACAGACCAGGCCAAATTTCCCATTACATTTGCAGCAAAACGCTACTGGGCATCTCACTTGCACACCGAGAACTCACATCTAGAGAACCACATGTGCTATGCATCTTCACATCCTCCGCAGTGAGCAGTGAGCATTTCCTTAACTAGTTGACGCAACGGGCGGCAATGAGGAGGTCTCGAACGGGACCTCCCATTTTGTCCAGTGCGCGCACCGAAGACGCGAGACGCGCACCCCACGCTCCCCCCAACTCCTCTTTTGGGCCAGCCCAAATACAGGCTACGATGCGCCCTACATTTTTTTTGTTTTTTCCTTTTGTTTTTCTTTCTGCTTTTCTATCGTTTTTCCTTAAAATAAATTGGGATTTCAAACAAGTTCCAAATTACAAAACAATTGTGATTTTTTTTAAATGTTCAAGAAATCATAAAATGGTTGTGAATTCACAAAAATGTTCATGATTTTGCAAAATGTCCAGGAAATCATAAATTTTTCACGGATTCAAAACATGTTTGTAATGAAAAACTATTTGCATATTCAGAGGATATTCAAAATTTCGAAAAAGTGTGTGGAAAATTTATAAAATGATCCTGATTTAAAAAAAATGGTGTCCAAAATAGGTTCATGAATTTGAAAGAAATTTGAAATTTCAACCAATGTGATGATGTTTTAAAATGTTCATAGAATTCAGAAAAAATTCGTGAATTTCAAAAATTGTTCCCAAATTTCATAAAGTTCATGAATTGAAAAAATGATTGCTGATTTAGAACATGTTCATGAATTCACAAAAATGTTCATGCATTTTCAAAAAGTTAGTCAAAACAAAAAACAATATTCATGAATTTTAAAACTTCTCCCAAAATTTCGAAAAATTGTTTGCTGATTAAAAAAATGTTCAAGATTTCTGAAAATGTTCACGATTTCAAATAAAGTTCAATAATCTAAATTTTTTTCACTATTTCAAGACAATGTTCATGAATTTGGAAAGTTTCCATGACTTACAAAAATGTTCATGAATTTCTAGAAATTGTTCATGATTTTAAAAAATATACATGTTTTCCAAGACAATTCATGATTTCAGAAAATGTTCAAGAATTTAAAATGAATTATCAAAATAAGTAAGTAAAATAATAAAAATAAAATAAATGGGAAGGAAATACTCCCTCCGTCCCATAATATAAGAGCGTTTTTAACACTAGTGTAGTGTCAAAAAAGCTCTTATATTATGGGACGGAGGGAGTAATAAACTAAAAAATATGAGAAAATAAAACCAATTCAAAATTTAGAAAATGTAAAAATGGAGAATAGAAAAAAGGGTAGATGAAAAGTAAAAAAACCAGGCAGAAACATTAAAAAAATCTGGTTCACAGAGTTCTAGAGAACCTTTCAAGTACGGCAAAAATGTCGAAATGGGCCGGACCATACTGGAGGACTAAATAGCATTTTTTGAACTAGGACAGTTAAAAGAGGGTTTGTTTGAAGTAGACCTGGGCATGGGCAGCCCGGCCCGACGACCCAGCCCGAAAAACCCGGGCTGGGCCGGGTCGGGCTTTGTGGTCGGCTTGAAAAACACGGAGGCCCGACCCGGCCCAGCCCAAAATTAATCTTTTTAGTCCCTTCGGGCCGGGCTCAGGCCTACATATACGTTTTTTGGGCCGGGCTCGGGCCTAGACTTTGCAAGTCGGGCTTTGATAGGCCCGGCCCGAGGAATGCCCAGGTTTAGTTTCAAGTGCAACAGATTTGATGCCACTTGATTCATATCCCCATGAAAAAGGTAGTGTGAAGATCCAGAAATCCAAGCACAACTCAAAGTTCTATTAAGTTTTCTTTTTTCTCTTTCTTTGTGAGTGTTGTAGAAGCGCCCTGCATGTCATGTTTCACAGTGTCGTTCCTTCAATTGACAATGGCGTGACATTGAGAGCACAAACTGTGTTCAGTGCATTTCATCATGGCTAATCCTCGCAACATGCTTTTTTGCATGGACTTATGGTGTCACCAATCATTGTTTTCTTGGGAGCTCGCCATATTTCATTGCCATATCTTTGCATGTGGAAGATTCATCCCTAGACAAAGAAGGGCTTCGATCCCATGCCTCATCCGACGGCGCTGCTGGCCGGCGATGGCTAGGGAAAGGCGCTCGAGATCTTCCTGTATATAGTAGTACTAGCTTGGTAGGACTTGCCTTGTTGGCGTATGTCGCTATATCGGTTGCTAGGGGAGTGTCGCCATTCACGGGCCGCGTCCGACAACTATTGGTGCTTGTTTCCATCTCCGTGGTGCTCCTCTGGCAGGAGACAAAGACGAAGCTGGGCTACTTCACCATCATCTCCATGAATAAGGCTATTGGATCCCCAGATCTGGAGGTGTAGTTCTTGCCACATCTGCTCTCTTCATGCCTTCATGGTGAAGGTAGACGAGATGCAGAGGAGATAATTAAGATCTACTTCTAGTCTTGCTGTAGTTGCAATCTTCTCCCTCGAGCTCATCATCAGGCGCACTTCAGTAGCTTGCCGACTTCAGCCCCCGCTCTGCTTCTTTTGGTCGAATGAAGACCCAATGGAGCCTCGTCGGCTCCGTTCATTCCTCCTGACGCGCCGTCGTTAAAAGGGCAGTCGAACTTTTGTTGTAGTTTCTTCCGGTTTGGTGGAGATGGCGCAGCGAAGCCACAAGTGGTTCACCCCGGCGATGGCGGCTTTGGTCTCCGGCTGGTACTGTGTAAAAGAAAGGATTGGATTGCGTTTTTGTTGTCTGTTCTGGGTCCTCTTAGCAAGATGTAAGGACTGGCTTGTATTTTTCTTTTCTTTGTGGGTCCTTGTGTAACTTATGCATTGATGCTTAATTATCTAATGAATGAAGTATGGGTCCTTCGAGACCCTTGCCCTGTTAAAAAAAAAGACCCATTTTTATACGGTGTAGTGCCTCTTTTCCGGAATCAAGTAGGGATAATTTGCATTTGCAATCTGCAAATACACCAAATTACGAGGGGCGGTTTCCTCTTGGGAGTGTGTGTGTGTGCGCGTGTCTGACCTGTGGGCCCACCGGGCATACACAGAAGAGGAACCACTTGGTTGGTTCGTTCAGGACTCGGGTGCCAGCAGTATAGCCGAGTCGCATCGCTTCGTCAAATCCCACCACCGACCGACCGACCGCCCGCCGGGAGATCTGAGCCTCCATCCATCCCGGCCGGGCCAGATCAGATCCGCGGCGCGATGGAGTGGGAGACGGTGCAGCACTTGGACCTCCGCCACGCCGGCGGCCGCCGCGGGGCCGGCGCCCCCGCGCGCCCGCTGCAGCCGCACGCCGCCGCCTTCCGCGCCTCCCAGGCCATCGTCGCCGTCGCCGTCGGCACCCACGTCGTCGGTACGTACGCCCCCCTTCTCCTCGCGCCCCTCCCTCTGCCGCTGTGGCGGAGCTAGCTGGGCGGGCGGGTCCTGCCTGGTGATCTATCTGGTCTCCGCTGCTGCTGATCTGCGCTCGAACCGGACCATCTCGGGTCGCGGGAATGCCTTCGCCCCGTGTGTGTAGCTTCCGTGATCTGAGCAGCTTAGCTAGTGCCCATGCGTGCGAGTTCGACCACTTCATGGACGCAGAGGAGACTGCTGTGGAAAATTCGGCCCAGCATGGGTTCAGTTCTCGCCAGGAGTAGTCGAATTTGACTAGCTGGGGCGGTGGAAATGGGTGTGGACCTCGAATTCTGGGCTCCTGAGTCTACCGTGTGTAGTTGCGGTCACTGATCTGAGTAGCTCAGCTAACCCGCAAGTGAGATTGATCAACTACGAGTCCAGCTCTCGCTACTGACTAGTTAGTTAGTCTTAGTCCATACAGATCACTCGCATAGCTCGTTTTCGCACCCAGGACACCTCTTGGGCCTGAAATGCTGCGGAGCTCTAGGTACTATGTTTCCATGGTTCTCTGCTGAGTAATAGCTGCTGTGTTTTCACTAGGATTTCTGGAAGCTACTATAGCTAGAGTACAGGTAGTTAATGTCGGTATCATATTTGGGTTATGTTACTGTGATACATCATTCGTGTCATGCTTTTGGTCCGGGAGGTCCTTTCGTTGTCACTTTGAGGTAATCCAGTCGGTTATACCTGACAAGTATGAGTCCATTGGCGTACAGTTTACTCAATAACTATGTTGAAGTTTGTGTAAGACGTTAAGAGAGGAGTGCACATGGCTTGTAAGGAAGTGGCGCATCGAGCTCTTATTAGCTGTCTCGTTTTTCTCTTCTCTTTGCAGAATTTGATGCTTTGACTGGAAGCAAGATAGCTTTGGTTGACCTTGGAGCTCGTGTTGTTCGTATGGCATATAGCCCTACCTCTAGCCATGTTATCATTGCTATCCTTGAGGTTTGTATTGTTTCAATGCTCCAGTATTTATTTGGTACAAGTTATTTCATCCACTTAGAACAACGAATAATATTGTACCATCTAATCTAGACCTAGCAGAATTGCCTATGTTTTCAATACTGTGGGCAGAAAAGTTGCTATTCTTCAAGTTTATCACTAGACGTCTTTTATGGCTTTTATCTTTCATCATCCATCTGCCATCATAATGATAAAATATTGCTTTAGTAAGTTCTCAACTCACATGATATTAATATTGCTCTCTAGTAAGTTCTCATCTCACATGATATTGACATCTCATGCAACTGTTTCTTGTCTATGCATATCTCCTTCTGTAGGATGCTACAATCAGATCATGTGATTTCGCTACCGAGCAGACGCTTGTGCTGCACTCACCTGAGAAAAAAACAGACCACGTTTCAATAGACACAGAAGTTCATCTTGCGTTGACACCTCTTGAACCTATTGTTTTCTTCGGTTTTCACAAAAGAATGAGTGTGACAGGTTTTTCTCTTCACTTGAAGGGCTCTGCATTTCATTAAAAAAACACCTATATGTGTTCTTTAACGCCCTTTTCTCTCTTATTATAGTTGTTGGGACTGTTGAAGGTGGGAGGCCACCAACAAAAATAAAGACTGATCTTAAAAAACCCATTGTCAACCTGGCTTGCCATCCTCGCCTTCCTGTGTTCGTAAGTCAATCATTCCTTCACTTCTTTTTGGTGATTCCTTTACATATCTTTTTGGTTTCTTTTCTGTTTTCCTATCTTGACATACAGACTTTTAATTTCAGTATGTAGCTTATGCTGAAGGCTTGGTACGCGCCTACAACGTCCAGACATATGCTGTTCACTACACGTTACAACGTAATATACATTGCTTTGTTTTCATATGTTTTATCATTTAGCCACCAGCAGGCTTCATAATTTTTCCATTTTCTGGCAGTTCCGGTTGACAGTACAATTAAGCTCATGGGAGCTGGTGCTTTTGGGTTTCATCCGACCTTAGAGTGGGTATTTATTGGTGATAGAGGGGGCACTCTCCTGGCATGGGATGTATCAACTGAGAGGCCAAACATGATTGGGATGTAAGTGTGCTGTACCTTGTACACTGTTGAGATTGGGAGAAATCTTTTGTTGTGTGATTTTTTTTTTGCAATATGCAGTACTACTGAATTTTTATCGCATGGACAGAATTAATGTTATATTGATCGTTGGTTGGCGATCAAACATTGAGTTGCATAAAACACCAGTTTAGTTAGAACAGTTTTTACAGGGCTGCTTTTATGCATATTAGAGTGGTTCCTTTGGATTTATATTCTGCTAGCTATATTATCTGTGGTGTCTTTTCGCAGAAGTTATAGTGGATCCTGTCACCCCATTGGAGGACAATTGATTTTACATCGAATTAGTGTATCTTTCTGTGCAAGTTCAATTATAAAAGGACAGACCCAGTGCATAGAAGCTCCCACACAAGGTGGGGTCTGGGGAAGGATTATAGGAACCTAGTCTTACCTGTGCAAGTTCAATTATAAGTTATAATATTATGCTTCGCGTTCCTTGACCTGGATTTCATTAGGAAAGGCATAGTGACATGTTGTAGCCAAGTCAACCCTCTCCATGCACTTCTCTGTTATTTGGATGGCATGTTATTCTGCTTGGTTAAAGTGCTTCCAGACGTACTGTTCATTCTCAGTTATTTCCTTCTACATCTTTCATCTATCTGCAATGTGATAATCTGATTGTTGCCTTTTTTCTATCAGTACACAGGCTGGTTCCCAGCCAATCACATCTGTTTCCTGGCTTCCTACACTAAAGCTGCTCGTGACAATTTCGAAGGATGGGGGTCTTCAAGTATGGAAGACACGAGTTATTATTAATAACAATAGACAACCAATGGAAACTCATTTCTTTGAGCGTGCTGGTTAGGTTTTGTCCTCCTTACCGTTTATGCTTTTGCTCGAACTTTTCTGTTATTTTCTTGTGCTTTGGGTTTTAACTGTCATGTTGGATGGTTAGTGCTGTATCTCGGTGAGATGGTGACTGTACATCTCTGTTATAGCACTTAAGCCATTTTATTGTTCTCATATGTTGTTAAAATAGTCTCAATAATTTTTTTCATGAACTGTGCTACTTAGTGATTGCTAATCTTTCTTTTTTCCTTCCTACAATGAGCTGTGTAACCATTTTCTTCGTTAACTATGCAGCCATTGAAACAATGGACATCACAAAGATACTCACTCTTCAAGGTGGTGAAGCAGTGTACCCTTTGCCTCGAATAAAGAATTTGGCAGTGCATCCAAAGTTCAATTTGGCTGCAGTGATTTTTCAAGTTAGGCCACACTAACTCTGAACCCCATAAATGCAGTATTCATTGCCATGAGTTTCATAAAAAAGTGTCATTGATTTGCAGGATATGTCTGCGACAGAAGCTGCAAAGAACAAGGCTGCATACACAAGGGAAGGAAGGAGGCAGCTTTTTGCTGTACTACAGGGGGCTAGGGGGTCAACTGGTAAGCATATGGATGTGTTTTTTTTCTTCTCATTTTGCTATATTTATCCTTATTTAATATTCTCAGATCACCCCCTTGGTTAAAATTGCTGAAAACTCATTATTTCGTTTTAGTTGGATCCTACGGGTTAAAATACTGTATGAAGTCAGGCTATATTTCCTACACTGTTAGAATTTTGAGCACTTCATGCACTAAAATTTGTTGTGGTATTGCAGCTGCTGTTTTAAAGGAGAAACTTTTGGCCCTGGGTTCATCCGGAATTTTAGCAGAGCACCAACTCCAGGCGCAGCTTCAAGAGCAGCACTTGAAGGGGTAGAATTTCGTATTTCCATTTACTATGTCACCATACTTTCTTTGTTGCACACAGTATTTATAATGGTTGGAGTTTACTTCTTCTTTCTTTTTGTCAGCCAGAGCAAGCTAACTATCTCAGATGTTGCAAGGAAGGCTTTCCTTCACAGTGTATGTGCCTCCTTTTGGTAGCTTTCAACTTGTGCTATGTCCTTACATGTACTGAAGCTATGTAGGTTCCATCGAACCTGAAATAAAAATATACTCTTTTCACAAGAAAAAACAACAACCTCTTTGAAAGCTTCATTCCCAAAAGATTGTTGTTCTTAACCTATGTTGGTTCTGTCATGCTGCAACCTCAAAAAAGTTTGCATGCTTCCGATTTCAGCCTTTTGTTAATATACTCTATATCTTATCAATTTTAGCCCTTATTGTTGGTTAATTCTGCTGGTCAACCAATACTTGTGCTTGTATGTTGTTACAAACTTCTTAATTCTCTTGCAAACAATTTTTTGCAGCATTTCATGGAGGGACATGCTAAAAGTGGTCCAATCTCTCGTTTACCCCTTGTTACTATTTCAGATCCTAGCAACCTTTTGCGAGATATTCCTGTTTGTCAGGTGACTGCTATAACATTCAACGTTTTTGCTTACTTAAACTATTTTACTCTCTAACCAGTTTGCTAGTTTTGGAACTGCAGCCATTCCATCTGGACTTGAACTTCTTCAACCAGGAGAACCGTGTGGTTCAGTATCCAGTTAGAGCTTTCTACTTGGATGGATTTAACCTGATGGCCCATAACCTATCATCTGGAGCCGATAATCTCTATAAGAAGCTTTACTCTACGGTATTTATTGCACAATGGTGCAACTTTTTCTTGTTTATTTTGTTCGTTCTCTGTTTTATAATTCCCATGCACCCTATTCCCAGATTCCCTCAAATATGGAATGCTACCCCAAGTATATTTCATATAGCCCAAAGCAGCATATGTTTCTAGTTGTGTTTGAATTAAGTGGTCCAATTGGAGTGACGCATGAAGTTGTTCTTTACTGGGAGCAGACTGATTTGCAGACAGTAAACAGCAAAGGAAGTTCAATAAAAGGTTTTCCATTTTGTGACATATTGTATCTAATTGCCACCGTAGGACATTTCTACATGATTAGCTGACCCCTGGTATGTGTTGCCCTTTCTTAGGTCGAGATGCTACTTTTTTGGGACCGGATGATAATCAATATGCTATTCTGGAGGAAGACAGAACTAGCCTGAATCTTTATAATCTCAAACCAATAGCCACGAAGGAAGCTCTTGAAAATAATGCTGCCGTGCTTGAAGAAGAAGAAAACACATTTGCTGAGAATCCTACTGCTAATCCAACACAAAAGCAAGGTCCTACGCAGTTTACTTTTGAATCTGAGGTCGATCGCATATTTTCATCTCCACAAGGTACGTTTTCCTGCCATCTTGCCTCTCTCCTTTCAACAAAAAAGAACGATATGTTATTAGGGGTGACCTATTTGAGATATTAATGTTACTGGACTCAGGTGAACTATTGCTGACTAACGCATTGCTCCTTGCAGAATCATCCTTGTTGTATGTGATCTCGGGAAAACATATTGGACTGGCGAAGCTCCTGACTGGTTATAGGTTATCTACAGACAATGGGCTATCTATTACCACAAAAACTGATGGGAAGAAGTTTATCAAGTTAAAGCCAAACGAAACTGTTCTTCAGGTGCTTTATTTGTATTGATTCACTCCTAGGGTTCCGTAAACAGTCTTCCAAAATGAAGTTAGTGACCGTTCTTGGTGATGGGGTTATGATACATTTTCTAAAGATGTTCTTGGATGGGTTCCCTCGAGTAGTTTGGTGTAACTGATATTCAAATGATGCATTGATTCATGTCTAAAATATTAATCTACTATGGGCATTATGGACATCCTTTGATTAGTACCCTTTTGAAACTTGTCTAAAACAAGCATTCAGTTTCACCACCAGCATTATGGGCATGCAGTTACTTGACTGCGTTTGACGTGCGTACTCTTAATGAAATTAATCTAATATGCAGGTCCACTGGCAGACAACTTTGAGAGGTCCTGTTGCCGGAATATTGACAAACCAAAGGGTACTAATCGCCTCTGCTGATCTTGATATACTTTCAAGCAGCTCAACCAAATATGATCGTGGTCTCCCATCAATATCCTTTAATCATTCTAGTTTTCCGATACTCTCGCTCTTTATGTTGTTACTCAAACTTGGATAGCTTATGTCTTGTCTTGCCCTAAACTGTTAATCATGTTTTGTTGAGCACTTAACTACTGCATACTATCGGTCAATGTTGTGGGTTGGACCAGCGCTCATCTTCTCAAGTGCAACTGCAATAAGTATGCTTGGATGGGACAACAAAGTTCGATCAATCCTTTCCACTAGCTTCCCTCGTTCTGGTAACAGTTACTCCCAGACTTCTTTTTTGTTATGATGACATAAGTTACTTTTTTTTCATTTAAATAACCAACCTAGCATTTGTGCTATGTTCCCAGTTTGTTAACATGCTCCGTGCTATTGTTTTCTTGTTAGTCCTATGAGTTTGTGCTGGACTTAACCATATGCATCTTTATGCATGCAGTGTTGCTTGGTGCCTTGAACGACCGTCTGCTGCTTGTGAATCCAACAGATATAAATCCAAGACAGAAAAAGGGTGTGGAAATAAGAAGCTGTCTAGTTGGTCTTCTTGAACCTCTTCTTATTGGTTTTGCTACCATGCAGCAACACTTTACACAAAAAATCGATCTTTCAGAAGTGCTATACCAAATAACATCGAGGTAATTTTTTTTGCTTGGCTGCTGTACTCATTTTTCAGTACACAAGTGAGTTACTTGTGTTGTAGCATTTAGTAATCATGCACTGTCATTTGGTTGTTCGTTTATGTTTTAAACTTCTGATCAGAGTAATTTTTGCATAGTTTTTGTATTTAACTGGATGTCCATGATTTACCCATTTATGTTCTCTCATTCACTGCAGGTTTGATAGTCTGCGTGTTACTCCGAAGTCCCTGGACATATTATCTAAGGGACCCCCTGTCTGTGGAGACCTTGCTGTATCATTATCTCAAGCAGGACCTCAGTTTACACAAGTGAGCTTAACCTTCACCATCTTTTGTTTCCTTCATTGTTCTCTCGTTGATCTAATACTCCATTGCAACTTGTGATAGATCATGCGCTGCAATTACGCCATCAAAGCTCTCCGGTTCTCTGCTGCTTTATCGATTTTGAAAGACGAGTTCCTGCGTTCCAGAGATTATCCTCAGTGCCCTCCCACTTCTCATCTGTTCCAGCGTTTCCGAGAGTTGGGCTACGCATGCATTAAGTACGGTCAGCTATCATCTCTAACTTTGATCTACAAAAAGGATATCCTCTCCACTCATATGACTAAATTGCAAATACTGTTTTATTTTTTTCCTGTATCACAACATGTCATTACTTCTACACCAACCAAATGCTGAAATTGCTTAGAGACACTAGACATCATCTTGAATATGGAACTTCAGAGATA
Source organism: Aegilops tauschii subsp. strangulata (assembly GCF_002575655.3). Taxonomy (NCBI): domain Eukaryota; kingdom Viridiplantae; phylum Streptophyta; class Magnoliopsida; order Poales; family Poaceae; genus Aegilops; species Aegilops tauschii. The sequence goes on along the minus strand of NC_053041.3, from coordinate 4,331,277 downwards.
TCCTTGGCTTGGCTTCCACATTGCTACTCCAGAGTCCAGACAGAATCCATACTAGTTAATTTTGCTTGAAAAGTTCTGACTAGTGTGCATGCTGGCCCAATCGCAAAACTAGCTAGCCATAACCTGTTTTATATTTGGATAATGGGTGATCTGTTGTGTTTGGATAATGTTTATATTTTTTTAGCGGAGATAATATTTTACATAGCAATCACTTGTTGTGTATGCCCTGTGCTAATTAACATAATCTTAACGATTGCCTTCTTGCTACTTAAATACCATTAGATAAATTTATGTTTTGTAAGGACTGTTCTTATTTTCCTTATTCCCAATCTCCTCAGTGTAACAGTCTACATGATTCAGAGCGTAAATAGTTGATGCATTCCTTTTCAGGTATGGTCAGTTTGACAGTGCGAAAGAAACATTTGAGGCTATTGCAGATCATGAAAGCATGCTGGATCTGTTTATATGTCACCTGAACCCTAGTGCCCTGCGACGCCTTGCACAAAAGTTGGAGGAATCTGGTACAGATCCTGAGCTGAGACGTTATCTAGAAAGAATACTGAGAGTTCGTTCAACTGGATGGACGCAAGGTGTCTTTGCCAATTTTGCTGCTGAAAGTATGGTGCCTAAAGGCCCGGAATGGGCAGGAGGGAACTGGGAGATCAAAACACCTACCAGCATGAAGAGTATTCCTCAGTGGGAGCTTGCAGGAGAGGTGATGCCCTACATGAGAACAACTGATGCTGCCATCCCATCTGTTATTGCAGATCATATTGGTGTTTACTTGGGTGTGATGAAGGGCCGGGGTAATGTAGTGGAAGTAAGCGAAAAGAGCTTGGTTAAAGCTATGGCGGCGGCCAGTAGTGAGAATGGGCAACCGGCATCTTCTGAATTGGCACTGAAAAACAAAGCAAATGCTGCTGGTGATTCAGTTGGTGATAGTCTGGCCAGGCAGCTAGGGGTTCAAATTGCTTCTGCAGATGAACAGGCCAAAGCAGCGGAGGAGTTTAAAAAGACTCTGTATGGTGTTGTTGATGCTGGAAGCAGTGATGAGGACGAGTCAACGTCGAAGACTAAAAGGATACAAATCAGGATACGTGATAAGCCTGCTGCACCTGCTGTTGATGTTAACAAACTGAAAGAGGCCACGAAACAGCTAGGTTTGATGGCTCCTCCGATCAGTAGGACAAGGTCGTCTGGAACACCACAAGAATTCAGTCAGCCAGCAGGCCCAGCACCATCTGCTGCTCCAGCAATGCCGAGTGGCGCAGTCGATTTCTTTGGAACAAATACTTTGGTGGCGCCACCACAAGCGCCGACCGGCGGCACGGGTCCTGTAATCGGAGGCCTGGGAGTGACAGCTGGACCTATTCCTGAGGACTTCTTCCAGAACACCGTTCCATCACAGCAACTTGCGAATCGACTGCCTCCTCCAGGAGCAATCCTGCAAAGAATGGCCAATCCTGAGTCTGGGATGAACGTCGGCAGACCGGTACCTACTCAAAACATGATGGGCAATGTTGGTCTTCCAGATGGTGGGGTGCCGCCACAGGGGCCACAGCAAGGCCAGTTCCCTCAGCAACAAGGCCAGTTCCCTCAGCAGCAAGGCATTCCTATGAACCCAATTGGCCTACCTGATGGTGGTGTACCTCCACAGAGCCAGGCTCTTCCTTCACAGCCACAGGGCTTTCAACCTGCTGCTCCTACTCCTTCGCAACCAATTGATCTCAGTGCTCTCGAGGGTCCAGGAGCGGCAAAGCAAGCTGCTCAGCCCCCAGCGCCTAAAGCCGTGCGTCCTGGCCAGGTACTCTACTCTACTCTACTCTACCTTTTGTTAGACACTTTATCTGATGGACTTGGCATAGCTTCAGCTGACACCCGTATCCGTGATTACAGGTACCCCGTGGCGCTCCTGCTGCAGAATGCTACAGGATGGGTCTTGCACATCTTGAGCAGAATCAGCTCACGGATGCACTAAATTGTTTGGATGAAGCATTCTTGGCCCTCGCCAAGGACCAATCACGTGAAGCCGACATCAAAGCGCAGGCTACCATTTGTGCGCAGTACAAGATCGCCGTTTCATTGCTACAGGTAATAATCATTTTTATCTGTCATCAAAGTTCAGGTTGCTCTCTGCTGCTTATTTTTTGCGTGAAATGACTTCTGTGCGTGCAGGAAATCGCTCGGCTGCAAAGAGTCCAGGGAGCTGGCACGCTGAGCGCCAAGGAGGAGATGGGCAGGCTGTCTCGGCATCTGGCGTCCCTGCCCATCCAGGCCAAGCACCGGATCAACTGCATCCGGACCGCCATCAAGCGCAACATGGAGGTCCAGAACTTCGCCTATGCCAAGCAGATGCTGGACCTGCTCTACTCCAAGGCGCCGCCGACCAAACAGGATGAGCTCAAGAGCCTCATCGACATGTGCGTCCAGCGGGGGCTGACCAACAAGTCCATTGACCCGTTTGAGGACCCCTCGCAGTTCTGTGCTGTCACCCTCAGCCGCCTCTCCACCATCGGCCACGACGTTTGCGACCTCTGCGGCGCCAAGTTCTCCGCCCTCTCGGCCCCAGGCTGCGTCATCTGCGGCATGGGCAGCATCAAGCGGTCCGACGCCCTCGCCGGTGCTGGCCCTGTCGCCTCGCCCTTTGGCTAAGTTTTGCGCGTGACGGGTTCTGTTCTGTTTGTTGCCCGAGCCTCTGTTTCTTGTATGTATTAGTGTGCAGTCAACATTCTTTGTTTTGTGCTGGGTTGTTGTTGCAGTTGTGGTAGTAGCCTTGGAGATACCATTTTGTTGTGATTAATTTCTCTATATGATTCTACAGAACATACATAGGGCTTGTCCTAGCAGATAGCGATCCATGTACCTAGAAGCTCTACCCACGGCATTTGCAATATTTTCGCTGTTCTTTTGTTTTTTGAAAGTTCAAGTTATTTGCAATGTTTTGTGGTACCTCTACTCACGGCATTTGCAATATTTTTGCTGTTCTTTTGTTTTTTGAAAGTTCAATTTATTTGCAATGTTTTGTGGTCATGAAGGCAAAGATTAATTTTGCTGTGATTAACTTCTCCATGTGATTTTACAGAGCTCAATCATAGCAGCCAGTGATCCATGTACCAGAAGCTCTACGTACCGCATTTCCAATATTTTGTTGATCTCTTGTGGTTGAAAGTTCAATTAATTTGCATTATTTTTGGTACTGAAGGTGACGATGTCTTGCATGTGTTGGTTAATTGTACAAAGGCTTGTGCCCTGCGGTTCTCGCTCAGGATTTGCCCAGTGAGGAGTTCTTTGTTGATTCAGGCCCGTGTTGGGCAAGTTGACACCGGCATTTGACGTAAGCTATTGTTTCTCACCTCGGAAATGATTTGATTTCTTTGTGAAGGAAATCTGCTATTTGGCCGTTGATCATTTCTTCAAAATTTGTGTTTCTTCTTTTCTTGGGCTTAAATGTGGAATGATGGCAATGGTAAGTCTGATTTTAGGGCTACTTTATTGAAAACCAGTATGTTAGTAATTCTTTTCTTGGAGTACGAAAGTTGAAATTCGGAATGATGGCAACGGTAAGTATCCGTCATGTCTGCAGCTTGAGGAGTTCCTAACGATGAGTCTTTTGGGTCTGGTAGTCCCTTTAGGTCCCATTTGGTTGGGCTACAGATTCCTAAGAATCAGTTGTGGCTTGGATTCCTGAGAATCAGCTGTGGCTATAGATTTCGAGAATCAGAAGTTTACTATTGTTTACCCTTCTTTTAGAATATCAGAAGTATTGTGAAATATCTGCAACGCCCCGAATGCGTTGGTCAACCGTGAAACGTGCAAAACTAATCACACTCATTGAACAACTCACAAATCTTCCAATTCATACATACATACATACACATTCTCACCGGGAGAAAACACACATGATATGAACAAATGTCCATCAGAGAAGAGAAAAAAAATGACAAATAACATGGCAACTTCTCAACCATGATAGTAGAGGAGCGGTTCTACTCGATGGACCAACATGGAAATGAGGGAGGCGGTGGAGTGCAGTAGATCAGGCTCGGGAACGGAGCATATTGAGGGCATGGCTGGAGCAGCGAGTGGTGGGCTTGGGGCGTTGGTCGACCTCGGGACGGTAGAGGGCGCATGAGGTTCCATCAGGGAGGATGGTGCACAAAGGTCGGAGAGGCGGAGGAATTCAGATCCGACTGCTATGGGTGCCGGCGGGGGGTAGGGCATGTGTGCCTCGCCACAATCAGATGGGAAAAATGAGGGCGGGGATGAGAGGAATGAAAGGTTTGAGAGGTGGTAAAAATATGTAAAAATGTCAAGTGAGTGCGGGAAGCAACAAAGAAGCTCGGGAATCAGCGATTTCACCGATTCTCACTTTGGCTGGCCCGCAGTTCATTTAATAGAATCAATTCTGGCAGTTCACTTATAATAGAATCAATTCTGGAGGAATCAGGTTGGGAAGCCGGTTGTTTGTTAGGGCTATGGGCCTTGGTAGATTTAAGAAAGAGGCATTTGGGGTTATGCAACACCTTCAAAGATAGCAAATCTTATGTGGCAACCTCCAAAGGGTTTTAGAGGTTTTGGAGTGTACTACTATGTCTGATTCCTTAAAACTTGTTACCTTATATTAATTCTCTCTTATATTTCTCTTATGTTTGTGCATATGAGCTCCTCTTCAATTTGACCTTCGTATGGATATAATTGAAATTTTCATGTTCAAACTCAAACAATTCAATAACATTTAAAATCCATGGATTGTAAAAAAGAAGAAGCAAAACACCGATCTTCCATTAAGTGTGTGTGTGCCTCTTCTTTTCGAACAGAAGCGTGTGTCTGACAAATAACTTACAATAATTTTGCAAAAACTATTAGAGTGACCTAGTTAACTGAAGCATCTCATCATGCAAGCCCTTATGAAATCAAGTCAAAGTTCATATAAAATCTACCATGTGCAAACAACTATATTTGGTTAAAATACCAGTGATTGTCCTTGCTGATTACGTAGCAATAAGCCAGCTAACTAGATTTGAACTAGGGTAGGAATGAAAAAGATTACATCAAAGTCCTCAATGGTCCCCCATGAGTATTCAACAAGTGTGCCCATGTCGGGGTTACGATACTTCAAGTTAGTCATGCAAACCAGAAAATTATTTCCTTGATGAGTTTGACGCCAGAGATACGATGATCCGTCTTGGTACACTATCTCATCGTCGAATGTAGCTATCAGACGAACAAAAGCCCGGAAGTTGAAAACATGGCGCTGCTCCCACCTTGGCGGGTTGTTGCTTTCCGCATCATTGCACATCCATATCTCAGCAGATTCATAGTTGGGCACTAGACGATGGACGGCTAGCTCACCGTTCAACTTAGCTAATCTGGATTCTAAATAGTCGCCCCCTTCAAACCATGGAGGACCCGTCATGATGCTGAATGACTCGTCTTCAAGACTAAACCGGACAAAGCACGTCATACTTGCATGATCAGGCAGAAGCGAGGGATCACATTCATACATCAGTGAGTACTGGTCAACTGTCCAAATCAAGGAACCCTTGAAGAAGGTCGCAATCCGTCCTACTAGAAACGGGTACGATGGTTGTGCGGCCGTCTCACGCCAGTATTGGTCCTTTTCGATAGTGAACACCTCCATCCCAAGGCCACCCATGGCACGCGTTTCACGGTAGAAGAAGCGAGCGACCTTGTAGGCGTTGGAGCGATGGTCGCGCCCGAAGCCGAACGCTTGGTGTCCTTGTGCCACCAAGTGCCAGCGCGACACAATGCTGCTGGGGCTCCAGGGGAGCTCGAGGACTCGGCCTGTGGCTGGGTTGAGCACGCACACGGTATCCTCGAGCCCGTCGCAGTGGACAAACCCATGTCTTGTCTTGGCCTCCTCTGCGTGGAACGAGGAGGTGCCATGCAAGAGGGTCGCCACGCCCTGCCGTCTCTCCTACCACAGGTACAGTCCCGGGGTGGACCATTATCAAGGATTCATAGCGCGATCCCTTGCAGATCAATCCTTGCTAATAAGCATATAAAGATTAATCCAAGTTGCCCATCATGCAACTTTGGACCGGACAACATCAAACATTTGTTGTTTGAATGCAAGCTAGTTGCGGATGTGTGAAAACTGCTAGGCGTGGATGATATCATCAAACAGGGCATCGGGGTGGACCGGGCTGGAGAAGTAATACTTGAACACTTGTTGTGTTTGAAGAATCATGAAGTTCATATCTTGGGCCTTCCAAATTACGAGAAACTGTAGCGACTGTAGCATGGTGCCTGTGGTATGAACGATGGAAATTAACTCATGGAATCACCCAAACAGCAGCTCAAATCAGTTTGGTCGTGAGAGGACGCGGCGAACTACATTATCTCTTGTACTCAGGAGCTCCGTTGATACTGTGCTACGACTTTCTCTACATTGTTAATGTTATCTATGATCTCTCGGCATTATTGTAATACTGCAGTAATTGGATCACTGAATCTTTTCAGTTTGATTCGGGTTGGTGGCCGTCTCCGTTTTAAAACAAAAGGATCTCCCTGTCTGGTTCGCATATTCTAAAAGAACAAAAGTAGCAGAAAACAAGGACATGTGATCTTATTTAAAAACTGTGATTCACCCTAGCAACTTGATTTTTTTTTTTAAAATTTTTTTATTCTCTGAAATCTTGGTCGTCCTGGCGATCATCTTCACTCGAGGGCCCCGGGAAGATATTCCCTAGGCGGACGTGTGATGCGTCATGTTCAATAGTTGTCTTTACAATTTAAATTTCTCCCCGCTTACCAAGGTGGACAAAAACAATCTCCGAGTGACGCGTGCTTAGTGTAACAATCGATAAATGCATCGCTGAGTGATGTTTGCCGAGTGCTCGATAAACACTGGGGGAGAGAGTATTGATCTGACATACCTATGTGTGATGGCAGGGCAAAACGCACGCGTGCTGTCTCACTTCGCACCCTCACAAGCCATGCCCCATTAATCATCGTCGATCATGTAGCTATCGCCCATGTATATTTTTTCAATAAAGGGCATCACCCATTGAAACCTCAGTCGTTCCTAGAGCCATCACCCATTGAGTCATGGAGCCCTCCTCATATAGCTATCACACTGTCTTCTTCTGCGAGCCATAAATGTAGTAGCACTGTTTATGGATGCATTTGTGCGCAGTGATGATATTCATCGCTCCATCTGTAAGAGTCCGTGAGCCGTTCATACACTTGTGTGTTTGATTGAAGGTGAGCCAGCATATCCTATATGCTTAAAAAGTCATCTCATTAATTTATTTATCTCAACATGCAAGCATGCTAGATCACCATATAATTATGAACGAAAATAGAAATAACCACACAACAACATTCAATCATGCATGGAAAAATGTTTTTATTCAATTATTCTACTTATATCCAAATAAATATTTTATAATGATATACAATCAAATATATTAAGTCATATGTATTTTTAATTTTGATTCTCATGTTATCAACTCAAAATTTCATCAACCAATTCCCGCAGAACGCGCTGGGTGTCATCTAGTTATTACAATTGAATTGACTGGGTACCCTCTAGTTATTACAATTGAACTGACTAACTGGAGGCAAAATTTGCAGCTAGCTTAGTTACCCATGAGAAAAGAGATTCTCGCTTGCACCAGGAGGTCATGTCATGTGCATGGCTCAGCCGTCCATTTGGTTGGAGATCCGCATGTATGCATGCTTATCTTCTTTGTTGCATGGCTTAGCCATTAATTAATTTAAAATGGCCCACACACGCATGCTTTTGTGTTGCATGCCCCATCCACCTCACCTTTCATGTCTTTTTCATTTCATCTTCTAATTTCAATTTACTATATCTTTTAAACCAAAAATCCAAATTAAGTTTTGTTTACATATTTGTGTTCGTCGCGTCGAGAACTTTCAAATAAGACAAATTTAGAATACATTTCAACAACTTCAAAAAAGACAAAATGTAACATTCCGTTTTATCGTTTTGTCCAGTTTTACCAAATTTTGTATGCTTTTATGTTTTTTGGGTTCTCGGCTTAGGGCTTTAGGGCTTAGGGTTAAGAGATTTGGGTTTAGGGTTTAAGTTTCAGTTTTGAAACTTGCTAATTATATCATCGTTCCTATCAAGTTTTACGAGTTGAAACTTGATCGGTCACTCGATTTGCCTCGCGATCCGTAAAGTAGTTGGACTCTCCACGAGGGTACACCAAGTTTTAAGTTTAGGTTTCTAAAACTTGCGATTTTGTCTTTCGCTCGTACCAAGTTTCAGCTGTTCAAACTTAACGAAGATGTAAAAATTCACCAAAACATATTTGAAATGAATCTTACTTGAAAGCCCTCATCACAAGCAACACGAATCTGAAAAAAAATGGACTTATCGTTCGTAATATATAGAAGACTGAAAATTGAAAGTCGAAAGAAAAAGCATGAGAGCCGAGATGTGTGGAGCTGAGAAAAGCTGCAGGAGAAAATCCACTCTCAGTTACCCATGACCTGCTGTCCCGACCGTCCAGTGTTCTCTCATTGGTTCTACATCAGATCTGCGTCATGAACATGGTTAACTAGTAAGCTCCAATCTCCAAGGAAAATTTTTCATTGAGCCCCGCTGTTAATGCATCTAATCTCTTTTTCAGGAAAGTTCCTGCGCTTTTTCTGTGACGCAACAAATTTTTCATTTCATTCTTATAGATTGGTGATGACATTTGAATTCCATACCATTCAGAAAGAACATTTGAATTCCATGCATTTTTTTTTCTGTCTGTGCTGTTAGAATATGCGAACCAGAAAGAGAGATTCTTCAGTACGAACGGTGCTGCTACGTTTGGACTATCTATCCTGGCCGACCCCTCACCCTGATACAACAGGACGGCCAGCGACAGGAATCAAACCGGCGAGATTCAGTGCTCCAAAACATAGTACAATAATGCCCTGACAAAAACAATAATGCAGCTGCAGTAGACGAGGGGAGAACAGCCAACCAAATGTACGGATGGGAGGGAGAGATCTAAGATCAGTGAACTCAGCAGCCAGCACATGCTAGTTAATCTGAACCATTCACCTTTGCATTACTAGAAATTTTGAATGAGAAGAAACCGTATGAACGCGTGTCTTTCTGCCATGTGCAAGGAAAATATCAAATATTCGGTCCCAAAAAGCATATACGGCAGTCTTTTCAACTTGTATTCTTCTCACATAGAAGAAATGCAGGAAATTCTATAGGCCCAAAACTGTACTCAACAACTAATTAACGTGTAGCTTCCTAGAAGATTTTGTGCTAGAATCAGTGCAGGAGAGAGGATGGAGTCGTCACCTTCTTCGTGGCGAAGTAGGGGGCTTTAGGTAGGCCCTCCTAATCGAACGTTGTGCGTGGTCCGGAGGCTAAACTTCTTTTCATGTTAACCCATTGTCTTGAGATAGATGGAAAAGGGTACAACTCTGAGGTAGAACAATGGCCATCGCTTTTCGTGAGACCAATCAACTTAAAAATTCACTTGGTACATCGTGGCAAGTAGCTACAGTTAGATCAACCTCTACCGTAATTTTTCTTCTTCTCTGTATTTATCTGGTCGGACTATTTCTAACCATCTTTAGCAATAAAATGCTCTCTGGATATGCTTCATAAAATAACAATTTGGATTTCTAGATTGATTTTATTATTTTCTTCAAAATATTGGTGCTTCCTAATGACTTCAATTATTTTTTTGCTTTTCACAAGGATGCATGCTACTTAGGCCAGATTGAAGTAAACGAACACAAAAGCCCTACTTTGTACCATCATAATCGCCATTATTATTATTTATTATTTATCATCATCATCATCATCATCATTGCCATTATTATTATTATCATCATTATTATATGTGATGGATGTTGTACTAGTAGATTAGTCTGATTTTTCATGAGTGTTCTAGGCTGCAATAAGTGTGTTTCTTGGCTATGGTTCTTCACGGAATGATACCAACAGAGGTTAAAGATGTGTTCAAGTATGTCATGGTCGATGACATCAATGTGCTTGTGCACTTCTTCCTGCTTCATTATTTTTGGATGTTCCAAACTAAGAGCAACCCGAGAAGAGTCGCCACAATTTTGCTGACGAAAATTGCTATGCAGACGGTAGATAGAGTATATGGAAGCTGAAGCAGGCTTTGGCAATGTCAGAATCACCCAAAACCAGTCACAATAAATTCCTTCCAAGTAGTACCCACCTATCATTTAGTCATACATTCTTCCCCAATAATCCCCAATTAGAAGAAGAAATTTGATTCATAGAACACATTCAGAAGCAGCAATTTCATATGTTGGCAGGTGAGGTGGGGGCAAGCGCACTATCCCAAATTCGCCGCTCCATCTCCTCGTCCATCCTCCTCGTACACATTCAAAAGTATGATTTACCTGTCATTGGGTATTTTATTTTCCCATTTTCTTTTACTTTTCTTGCCTATCAAATTATGGACATTTACTAAATTCATAAACCTTTTTTATTACAAATATGTGAACATTTTGTAGATGCATGAACTTCTTTTTCCAATTCACAAACAAATTTCAAATTCCTGGTTTATTTTCAAATTCGTGATCTTTTTAAAGAATTAGTATTAATTTCATTTTTATATTCATATGTTTTTCAAACCACAAACCTTTTTCTAAAATTCACAAATATATTTAATTCATGATTTTTTTTACAAATTCATGAATATTTACTCAAAATTTGCAAACATAGTTTCATGAAATTTTCTTTAAATTCATATTTATATTTTTAAATTTAATTATTTTACAGTTTGAATGTACAAATTTATTTAACCAGGAACTGCTCCCTGGAGAGCGGTCCAGCAACCGAGCGATCGAACTAGCTAAGTATTGTGGGACGACCCATAACCCGGTCTTTCATTGCCCCAGTTTCGAGCAGATTTGTTGACAAAAAAGCATAAGATAAATGCTCCTTCGCCATCGGTTGTTTAAATTTCATTGATGGAAACTATTTTCAAAAAGATGTAAAATGAAATAAATAGAAATTTATTAAGTAATATTCCAGGATTTTTTAAAATATTTATCATTCTTTTAAAATATCCATGGATTTTAGAAACATGTTCAAGGGTTTTGAAAAATGTTCATTTTGAAAGTATTCACCATTTTAAGAAACGTAGATTTTTAAAAATGTTTTCAAATTGTAAATATCATGAATTTAAGAATGTACCAGAATTGCAAAATATATTCACAAATTTTTAAAACTGTTCACAATTTTAAACAATTGTTCTGGAAGTAAATTTTATGAATTTTAAAATGTTAACATATATTAAAAAAGTGTCTGCTAATTTAAAATGTTTATGGATTTAAGAAATGCTCAATAATTAGAAAAATGTCCATGAATTCGTAAAATATTCATGAATTAGTATTTTTCTTCAATTGTAAAAATTATTCACGATCTCAAAATATTCACCAATTTTTTTAAAAAATAATAATGTCTTAAAAAAGGGAGAAGGAAAAAAAGGAAAGACATCAAAAGGAAAAAAAAACTTGAAAACAAAAAGGTATGCAGGTGTGCGCTTGCTTGGCAGCTACTGCGCTACACATGGAATAGGAGTTTGGAAGCAAGAACCCATTAACTCTAGTGGAAAGACAGAGAATATTGCATTGACGGGCCAAATAGGACATATTCCAATGGACAATAGCCAATGCTTTACTTGTTTACATGTTCTAAATTAATGGTTATATGCATATAGTTCCCCAAATACTTTTGTGAGAGTTGGAATTGTACAACCGCCTAGCAGCGTATCGGACACGACCCAAGTTGAAGACCAACCGCCACAGCTACCCCTAGCGCTACCATTTTGAACCTTGTTTGCAAGTGTCCAATTTTTCTTCTCCTAAAAAACAACATCATAGTATCAACATGATAATCTATTATTTTGCAAAATTTAAGATCTGAATTCAGAACACATCATGGGAGATAAAAATGACAAATTCAGTGATCATCGCGAGGGCTTCCAAATAGGTCATCACGTCTCTGACGGTGCTCGCTCTGATACTAATGGAGAAGGCGTGTAGGGCTCAAAATTGTGGTGCTGACGATCCTTGAAATAACCCCAAAAGAGGCAACTTTGGTTTCTATTGGTGTGTGGCGAGCATGTGTGGGTCTCTTAATTACCGGGCAACGCCCGACTGTGGCATGTTTCATTGATGTTTTCTTTCAATGATGATTTTGATCTCGTCTTCAGAGCCGGGCGAGTATCGTGGCTCGCAAAACCAATGGGTGATGGTGTCCTTCTTGTTCATTGGATGTTGGCCAGCATATCGTTCGTTCTTGTCTAGTGGCCACTTCAGCGATTACTTGGCAACACTGTCAAGCACAAAAGTCGGAATGAAAGCTCCTTCCGGACTGCCCATGTGAAGGAAAATCATGGATGCATGCTTGCTACCTTGTGTTTTTCCACAATCAAATCACCTCTTTTCAAAAGGCAACATTTATTTATAAGCCTGGTTGGCACCACTTTTCACTTTGTGAAACAACAAACCACTTGTTCCATTCAGCGGATTTTTTTTTTGATATATCAATCTCTGGTTTGGTTGGTTGCTTGCTTGCTGTCTACTTAATTAGCACTAGCTGTGCATGCGTATGCATTTCCACATACAATGTGGTGTGCAGCCCTTGTAGTAATTAATCTTATCGTTGCAATAACTTATTCTCTCAATCTTTCCGTTGGTGTAATTTCGTTGTCTTTTTTATGGTGCAACAAAGGACCGTACCCAAAGAAATGGGACGCTGCCACTTTTGCTTGCTGCACTGATGTGATTCAGATCTGCATACGTATCGTGGTAGGGCAGGTGTGCCAAGGCGCACGTTGTCCCACTCCCAGCTGCGCCCTGACAAGTCACCAACCAACCTCCCGTTGCTCCGTTGATATAGCCATCGTCGTCCTCGATGTAGGCCACAGGTTAGCTCGGTCGTTCACGTAGCTGTCGTCCATGGCGCCCATGCGCCTCCGCCGTTGCCGTCGCTTTCAGCCATGGAGCCCTCCTCCTCAACCACGCCTTGTCTTCTTCTCAAACGTGTGTGTGGTGGCACTGTTCATGGATCCAAGATCTTAATCAAATGGAGCCGTTGGTAGTCACAGTGATGATATATATATGACATGCATGTACCTCTAGGGCTTGTGAGCCGTCCATGGATCCTGGCTGCATGTGACTGAAGTTGAAGGCGGGGCAGCACGGTACAACACCACGTACTATTGATTGATTGAACGGACCACCCGGCCGGAGGCGAGCTTGGCAGATTGTGGAGTTGCCCGTGAGCCGCTGTCCCGACTCCCGACCGTCCAGTGCTCTCTGTCACTGGTTCCACATCGCATGTGCGTCATGCGACGTGGATCAATTCTTGCACGTTTTATCGGTCTACGTGTGTATTTGTGTGAGAGAGTGGTTAGTGAGGGTTGAGGAAAAGCCAATCTTGAGCTCCGGTTCACGTGCAAAGATCATACGCTTTGTGTTGAGATCTTGTAAAAAGCTACTACATGGGTTAATTAGCTGTCGACCAATGCTTGGACCCGGAGGATCTCGCGCGTTGCATCCGTGTGAGAAGTGGAAAAACAATAGTATATATGCAAATATTTTTTTTTAAGCATCAGTACAGACACAAGCGCTCATATATACGCGCATACACTCACCCCTATGAACGCACACATGTACACCTTACCAGTATATATGCAAATTGGAAGGACCATGACAGGCTCTCTTGGGACCCAATGAAATTGATCTTTTACCTGCGTAGAGCGGAAAGGTGCGCACCCCTACGCTCCGTTTTTTCTTTTCTGTCAAGTGAAAATGCATGTCTCAATCAATCTTCTTAATGATGGTGTGTGTGAACAAGTACCTAAAGCCTAAAGGAGTGCACAGAGTTGCAGCTGGTCTGTCCGAAATCTTTTGAACTCCAGAGGCGAAATGCCACGTTTCAGCAACTTTTTTAAAGAAGAGATGGCGTAGCTTAGATACGGCAGTCCAACAAAAACTCAAATGCCTAGCTGGAGAGTTTCAATAAAAAAAAAAACCTAGCTAGAGCACGTAGTGGCACAGATCACGGAGCAAAGGTACTTAATGGTTGATCACATGCACAGTCCACCCAAAATTAGAAAACCGTCATTGCCTACAGAAGAGTAAATTGCACAGAAGTATCACAATTGGGGCATTGGAAGCAGATTGGTACCAAGATTGGTAATTTTTACGTGTCAGTACCAACTTTGGGGCGAGGCGTTGCAAAAGAGGCTAAAACAGCTGTTTATACGTATTGACACGGAAACTGACCGGTTGGGCCCGCCCGTCAGGCGCCACGCTGGCCAGTGCGTGCGTCGCCTGCGCTGGCTGCGCGCTGACTCGGACGAGGCCGGCTCGGCCCGTTTATGTGCGACCGAGCCAGACCCCGACCCCGACCGCGCTCGCTTCTTCTTTCTTTCTTCCTGCCTCGCCGTCGCCTGCGCCCGCCACCGCCGGCCGCCACAGCACGCCGCCGCAGCCATGGTTCTGGAGGACGAGAGCAGTGACGACAACTCAAGCCTCCCGTACATGCACTCCGAAACCTCCACCGATGGGCTGAACCAGGTAAGTTACTCCATTGGAGCTAGGGTTAGGGTTAGGTTTAGGAAATTTGGGGATTTTTGTGTGTAGGTGGTCTTTGTTGTTAGGATTTCGTTTGATTTGATTTGTCCTCGTCCTCTGCACATGATGGTAACTTGGATTTTGCTTGGGCAGGTGCCTTTCTCTCTTGAGGACCCGGATTACAAGGGTCTTGAGCTAGATCTGATAGTGTTGTGCGAGAAGCATGGGAAGCCATCAGAGAGGCTTGTTGCGTTTGAAGGAACAATGACTGGGAGAAGGTTCTTAGCATGTGCAGAGCCGGTAATTTTCTTGCCTTGGTGATTAAGCACTGGATGTGTTCATTGAAAGTGGCAGAGTCTTGTTTGCCACCTGTGATTCAGTTATGTGCATGCTAAATTTGTTAGGAATGATCATTATTAAGTTCAGTGGAATGCATTTCTGCTAAAATATATGCTCCTGTTGTGTGCACATGCTATTTATTTACACTTCTTTCCAAATGCAGTGTTGCTCAATATTAAGTTCAGTGGAGCCAGTTAGTAACAATTGCTTACTGCTGACAGTAGGTAGTCTCATTAGCTAGTTTGTTGCTGCAGGCTAGTGTAGTGTATTTAGGTGGGCAAAGTAGTTCACATTGTGTTGCTTATTACTGTTAGGATTTCATTATATTAATGGTCAATTCTTAGCAACTGCTGTTGCTTAGCACATGGCTGCTTAGCAACTTCTAAGTTGAATGGAGTGTTACTCTGGTGCCTGGTAAATATATGAGTTGATCATGCATTGTAGGATTACATTAATCTATTTTACAATGTGGTCCTGTTGCTTAGCAAATGGCTGTGCAAATCCAGTTAATGTCAGTGCCAACATTAGGTACTGCCATGAACTAACTGTTGCTTAGTACTCTTAGTAGTTGTATTGTACTAAATTTTGCCCTTCTAATTTTTCCAGGAAGGTCAGAATTGTGGGTTTGTTCAGTGGGTTGATGAGCAGTGGCCCCCAACAATGGAGAATGCATTGCTGAAGCTTTGGTCAATGGTTGAAGAAAGCAAGTCTGCTAGGGTGAATGATAATCTTCAAAGTGCTCTAACTATTCATCAGTTGACAGAAGAAAAGAACAAGCTGGATGCAGACTATGACAAGTTAGTGAAAGATGTGCATCAACTTGTGGACTTTCAGCAGGATAGGGTTGTGGATTCAGTTATCTGCAGTCTGCTGTCACATATCAGCACCAATGCAGAGCTGAATTGGTGGCTGGTATGAATGCAGAAATGGCAAAGAAAGATGCAGCTGCACAGAAGCTTCAACAAAAGTATGAACTCCTGTGCAACCTGACAAGTGCTCAAGCAACTGTCATCCAAAACTTGAAGTTGAAGAATATGAAAGAGAAGGAATTGTTGAGTGAGGGTAGGATGAATTTGGAGTTGAAGAATGCAGAGTTCACAAAGTTTGAGGAGAAGCTCACCCAAGAGAAGCTAGAGTTGAAGCTCCAGGTTGCTGATCTGCTGAAGCTCAAGAAAAACCATAATGAAGAGAAGCAGATGCAAGAGTTTAAGATTACTGAGCTCATCAAGGCAGAGGAGAAGCTGAAGGAGAAGATCAAGGGGATCCAGGCCATCTTGCAGAACTGAACAAGATGACTTGAGATTAGTGGGCATTGCAGACCTTTTGGGAATGATGGTTGTGCAATGACCTAGTAACTTAGAATTATGGTTGTGTAATGTATGTATGGTTCTAGTACTAATTGTGAACTCTGGTTGTAACTCTAGTAGTTATGCTATTCATCCTTTTGTGAGAAAAGGATGGATTGTGCATTTGAACTCCACTATGTAATGTGATCAATGTGAACAATGGATGTGTATTCTATAATGTGTTGAACTCCAGTGTTACTTATGTTATAGTGATGCTTAAATGCTTAAATGCATTTGCAAAAGTAATGCTTATGTTAGAGTGATGCTTATGTTAGAGTGATGCTTATGTTAGAGTGACGCCTTTAGGTGTTTTCGTCGACCCCGAGCCACCAAAACCCTAATTGATAGGTTTAGGTGGTTCCGTCGACCCCGAGCCACCCTAGAGCCTAGATGATAGGTTTAGGTGGTTCCGTCGACCCCGAGCCACCCTAGACCCTAGTTGATGCCTTTAGGTGTTTCCGTCGACCCCGAGCCACCCTAGACCCTACATGATGCCTTTAGGTGGTTCCGTCGACCCCGAGCCACCCTAGACCCTAGTTGATGCCTTTAGGTGGTTCCGTCGACCCCGAGCCACCAAAACCCTAGTTGATGCCTTTAGGTGTTTCCGTCGACCCCGAGCCACCCTAGACCCTACATGATGCCTTTAGGTGGTTCCGTCGACCCCGAGCCACCAAAACCCTAGTTGATGCCTTTAGGTGTTTCCGTCGACCCCGAGCCACCCTAGACCCTAGTTGATGCCTTTAGGTGGTTCCGTCGACCCCGAGCCACCAAAACCCTAGTTGATGCCTTTAGGTGTTTCCGTCGACCCCGAGCCACCCTAGACCCTACATGATGCCTTTAGGTGGTTCCGTCGACCCCGAGCCACCAAAACCCTAGTTGATGCCTTTAGGTGTTTCCGTCGACCCCGAGCCACCCTAGACCCTACATGATGCCTTTAGGTGTTTCCGTCGACCCCGAGCCACCCTAGACCCTAGTTGATGCCTTTAGGTGGTTCCGTCGACCCCGAGCCACCCTAGACCCTAAATGATGCCTTTAGGTGGTTCCGTCGACCCCGAGCCACCAAAATCCAGCAATATATCCAGCAACAGAGTTACTCTATCCAATAGTATGCACCATTGTCATGAACATATCAATCATAAAAAGATATAAAAAGAACCATCCACATGAACATAGTCCATTCCAGGCATTGATTAACTAATAAATAGCAAGATCACATCCATCCACATGAACAAAAGCCAGCTCCAGAAATGGCATTAACTAATAAATAAATCCATCCATCCACATGAACAAAAGCCATATATGGCATTGATTCTTAAAGTACACCAGCAAAGTACAATAAGAGCACCAGCAAAGTACACTGAGAGCACCAGCAAGATCACATTGTACCATAGGATGCAAGAACACACATGAAGTATCTAG
The DNA here is from genome assembly GCF_002575655.3 of Aegilops tauschii subsp. strangulata. Classification (NCBI taxonomy): domain Eukaryota; kingdom Viridiplantae; phylum Streptophyta; class Magnoliopsida; order Poales; family Poaceae; genus Aegilops; species Aegilops tauschii. The sequence continues at coordinate 4,313,596 of NC_053041.3, read as the reverse complement.
TTTTGAACATTACATGGCACATGTGCCATTTAGTGGTTACCACTTGCATAGAAGTAGGCTCTCCATCCTCTGTTTCTACCACCAGAAGGTGGAGTAGCAGTAGATGTAGAGGGAGCAGTAGATGTGGAGGGACCAGATTGCCTTGGGGCAGAGAATGCACCTCTCCCTCTCCCAGCACCTGGTGCAGCACCTCTACCAGCACCTCTAGCAGCACCAGTCCCAGCAGCTGCAGCTGCAACCCCTCTCCCAGCTCCTCTCCCAGCTCCTCTTCCAGCTGTTGGTGTTGTTGTAGGAGTTGGATGAGAAGTTGTTGATGCTTGTGTAGTAGCAGCAGCACCAGCATTGGAATTCCTTGCAAGAGGCTTGCATAAACAAAGAAGGAAAATGAGTTAGTACTTAAAAAAATAGAATGTACAAGAAGGAAAACCTGTTACTACTTATTAGAGGATTACCACATGTTTGTTCTTCCTCAAAGCCAGCTCAGGCTTCAACTGCTTGTTGCAGCTTGTGTACCTATGTCCTTGCAGTCCACAATTGCCACATGTTATAGTCCCCATTCTTGATGTCTCCTTAGGCTTTGGGACTTCAAATTTCCCCTTGATCCTCTTCTCTTTCTTTCTTCCTCTCTTCACTTTAAATGCAGGTGGGTCAATGTCTGGACCAGGTGTCCTTGTCCAGTCATGCTCACCAGGAACTGGATAGATCATTGGTTCATAAGCTGCCAGATAAATTTCTTTCTTGAAGAACTTGCTGACATAATCCTCTGGTTTTCTTTTGGCCTTGTTTATTGCTGAGATGGCATGGTTACATGGGATGCCACTTAGGTCCCATTTTCTGCACCCACATGTGTGCATTTGCAAGTTAACAGCATGGGTTTGCTGCCCACTTGTAACTTGCCACAAGTCCACACCAGCTTGAATTGGTTTGCAATATTTGGCCCTCTCCTTCTCAACCTCTAGCTTCTCACTATAATGGGGTGTTATGTCCCATCTAGCTTTCTTTCCACTCTCCCTATTCCTATGCCACCTCACCATCTGCTTATCCTTTATTCCATCACACATTGTCCTAATTGGTTTCTTCCTAACATCTAGGACATACTTGTTGAACACCTCAGATAAATTGTTAACTACAAGGTCAGTCTTGCAGTTTGTGTCAAATGCATTCCTTGCCCATGTTTTCTTGGGTATTTGACAAAGCCACTCCCAAGCTTGCTCACACTCAGCTCTAAGGTCATTCATTGCAATGTTAAATTTGTGTTCACTATATGCATAGGCAGCATTATCCATACACTTTTTCAGATCTTCCCCCCTAAACCCAGCATTTTGGAAGTTTGCATAGATATGCCTAAGGCAGAACCTTTGGTTGCACTTAGGAAAGACATCATTCACTGCATTTAGTAGGCCCTGGGACACACAATTAAACTAGCTAAGCTCCTATCTAGCACAAAACAACCATATAGGAACAATGACATAAGATGCAAGCACATACCTTTTGTCTATCTGACATTATTGTATATGGACCAAACCTTCCCACTTCTCCTCCTAGGCAGATTTTAAGTTGGTGTAGAAACCAACACCAGTTAGGTGTGTCCTCTTGCCCAACAATACCAAATGCTAGTGGGTATATATTGTTGTTGCCATCTCTACCAGTGGCAGCAAGTAGTTGAGCACCAGTAGTTAACTTAATGAAGCACCCATCAACACCTGAGCAAGCAAATTCAGTATTAAAAACATTCAAATGCATTTCAAGATGAAACAATATGTAACTAATGCACAAGGTGAACAAACTAACCAATGAATGGTCTGCACCCCTTGAGAAACCCCTCCCTTGCTCCATTGATGCAATAGAACATAGCATGGAATCTTGGACCTGGATGGGGGATTTTTTCAGTGGGTGTTGGAGTTACAGTAGTGACTACTACTCTACTCCCAGGGTTTGTATCCATCACTGTCTGAGCATAGTCTTTCAACCTAGGGTATTGCTTCTTGTGGTCTCCTAGCACAGCATCAATAGCTAGGTTCTTTGCCCTATATGCCATTGACTTGGGCACATCCACACCATACTTCTCCATGCAGGCATCAATCAAAGTCTGAATGCCAGTTGTCAGATCAGATCTGAACAGTGACTCATACTTCTGTGCAAGCCACTTGGCACTTACCCTTGTTGTCCCTGTACTAATAGGGCAAGTGTGCTTAATTCTCATCTTCTTAATTACAAAAGTAGTTTCACCTTTTATAACTGCTGCCACCATAAAGAAGTTGCAATGTTTTTGGTTGCATTCTACAATTATTCTTTGATCTGAGTTCCTATGATATTTGAAGTTTCTGCCTTGAGTGATGTGTAAGTTCAACAAAGCCTCTCTGAATTGATGTTGATCCTTGAAACACATCTGTAGACATAATTGCTCATGTGGTGCCTCCATTTTCTCATTGTACCATTTTCTAGGAGGCCTCTGCTTTGCCCTGCTCTTCCTTTTCTTTGGAAGCACAAATGCCAATGGCTCATAACCATCATCATCAGCCTCCTTCAACAATCCTTTCTGTTCTTCATCAGATGAAGGTTGGAAATCAGGTTCCTCCTCTTGAACTACACTTGAATGTGTCCTTGTTGTAGGCCCTTTCCTAACTGGAAGCTTCTGTTTCTTCTTCTTCTTCTCTTCATGTACAATTACAGTTTCTTCATCCTGTGAAACAACCTTGTCATCTTCATCCTTTTCAAAAGGTTCCTCAACCTCTGTGTCACCAGAGTAATGCACCATTTCTTCCTCCTCAGATTCTTCATCATCTGTTTCTTCCTCTTCTACTTCATCATACTCTCTCTGTTTCTTTCCCTCATCCATCTCTATGTCATCAGCATCACCCATATAAAAAGGGTTTACATCACTGTCATCTTCACCTTCACAATCAGAACCACCACTGCCATCATATCCCTCTTCTTCTTCTATTTCCAAAATAGCTTTCAGTTTTCCTTTTACATTCTTGCTCTCTTGTGTGCAAACACCAGTACCATGAGCTACTAAACTGCAGCTGCTACTCTGACTTTCAAAGGCAACTCCTTCTTCATCAACAGCATAGATGGGTGGCTCACTGAGATCATATAACACAATAGTGGATAATTCTTGCCTCTGAAACTTGCTGCAAGGAGGTGCACATGCCCTCACTAGCAAATTTAAAACCTTACACTCCTCAACCTGCCTCTTTACTAGTTGCAACTCAGCATTACTCTCTACCATCTCCAATCCTTTCTCCCCTAAATCTGGATTCTCAATGTGAAACAGCAGATCATATTCACTAAATCCTTGGGTTTCCATCACTGCAATCATATTCAGGTATGTTACATCTGAACTGCAGAGCTTCAGCTCTAACATTTCTGAAGCATCAAAAAAGAACCTAACATCCAAAATGTCATCATACAAACTGCAAAATGAAATAACAGACAAAATTGGTTAATAAACAATTTTACTTAACATACTGTCTAACATATAAACAAAGATTTGTTTCAGTTAACATATAAACAAGTTATCATATAAACAGAGTTTTGTTTTAGTTAACATATACACAAGTTAACATATAAACAGAGCTTTGTTTAAGTTAACATATAAGCAAAGCTTTTATTTACCCTAGCTAGGTAACACCTAATGCTGCTCTAGTTAGGACTCATGTAATCCACTATACTACTCTGCTCTAGTTAGGCCTAGCAATTACAGTGCTAAACATGCAGGCAGTACACTCTAACCCTAATCCCCAATTTCAGTGAGCAAGAATGGAGCAAGAATGGAACAGTGGAGCACTTACAGAACACCACCGAAGCCATGAGTCCAGTGATGGGCGGTGCTAGGGTTGTCCACCCAAATTCGCGCCATCCGCAGCCTCTGCTCCATCGACAACGCCGGCTCCGCAAAATCTTCCTCCGCGCTACTGTACTCCGAGCTGGAGTAGCCGCCACTGCCATCGAAGCGGGGGAGGTTGCCGCCGCTCGCATCGCCCAGGCCATCGCCGCCTGCCGGAGTCGCCGAGGCCATCGTCGCCTAGGGCACAGCAGCCGCGGGGGAGAGGAGGGCACAGCGGCCGCGGGGGAGAGGAGGGCACAACGGTCGCGGGGGAGAGGAAGGCACAGCGGCCACGGGGGAGAGGAGGGCACAGCGGCCGCGGGGGAGAGGAGGGCACAGCAGCCGCGGGGGAGAGGAGGGAGGTGACAGCGCCTGAGCTGTTCGATCGATGGCTACGGCGGCGTGGTGCGGCGGCGGCGGGGCGGGTGGGGAGGCAGCCGCCGGCGAGGTGCGAGGACAGGGCAGAGCGGGGTCGGGGTCTGGCTCGGTCGCACCAACGGGCCGAGCCGGCCTCGTCCGAGTCAGCGCGCAGCCAGCGCAGGCGACGCGCGCACTGGCCAGCGTGGCGCCTGACGGGCGGGCCCAACCGGTCAGTTTCCGTGTCAATACGTATAAACAGCTGTTTTAGCCTCTTTTGCAACGCCTCGTCCCAAAGTTGGTACTGACACGTAAAAATTACCAATCTTGATACCAATCTGTTTCCAATGCCCCAATTGTGATATTTCTGTGCAATTTACTCCCAACAGAAAGAAGGAGGTCGACCAGCCAGAGGCCAGCTGCCGGCATGGCTCCTTTCATGATGACGTGTGAGCTCACTGGCCCCTCTCACTCTCGTTCCCTTTTACCCACACGATTGCGTGGCTGTGCTTCTCTCGTCGACTGTAGTTGCATTATTACCTTGGCCAGCAGGGATCTCACACGTCACTGTAGTAGTGCCCTTTAGAGCAGTGGATCTTGTCGACTTAGATTCCAGTTGTCGTCTACTTCTAGGGGCCGGGATCTAGTCGGCACCAAATTCCACTGGCATAGTCCAAATGATGGTGCAACAACGCCCCTCTTTAGTTGGAGGATGGTCAAAATAATACAGGGATGGAATAATATATATGGTGATTCAGATGTACTCCCTCTATAAACTAATATAAGAGTGTTTAGATCATTATTTTAGTATTCTAAACGCTCTTATATTAGTTTACGGGAGGAGTACGTGTTTTGTTAAATTCTAAGTAATTTTGGAACAGCGTGAATGTATTACTGAAATTGTTTTGTTGCATCGGTGAAGACGCAGCAACTTTTTCCCAAGGATTAAAAAACACATGAACTTTTCGACGAGCCTGCACCGAACGGAAAATTTGGAGTGATGGGAAAACTTTATAGGAACAAAACAGATGGTTTGCTGCAGTACTACAAAGCAAACAAGCATGATAGGAACATTTTGTAAGGATTTTTTTTTTGAACCGGGCTTTACCCCTTTCCATTGCAAAGAACGGAAATACAACCAGTTCAAGCGAGAAATTTTGGGCCACTGCCCGGTGCTGCTACAGTTGGTGCCGGTGGTGGGCGAACAGCGCCAGTGCTTGTCTCCTAGGTATGAAATTATGTGGGAACGTGAACCGTCCCTGCCGGATGCGGTGGCAAAAGGCTTGGGAGAAGAACAAGCCGAGCGGGGACTTTGGTTCGGTTGCGAACTCGTTGAAGGAAATGACGAGAAATCTAAAAGATTGGAGTAAGAAGAACTATGCACATGTCACTCGAGAATGAAAAACTGCGTGATGAATTGAGTAGTATGCAGGGTGGGAATGCCGATCGTGCAGCGATCCGGCAGAAGATGAACGAGCTAGATGAACTTTTATACCGCGAAGAGATGATGTGGCTGCAACGTTCATGTATCACTTGACTCAAGGAAGCGGAACACAATACGCAGTACTTGCATCGACGTGCGGTGTGGCGGATGCGGATGAACTTGATTCAAAGGCTCCGCACACATGATGGTACATGGTGCGACATGCCATCAGGGATGGTAAAAAGGATCCCACCATTGACCCAGAGGAGGTCGTTCAGAGTATTACGATGAAGCTGACCGTTGAAATGAATGATGGTTTGTCGGCTCCATATACTGAAAAAGAGGTTTCAGATACATTATTTCAGATCAGACCCTCAAAGCGCCAGGTACAGATGGATTTCCTGCACGTTTTTATTAACGTAATTGGGCGGTATTGAAGGCAAAAACTATTGAGGCGGTAATGAATTTTTGCATCGATTGGATTATGCCCGATGGGGTTAATGATACGGCGATAGTCCTAATTCCTCAGGTTTGCCACCCTAAGGAGCTGAAGGATTTCCGTCCAATTAGTATCAGTAACATGTTCTATCAGTGTCCTATTTTGACTGAGCTTAATTATATCAGAAAATCAAAGTGTGTTTAATCCGGGATGCCTTATTTCCGACAATTCCATCATAGCTTTTGAATGCATTGATTATATGTAATCACTGAAGGGCAATGCATAGAGATGTCATGCTTATAAACTTGACCTTCCCAAGGCGTATGACCATGTGGATTGGACTTTGTTGTAGAATGTTTTGATCAAGTGTGGTTTCTCCCAAGACTGGGCCTCACGGATCATGGTGTGTGTTAACTCAGTTAAATATTCGATAAAGTGTAATGGCAAATTATTAGACTCCTTTGCACCTTCTCGAGGCCTCCATGGAGATGCATAGCAACGAGGGAGAGAATGTGTCTACGTATCCTCGTAGACCGTAAGCGGAAGCGTTTAACAACGCGGTTGATGCAGTCGAACTTTCTTCGTGATCCAACCGATCGATTACCGAACGTATGGCACCTCCGCGTTCAGCACAAGTTCAGCTCGGTGGCGTCCACTGATGTCTGCTAGAACTACGTCGATATTTCCCCAAAGAGGAAGGGATGATGGAGTATAGCGACGTAAGGTATTTCCCTCAGTGCTGAGACCAAGGTTATCGAACCAGTAGGAGAACCTCCTCACACCACGGAAACAACACCTGCACACAAATAACAAATATTTGCAACCCGGCGTGTTAAAGGGGTTGCCAATCCCTTTCGGGTACGGCGCCTCAAAATATAGGCAAATAATGTGAGGTAAAAGTGGTAGATAGGATAAATTGATCGCGGAACAAATAAATTGCAGCAAGGTATTTTTGTATTTTTGGTTTGATAGGTCTGAAAATAAATGCAAGAGAAAATAGATCGTAAAGGCAAATATGATGAAAAGAGACCCCGGGGCCGTAGATTTCACTAGTGGCTTCTCTCGAGAAAAATAGCAAACGGTGGAAAAATAATTACTGTTAGGCAATTGATAGAACTTCAAATAATCATGACGATATCCAGGCAATGACCATTATATAGGCATCACGTCCAAGATTAGTATACCGACTCCTGCCTGCATCTACTACTATTACTCCACACATCGACCGCTATCCAGCATGCATCTAGTGTATTAAGTTCATGAGAAAACGGAGTAATGCAATAAGAACGATGACATGATGTAGACGAGATCCGTTTATCTATTGCGGGGATGTAGATCTCATCTTGTTATCCTTAGTAGCAACGATACATACGTGTCGGTTCCCCTTCTGTCACTAGGATCAAGCACCGTAAGATCGAACCCACTACAAAGCACCTCTTCCCATTGCAAGATAAATAGATCAAGTTGGCCAAACAAAACCCAAATATCGGAGAAGAAATACGAGGCTATAAGCAATCATGCATATAAGAGATCGAAGAAGACTCAAATAACTTTCATGTATAAAAACATAGATCTGATCATAAACTCAAAGTTCATCGGACCCCTACAAACACACCGCAAAAAGACTTACATCATATGGATCTCCAAGAGACCATTGTATTGATAATCAAGAGAGAGAGAGAGGAAGACATCTAGCTACTAACTACGGACTGGTAGGTCTACAAAGAACTACTCACGCATCATAGGAGAGGCACCAATGGAAGTGGTGAACCCCTCCATGACGGTGTCTAGATTGGATCTGGTGGTTCTGGAGTCTACAGCGGCTGGAATTGATTTTCGTCGACTCCCCTAGGGTTTCTGGAATATTGTGGTATTTATAGAGCGAAGAGGCGGTTCAGGGGGCACCCGAGGTGAGCAGCACCCACCAGGGCGCGCCTGGGCCTCCTGGCGCGCCTTGGTGGGTGCTGCTCCCCTCCAGCAGCCCCCAAGGTGCTTCCTTGGCCCAATGGCTTTCTTCTGGCCCAAAAAAATCCTCCAGGAGTTTCGTTGCGTTTGGACCCCGTTTGATATTGATTTCGTACGATGTAAAAAACATGCAGAAAACAGCAACTGGAACTGGGCACTATGTCAATAGGTTAGTACCAAAAAATGATATAAAATGATTGTAAAACATCCAAGAATGATAATATAATAGCATGGAACAATCAAAAATTATATATACGTTGGAGACGTATCAGCATCCCCAAGCTTAATTCCTGCTCGTCCTCGAGTAGGTAAATGATAAAAACAGAGTTTTTGATGTGGAATGCTGCCTAACATGTTCATCACATTTCTTTTCTTTATAGCATGGACATATGGACTTTTATATGATTCAAAGCAATAGTCTAGTTTTGACATGAAGACTTTAATACTCAAGCATACCAACAAGCAACCATGTCTTTCAAAATATCAACACTAAAGCAAGTTATCCCTAGCCCATTATGGTCAATCATTGATCCATTCATGAAACACACTCGAATATTAGCTACACCCAATGCTCAAATACGATCATAGTGCCCCTTAGTTGGTGCTTTATAAGAGAAGATGGAGACTCAAATTCAAAATAAAAATTGCATAAGTAAAAGAAAGGCCCTTCGCGGAGGGAAGTAGGGATTTGTAGAGGTGCCAGAGCTCAAAGCTTAAATTGAGAGATAAAAATTATTTTTGAGAGGCATACTTTTCCCACCAACGAAAACGACTTAGAGCATCCCAACACTTTCCATGCTAGATACATCATAGGCGGTTCCCAAACAGAAAATAAAGTTTATTTCTTTTTCCACCATAACTTTCACTTTCAATGGCTAACCGTATCCACAGGTGCCCTCCATACCAACACTTTCAAAGGAATTTATTATTTGACAACATAAAGTAAATTCATTATTCATTTTGGGACTGGGCATCCCTAGTAACTTTGTCGTACTCTCTTGCAATGACAAGTGAATAAACACTCATCATGAGAATAACACATCTAGCATGGAAAATATTGGCTACCCTTTACCGCTTCGCGAGTAGTAGAGCACACAAAAGAGAAATTTATTTTGAACATTAGAGATGGCACATGCAAATTTGCTTAGAACGACATGGAAATACCGCATATAGGTAGGTATAGTGGACTCATACGACAAAACTGGTTTAAAGGGTTTTGGATGCACAAGTAGTGATCATACTTAGTGCAAAATGAAGCCTAACAAAAAGATTGAGAAGCGACCAACCAAAAAGCAAAAATCTCGTACCCAAGCATTAAGCATAAGTAACACCGAATAATGCACCATAAGTAGGATATAAATTTCATTGCATAGCTATTGACTTTCGTGCTTGCATAGGGAATCACAAACCTTAACATCAATATTCTTACTAAAGCACAATTACTCATCAACATGACTCACATATCATATCGTCATATCTCAAAACCATTACTAAGAATCAAGTTTATTTTGTCCAATGATCTTCATGAAAGTTTTTATTATACCCTCCTTGGATATCTATCACTTTGGACTATTTTCATATGTTGCTTTTGATAAGTCAAACAAATATAAGTGAAGATCATGAGCATAATTTTTTCTTTCTCTCAAAATAATCTAAGTGAAGCAAGAGAGAATTTCTTCAAATTTACTAACTCCCAAATAAATCTAAGTGAAGCATGAGAGCATTTCTTCAAAAATAACAAAGCACACTGTGCTCAAAAAGATATAAGTGAAGTACTAGAGCAAATCCAAGGCTCTATGAATTTAAGTAAAGCATAGGAGCAAGCATAGCATAATTTTTGGCTCTCTCAAAAGGGTGTGTCCAGCAAGGATTCAACACTTAAAACACAAAGCAAAACAAGCAAAGACTCATATCATACAAGATGCTCCAAGCAAAACTCATATCATGTGATGAATAAAAATATAGTTTCAAGTAAAATACCGATGGTTGTTAGAAGAGAGCGGGGATGCCACTCGGGGGCATCCCCAAGCTTAGTTGGATGCTACTTCTTTGAATATTATCTTGGGGTGCCTCGGGCATCCCCAAGCTTATCCTTTTGCTTATCCTTATTCCTTCATCCATCGTAAGATAAACCAAAACTTGAAAACTTCAATCACACAAAACTCAAACAAAACCTTCGTGAGATCCGTTAGTATAAGAAACCAAACCACTACAATAAGTACTGTAGAAAACCTATTCTTATTTTGTTTTTGCATCATATCTACTGTATTCCAACTTTTCTATGGCAAAAACTCATCAAAGAAAACCATAGAATCATCAAAACAAGCACACAACGCAAAGAAAACAGAATCTTTCAAAAAACAGAACAGTCTGTAGCAATCTGAATATTTCGAATACTTCTGTAACTCCACAAATTATGAAATAAATTGGTGGACGTGAGGAATTTGTCTATTAATCCTATGCAAAAAGAATCAACGTAAAATCACTCTCCTGTTAAAAATGACAAATAATCTCGTGAGCGCAAAAGTTTCTGTTTTCCAGCAAGATCAAATAAACTTTCACCCAAGTCTTCCCAAAGGCCTTGCTTGGCACAAACACTAATTAAAACACAAAAAACACAATTAACAGTAGCATAATTGTGCTAACACTCAAGAACAGAAAGCAAAAAGCAAAAATAAATTTTATTCATTGGGTTGCCTCCAAACAAATGCTATCGGTTTACGCCCCTAGCTAGGCATAACGCGTAGGATCTAAGTTTGGTCATCTTTGGTTCTAGATCCATAAGATGCCCTCATGATTGATTCATACGGTGGCCTAATTCTTGTTCTAGGGGAGTGTTCCATTCCCTTCCTTAGTGGAAATTGAAATTTAATATTGCCTTATTTCATATCAATCACGGCACCAATAGTACGCAAAAACGGTCTACGAAGAATAATTGGACAAGACGGATTAGAATCAATATCAAGAACAATAAAGTCTATGGGCACATAATTCCTATTTGCAAGAATAAGAACATCATTAATTTTTCCCATAGGCTTTTTAATAGTAGAGTCCGCTAAGTGCAAATTTAAAGAGCATTCCTCAATATTGGTAAGACCAAGCACATCACATAAAGATTTCGGGATTGTAGAAACACTAGCACCCAAGTCACACAAAGCAAAACACTCATAATTTTTTATCTTGACTTTGATAGTAGGTTCCCATTCATCATGCAATTTTCTAGGAATTGAAACTTCTAATTCCAACTTTTCTTCAAAAGCTTTCATCATGGCATCAACAATATGTTTAGTAAAAGCTTTATTTTGTTCATAAGCATGGGGTGAATTTATCATGGACTGCAACAAAGAAATACAATCAATCAAAGAGAAACTATCATAATTGAAGTCTTTGTAATCCAAAATAGTGGGCACATCACTAGTTAAAGTCTTGACCTCTTCAAACCCACTTTTATCAATTCCTCAACAAGATTTTCACCGTCCGAATCATAGGGACGCCTGATAACCCACAAGTGTAGGGGATCAATTGTAGCCTCTTTAGATAAGTAAGAGTGTCGAACACAACGAGGAGCCAAAGGTAGAACAAATATTCCCTCAAGTTCTATCGACCACTGATACAACTCTACGCACGCTTAACGTTCGCTTTACCTAGAACAAGTATGAAACTAGAAGTACTTTGTAGGTGTTGTTGGATAGGTTTGCAAGAATATAAAGAGCACGTAAATATAAACTAGGGGCTCTTTAGATAAAAAAGCAATAAAGTAAATATAGCGAGTGTGGAAAAGTGGTGGTAGGAGTTGTGGAATTGTCCCTAAGAAATTGACTACGTTACTAGACCGATAGCAAGTTTTATGTGGGAGAGGCATAGGCTAACATACTTTCTCTTCTTGGATCATATGCACTTATGATTGGAACTCTATGAAGCATCGCAACTACTAAAGATCATTAAGGTAAAACCCAACCATAGCATTAAAGCATCAAGTCCCCTTTATCCCATACGCCAGAACCCCTTACTCGGGTTTATGCTTCTGTCACTCAAGCAACCCACTATAAGCGAATCATGAACATATTGCAACACCCTACAGCGGGAATCCCTCACGCTTGAGCGACACGGAGGGCACAATAGGACAGCAACATAACCACAAGCAAATTAAACCAATCATAGAAATTCACCAATCACCGATAGGACAACGAAAATCTACTCAGACATCATAGGATGGCAACACATCATTGGATAATAATATGAAGCATAAAGCACCATGTTCAAGTAGAGGGTACAGCGGGTTGCGGGAGAGTGGACCGCTGAATATAGATGGGGGAAGGTGATGGAGATGCTGGTGAAGATGGCGGAGGTGTTGGTGTAGATCACGGTGATGATGATGGCCCCCGGCGGCGTTCTGGCGCCACCGGAAGCGAGGGGGAGAGAGCCCCCCTTCTTCTTCTTCTTCTTCCTTGACCTTCTCCCTAGATGGGAGAAGGGTTTCCCCTCTGGTCCATGGTCTCCATGGTGTGGGAGGGGCGAGAGCCCCTCCGAGATTGGATCTGTCTCTCTGTCTCTCTCTGTTTCTGCATTCTTAGATTCTGCCCTTTCACCGTTTCTTTTATATCCAGAGATCCGTAACTCCGATTGGGTTGAAACCTTCGCCCAGAATTTTCTCCGAAAATTAGCTTTCTTGCAGCTAAAGAAGAGCGTCAACTGCCTTACGGGGTGCCCACGAGGGTCAGGGGCGCCCCCTGCCTCGTGGCCCCCTCGGGCACCGTCTCGCGTTGATTTTACTTCCAAAAAATCATAAATATTCCAAAAATATTCTCCGTCCGTTTTTATCCCGTTTGGACTCCGTTTGATATTGGGTTTCTGCGAAACATAAAACATGCAACAAACAGGAACTGGCACTGGGCACTGGATCAATATGTTAGTCCCAAAAATAGTATAAAAAGTTACCAAAAGTATATGAAAGTTGATTAATATTGGCATGGAACAATCAAAAATTATAGATACGACGGAGACGTATCAGCATCCCCAAGCTTAATTCCTGCTCGTCCTCGAGTAGGTAAATGATAAAATAATTTTTGATGTGGAATGCTACCTAGCATAATCTTGATCATGTAATCTAATCATGGCATGAATATTAAGACACGAGTGATTCAAAGCAATAGTCTATCATTTGACATAAAAACGATAATACTTCAAGCATACCAACCAAGCAATTATGTCTTATCAAAATAACATAGCCAAAGAAAGCTTATCCCTACAAAATCATATAGTTTGGCCATGCATCATTTTCGTCACACAAAATGCTCCCATCATGCACAACCCCGATGCCAAGTCGAGCAATTGATTCATACTTTTTAACGCGCTTCAGCCTTTTCAACCCTCAGGCAATACATAAGCGCAAGCCATGGATATAGCACTATAGGTGGAATTGAATATGATGGTGGGGGTTTATGTGGAGAAGACAAAAAGGGAGCAAGTCTCACATCGATGCGGCTAATCAACGGGCTATGGAGATGCCCATCAATTGATATCAATGCGAGGAGTAGGGATTGCCATACAACGGATGCACTAAGAGATATAAGTGTATGAAAGCTCAAACTGAAAACTAAGTGGGTGTGCATCCAACTTGCTTGCTCATGAAGACCTCGGGCATTTGAGGAAGCCCATCATCGGAATATACAAGCCAAGTTCTATAATGAAAATTCCCACTAGTATATGAAAGTGAAAACATAGGAGACTCTCTCTATGAAGAACATGGTGCTACTTTGAAGCACAAGTGTGGTAAAAGGATAGTAGCATTGCCCCTTCTCTCTTTTTCTCTCTTTTTTTTGGTGGGCTTCTTTGGCCTTTTTTTTATTTGGGCTTCTTTGGCCTCTTTTATTTTTCATAAAGTCCGGAGACTCATCCCGACTTGTGGGGGAATCATAGTCTCCATCATCCTTTCCTTACTAGGGCAATGCTCTAATAATGATGATCATCACACTTTATTTACTTACAACTCAATATTACAACTCGATATCTAGAACAAAGATATGACTCTATATGAATGCCTCCGGTGGTGTACCGGGATGTGCGATGATCTAGCATAGCAAAGATATAAAAAAACAGACAAGCCATGAAAACATCATGCTAGCTATCTTACGATCATGCAAAGCAATACGACAATGAATGCTCAAGTCATGTATATGATGATGATGGAAGTTGCATGGCAATATATCTCGGAATGGCTATGGAAATGCCATGATAGGTAGGTATGGTGGCTGTTTTGAGGAAGATATAAGGATGCTTATGTGTGATAGAGCGTATCGTATCACGGGGTTTGGATGCACCGGCGAAGTTTGCACCAACTCTCGAGGTGAGAAAGGGCAATGCACGGTACCGAAGAGGCTAGCAATGATGGAAGGGTGAGAGTGCGTATAATCCATGGACTCACATTAGTCATAAAGAACTCGTATACTTATTGCAAAAGTTTATTAGCCCTCGAAGCAAAGTACTACTATGCATGCCCCTAGGGGGATAGATTGGTAGGAAAATACCATCGCTCGTCCCCGACCGCCACTCATAAGGAAGACAATCAAAGAAACACCACATGCTTCAAATTTGTCACACAACGGTTACCATACGTGCATGCTATAGGACTTGCAAACCTCAACACAAGTATTTTCTCAATTTCACAATTACCCAACTAGCATGACTCTAATATCACCACCTTTATGTCACAAAACTATTGCAAGGAATCAAACATATCATATTCAGCGATCTACAAGTTTTATGTAGGATTTTATGACTAACCATGTGAATGACCAATTCCTGTCATCTCTCTAAATTGATATAAGTGAAGCAAGAGAGTTTAATTCTTTCTACAAAAGATATGCCCACGCTCTAACAAATAAAAACGAAGCAAAAGAGCATTCTACAAATGGCGGTTTTCTATGTGAAGAGAAACAGGCAATCCAAACTTCAAATGATATAAGTGAAGCACATGAAGCATTCTATAAAGCCATACTCAAAAGATATAAGTGAAGTGCAATGATCACTCTATAAATCAACCATGGACTATCTCATACCAGCATGGTGCATAAAAGAAAAGTTAAAACTAAATGCAAAAGACGCTCCAAGACTTGCACATATCGCATGAACGAAACGAATCCGAAAACATACCGATATTTGTTGAAGAAAGAGGGGATGACTTCCGGGGCATCCCCAAGCTTAGACGCTTGAGTCTCCTTGAATATTTACTTGGGGTGCCTTGGGCATCCCCAAGCTTGAGCTCTTGCCTCTCTTCCTTTTCCTCATATCGAGACCTCCTCGATCAAACACTTCATCCACACAAAACTTCAACAGAAAACTCGGTAAGATCCGTTAGTATAATAAAGCAAATCACTACTCTAAGTACTGTTGAAAACCAATTCATATTTTGTTTTTTCATTGTGTCTACTGTAATATAACTTTTCCATGGCTTAATCCACTGATAGAAATTGATAGTTTCATCAAAACCAGTAAACTATGCATCAAAAACAGAATCTGTCAAAAACAGAATAGTCTGTAGCAATCTGAATATTCACCATACTTATCGTACCCCAAATATTCTACAAAAATTATAAAAAATAAAAAATTTGTATGTAAAGACAGTGCAAAAAGAATCAGAACTGTTTGACGTTCTAGTAAAAAATGTAAAATTGCGCACTACAGCCAAAGTTTCTGTCCTGCACCGTACAAACCAACAAGCATTGTAAACATCCTAAAGGCAAACCTTGGCACATTATTTTTATTTTTAAACTTTATAAAAGCACACAAAAGAAATAAATGACTCTCTAAAACTTCCGGGTTGTCTCCCTGGCAGTGCTTTCTTTAAAGCCATTAAGCTAGGCATATAGTGCTCAAGTAATGAATCCACCCGGATCCCAAGGTATATCAAAGCCAATTTTAATTAACAATGCTTTGTGATTTAGTAGTGAGCACAAAGTAACATATATCAAGCAACAACGAAGTCTAACTCTCTTCCTATGCATCGGCATGTCATAAAAGAACAATTCATGCACACCAAGTAAAGGCCAATGCATAATATAAGCAGTTTCTTGCAATTCTATCGTGTTGGAAACATAGAGAGGTGGAGATATAGTTCCTCTCTCATAATAATTGCAAGTAGGAGCAGCAAGCACATGCATATTACATTCATCAAAATCATCATGTGTAGTAGTAAAAGGCAACCCATCAATATAATCCTTAATAAGCACAAACTTCTCCGATATAGTGTAGTCGGGAGAATTCAAAAAAATAATAGGACTATCATGCGTGGGTGCAATAGCAACAATTTCATGTTTAACATAAGGAACTATAGCAAGTTCATCTCCATAAGTATAATTCATATTGGCATCTTGGCCATAAGCATAGCAAGCATCATCAAAAAGGGATATTTCAAACGAATTAAAGGGATCATAACAATCATCATAGCAATCATCATAGCAATCATCCTTCGGTAAGCACGAAGGGGAAGTAAACAATGTATGGGTTGAAGAGTTACTCTCAATAGAAGGTGGGCACGGGTAGCTAATCCGCTCTTCCTCCTTTTGTTCTTCGCTCTCCTCATCATCTTTTTCATCCAATGAGCTCACAGTTTCATCAAGTTCTTCTTCCATAGACTCCTGCAAAATATTAGTCTCTGCTAGGACAGCGGAGGAGTCCTCAATATATAATTTAACATAGGCATTAGAAGCATAATTATCATAGCAATATTTAAGTATGGCAAAATTTTCAGATTTGTAGAGAGTAGCATCATACTTTTCAATCAAAGAAGCAATTTCATAAGCACCCTTAAAAGCAACAAATTCTTCAATTTGTTGAACATCATAGTAATTATAAACACCCTTAGCATATGAAGATATGATTCCATTATCAATAAACTCACATTGGTAGTGTCGTGGAATAGTCACGACAGATGCCCTTGTGAAAGGACTTAGTCGTGGAGCCATTGCAACTAGGAAGCTTAAAGGGGTTAAAGCGGGACAAAGGACACGAGGGTTATACTGGTTCGGCCCCTTACGGTGAAGGTAAAAGCCTACTCCAGTTGAGGTGGATTACTAGGGTTTCGATGACCAGGGAGCGATTCCGCTATGCCTGGCTACCGATTTGATGTTATCTCTCTTAAGCCGCCGGCGGGTCATCCCCTTATATACACGGGTTGACGCCCCGCGGCCTACAGAGTCCCAGCCGGCTTATAAACAGTATCCGGCTCGGTAACTAGTTAATCTTGCCTTACAACACAAGTCACGCCATTACGGCGGTTTATCACTACGGGCCTTAAGTCGCCTACGGGCTTTAGGCCCTTTATTGAACCGCCATCTTCAAGCTTTATATTGGGCTTCATATAATGAATTGCTATAGCGTAACCCGGCCCCTCCTGGGCGGGTTACACCAGTAGTTATATCCCCAACATTAGGCCCCAGATTGATTTGAACCGGTTCATGTCAATCTTCAATACTTTAAGAAAAACTTTCTGGCTTCTGTCTGTGCAAAATTATAACCCGCCATGACGTCATCTTCTGAATTCATGATAACCCGCCATGACGTCATCTTCCATTAAATTCATTTTATTCTGTCATATCTCAATGGATCTTTATCTTAATGACCATCCCGAAAATCGAGGCGTCGGAGTAGCTGGATATCCATGTCTGGCCTCCTCGTTTCTCGCGCCCTCTCTGTCAGTCCTTCCTTATAAATAAGCATGACCTTTAGGTCTTTCTTCATTCTCCCCGCCGCCGCAGCAGAGCACCTCATCTTCGTCGATCTTGGCCGCTGCATCAACCTGAATCGACCAGAGAACGGCGGCGATCCTCCGCAGTAGATCTACAGCCGTAAGTCTTCACCTTCCCGCACTTCAGACCTGCATTTAGGGTTTTCAAGTTCTTCCGTGTTCTTCATGGTTCAACACAGTTTCTTCGTAATTCCTCCACCGCGGCTTTATTTGATCCAAAAGTAGTATGGAACTCATGCGGTAGTTGCTTCGCATCCATTTTCAATACTAGCAGATCCCTTTTGCTTGTAAAAAGACCTCATTAGAGCTCACGAACTCATATGTACTAGTTTTTAGGTCTAGAATATTTTCTTTTCTGAACCACCGTTTGATCCAAAATAGCAACTGCAACCTGTGAAACCTGTTTGTGCGATACTTAGGCAAAAAACTGTATCCATTATCCATGACGGCTCTTACCGCCGGCTTAACGAGGCAATGCTCAATGAATGATCCTGATCACTCATAGTGGATTTAAATAATTTAATTGCTACTGTTTCCCATGGCGGTTTAAACAATCTGACACAATTAGCCATATATCATTAGGCCGCTTCGTAAGCCGCCATCTTGAATATGAATTGAAGTATTTTCTCCGGCTTAAATTTGAACCGGAAATTTTTATTTTGTCATAGGCTTCCACCCTTCATAATGCCGCCCAAGGCTCCCAAAGCACCCATCACATGCAACTGGGTTAAATCCACCGTCACTGATAGCATCTTAGACAGTTTTGTGAAGAGTGGTCATCTGCCGAAGAAAGAGATCTTGTCTTATCGCGCTCCTGACCCGTCAGAAGAAAAACCTCAACCCAAGGATGGGGAAGTTGTCATTTTTACTGATCACATGAGCCGGGGCTTTGCTCCACCCGGCTCAAAAATTTTCAGAGACGTCTTACACTTTTTTGACCCGCGCCCTCAAGACATCGGACCCAATTCCGTGTCAAACATCTGTAATTTCCAAGTATTCTGTGAGGTGTACCTTGGAGAAGAACCCAGCATACTACTCTTTAGAGAGTTATTTTATCTGAACCGTCAAAACGAATGTGCCCACGGGCCCAGTTTGGAACTTGGTGGGATCTCAATCCAACGACGTAGAGACTGCCTCTTCCCTTATGCCGAGCCGCCGAGTCACCCTAAAGATTGGAACCAGACTTGGTTCTACTGTCAAGACACTTCTCCGGCTGATGAGAACCCCTTGCCCGGCTTTCGCGCCCTGCGCCTGGAGTCAACTCACCCTTTACCAGATAAATTATCTCCGGCTGAACGTCAAACACTTGCCCCCACTATCAACAAGATCAAAGCTCTTCTGGGGAACGGCCTAAACGGTATTGACTTGGTCCGGGTTTGGATTGCCTAGCGGGTGATTCCCTTGAGCCGCCGCCCCGGCTTGATGTGCAATTACACATGCCAGAAAAATGATCCTCTACGGCACAGTCCTGACGACTTACCTGAGGATGTCGTTAATGACATGACCAAATCTCTTCTGAACGAGAGCCTGGCAGATTGCGGGAAAGCGGGCTTAAATCCTTTCTGCAAGGCTAACCGGGCTCCAGCGGTAAACCATTAACTTGAGCATCTTACTTTCCATTTTGTCAATTTCATCTTTACTCAAAAACTCTTGCTATATTTTACAGGCTGGTGATAAATTCTGGAAGGTCAAGTATGACCATGAGGCTGCAAAGAAGGCCAGAAAGGCCAAGAAAGCCGCCAGAAAAGCCACTGCCCGTAAGAAGGGGAACAAACCTAGCGCCTCAGACATGTTTCATCTGGATGATACCTCCGAGTCAGAGGTAACTCTTCACTCTTTAGACTCCTTCTTTAACCATCTTATTGAAACTGATTATCAGCAGGAGGATACAGGAGCAAGTCATGCAGTAACTGAAGAGGTAACTATAATTTCCTCCGACTCCGAGCCTTTACCAAGACAGAAAATCCGAAGGGTAACCCGGAAAGTAAGATTTTCACATCCTTTAGCTTATCAAGATCCTCAATTTCTTTTGAAGCAACAGATTCACGAGAGTCAGAGGCAGACCCGGACCAGTAAAGATGCAGACCTCTCCTCCGGCTTACCCGATGCAACAAGAAAACGCCGAGCTGAGGTTATCTCTGATTTATATTCTTTGTATCCTTTGGCGGGTTTTACTCGTCAACCACTCAATTCTTCTGACTCAAACTATCAGGGAACTTCACCTTCCTCCGATGAATCAATGCAGTCCAGCATGCCGGCTTTCAAAACTGCTCCAGGGTAATGATAATCTGTTTATCTTGTGCTTATCTTACTCATGCTTTTTGTACTAACCCTTTAATTTTCAGTGTACAAGTAAAGCCCAGCAAGAGGACGAAGAAAAGTAAGCCGGCCAAAGAACCAGTCTTTGCTGATCCGGAGCTCAGAGCGGCTGCTCCTGATACTTCCGCTCATGAGCCATCGCCTGAACCAGCACATGACACTCCAACTCTCACCACTGATCCGCTCGTCGAACAAGCCATGGAAGGTTCTGAAGATCCGGAGAACCCTAGCCCGGCCAAGGCGGATGACCCGGACGTCGAAATCACCCGGACTGACTTCATTGAACCGGGAAACCCCACTGCGCTGGCCAAGTGCTCCGCCAAAGAAGAACTTCTGGAACGTCACAAAACCCGGCTGGATGTCACTGATTATGCTCATCTGAGTATTGGAGAAATCGTCTCTAGTTATGTAAACCAAGTGCACAACAACCGAGATCTGGAAGTTGATATGGTGAAACAAATACACCAAAAATCCGAGGTATAACTCTTGTTGCTTGTTCCTTAGTTATCCTTACTAGGCCAGCCCCCAAGTCTATTACTTATGATGAAATATGTTATAGACTTGTCATCAGCTTAATAATCACTGTAAGAAAACCGGCTTATCCGGTAGCACCCAAGGGCCGGCTTAGACAGCATGATCGAACCGGTCTTCACCGTATTTTAACCAAGTACTTGAACAACAATATGCATTAGCCCCCAAGTGCCAAGTATCTTTGCTTGCAAAGTGCTTGGGACTTTATTTCCATGAACCGCCACTGTAATTAGAGCGCTTTAGCATACATTAGCCCCCAAGTGCCAAGTATCTTTGCTTGCAAAGTGCTTGAGACTTAATGTTGCATTATGATAATCCTAACTATAACCCGGAATGTATACAGGCCGCCATTAAGCAATTTGAATCGGAGATCTCCGACTTGAAGAATCGCCTGAAAACTCAAGAAATTGAAACCCAAAAGGCGAATTCCAAGCTTGAAGTCAGTATATCCGCACAAGAAAAATTGAAAAAGAAGTTTGAGGCAGAAAGAAAGGCCTGGGTGGATGAAAAGACCGCTTTACTCAACCGGGCTGAACAAGCGGAGGCCACTCTTGCAGAAACAACCGCCGAGCTATCCGGCTTAAAACGCCATATATCTCAGATGGTCTCAGCAATCTTTGGTAAGTTATTCTGCAAGTGTTAGCTAGCTTCAATCTTTTTCAACAAACATCTCAATTGTCCTCAGCTCACCTGACCTTGTAATGCAGGCTCCAGGAGTGCCAATCTCAACCAGAACATCCTGACAAAACTGAAGGCCATTTATACCCTGGTGGAACAACTCTACACCGGGTCACAACGCGCCTTAGCCGTCGTGGCTCTGTCAAATGAAGTTCCCACTCATCTGGCGGATGTGCTAAGGCGGCTTGCCATGCTACCTCAACGTTTCCAGGAATTGAGACAAGCTTCTGCAAGAGCCGGAGCCATAGCTGCTTTAAGCCGGGCCAAGGCGTGGCTACCGGAGCTAGACCCGATCGACATCGCCCTTGGGTATCCCAGTTTGAAGGAGGATGGCACCCCATTTGACCAGAAGGAGTTCGCCGCTTGCGTGAAGGACGTACGTCCTGTGGCCACTCTGATCGGTAATGATACGGATGTTAGCAAATATCAACCGGATTATGACGCCGATAATCAGAGAATTCCAACACCACACTATGAGGCAATCAGTCTGATCCCTCCCCCTCGTAAGCATTCTTTCGCCCCTGAAGTTGATCCGGCCGGGTTAATTGATGATGAAGCTGAATTTGAAGCCTTGAGTGGCATTGACTGGAAATCATCAACTTTCCAGGACAGGGAAACAACCGGAGGAGTGGAAAGGGATGAACCGGAAGCGTCAGCCCAACAACACCTTTGACTCCTCAGGCGGCTCATATTTATGTCTTGATAAAAAACAATGCTTCACTATTTGGACTCGGGGAGTCATGTAATAGAATAGGAAAACACTTATTTTTGTCGTGCCATCGCGCACCTGTGTGGCGCTCAACACTGTTTAAGCCGCCATCTTATATTCCCCTGTTTTATGCTGATCCTCTTCTTCCGTATGTTTAAAGGGCTGCCTTTAACTGTCCTGCATAGAGAACCAATTACAAGTCCCTTGGCGGCTTACCGCATAGAGGGTCATATATTTTACATATAACTCGGAGTCAAAATCATAAAAAGCCGGTTCTCAATTATATCTTCGAAACAACCACAACAGCATACCTGTGACCCTTTGATTATACTTCCGGTTTATGTGACCCGAACAATGAGGGTGAGAACCCAACTCTGTAATACGATGTCTATTATATGCGATCATCTTTATTGATCAAGGTTAAGCCAGTGGAATAGGAACCACCCTTGAACACTTTAGACATGATCAGAAGAACTTCAAATGGAATCCAAACATTGTTTTCAAGAAAAAAAACTTCAAAAAACTTAGAGGCTTCTGATTCGAATACGACCAGAAAACCATCCCAAAAAGGGTTAAGCTAAGATTCGAATACAATCGTATAGCCCCCAATGGCTTTGGTGTTGCCGATCAAGAGGGTACCGACAGCTATGTTCTCTTTGGTTCGAATACGACCTATGTTTGAACAGGAAGCCCTCAAATGACCTTGAGAGTTGTTTATCGACGCTGATTCGAATACGATCCACGTCGGTTCTCAAAGGGGGTTGAGCTATGGTTCAAATATGACCAAGAAACTCCCCAATGAGCTCGGCAGTGTGCCGATCAAAAGGGTATCGACAGCTATGTTCTCTTTGGTTCGAATACGACCTATGTTTGAATAGGAAGCCCCCTAGTGATCATAATTTTTAGCGGCTAGATTCGAATACAATCGTAAGCCGGATCAACCCCCGAGTGACCATGTGAGATCATAATGGAAATAACAATGACACATTTACCTTTGAGGGGAAAAAGGACAGATGTCCTGCTTTATTATTTATCATAATATATACATTGTCACGGAAGTATGTACATTATGAGAGCCGGTGGCTCAAGTGTAATAAGGCCGAAGCTGAGCTATATTCCACGGCTGGCGGGTCTCCTCCTCCGACTTACGTGAATCTTTGTGCTCTCGAACATCGATGAGGTAGTATGACCCGTTGTGCAAGTTCTTGCTGACCACAAAAGGCCCTTCCCAAGGTGGGGATAACTTGTGTGCATCTGTCTGATCCTGGATGAGCCGGAGCACCAAGTCACCTTCCTGAAAGGTTCTGGACTTAACCCGGCGGCTGTGATAGTGGCGCAGGTCTTGTTGGTAAATCGCCGAGCGAGCTGCTGCTATATCACGCTGTTCATCCAACAAGTCAAGAGCATCCTGACGCGCTTGTTCATTGTCCGTCTCAACATAAGCCACCACACGAGGCGAGTCATGACGGATGTCGCTAGGGAGAACCGCCTCGGCTCCGTAAACCATGAAGAAAGGCGTATAACCCGTAGACCTATTAGGAGTAGTATTGATGCTCCATATCACAGAGGGTAACTCCTCCACCCAACAACCCGGCGTCCGCTGCAAAGGGACCAAAAGCCGGGGCTTGATGCCTTTCAAGATTTCCTGATTGGCTCTCTCAGCTTGACCATTGGATTGGGGGTGAGCTACTGATGAAACATCAAGTCGAATATGCTCTCGTTGACAAAATTCTTCCATGGCGCCTTTAGACAGATTGGTACCATTGTCAGTTATAATGCTGTGTGGAAAACCAAAGAGAAATATCACCTTTTTCATGAACTGAACCACCGTGGCTGCATCACACTTACTAACTGGCTCTGCCTCAACCCACTTTGTGAACTTGTCAACCGCCACCAAGAGGTGGGTCTTCTTATCCTTGGACCTTTTGAAAGGTCCAACCATATCAAGCCCCCAGATTGCAAACGGCCAAGTGATTGGAATCATCCTCAACTCTTGAGCCGGCACGTGAGCACGTCTTGAGAACTTCTGACAACCGTCACATTTACTGACTAAGTCCTCTGCATCGGCATGAGCCGTCAGCCAATAAAAACCGTGACGAAAAGCTTTGGCCACAAGGGATTTTGAGCCGGCATGATGGCCACAATCCCCCTCGTGAATCTCTCGTAAAATTTCTTGCCCTTCCTCAGGGGAAACACAATGCTGAAAAGCCCCAGTGACACTGCGATGATGCAACTCGCCATTGGCAATTATCATTGACTTAGACCGCCGGGTTATTTGTCTGGCCAAAATTTCATCCTCAGGCAATTCTCCCCGGGTCATGTAAGCCAAGTATGGCACTGTCCAATCTGGGATAACATCAAGAGCCGCCACCAACTGTGCTTCAGGGTCTGGAACAGCCAAGTCTTCCTCTGTAGGTAACTTGACAGAAGGGTTATGCAGAATATCCAAGAAAGTATTAGGCGGCACTGGCTTTCGCTGAGAGCCCAGCCGGCTTAAGGCATCAGCCGCCTCATTCTTTCTGCGGTCAATGTGCTCTACTTGGTAACCCTGAAAATGTCCGGCAATGGCATCAACTTCACGGTGATAAGCCGCCATGAGGGGGTCCTTGGAATCCCACTTGCCTGATACTTGTTGGGCCACCAAATCTGAGTCGCAAAAGCACCTTACCCGGCTTAAGCTCATCTCCTTAGCCATCCGAAGACCATGGAGCAAGGCCTCGTACTCAGCTGCATTGTTAGTACAAGGAAACATCAACTGTAGTACATAACAAAATTTGTCACCTCGAGGGGAAGCTAACACGACTCCAGCCCCCGAGCCCTCCAATTGCCTGGACCCGTCGAAGTGAATAGTCCAGTATGTGTTATCCGGTTTCTCTTTAGGCATCTGCAGCTCTGTCCAATCGTTGATGAAATCTACCAATGCTTGTGATTTGATAGCCGTGCGTGGCACATACTTTAGACCATGAGGCCCAAGTTCAATGGCCCACTTAGCGACTCTTCCTGTGGCTTCTCTGTTTTGGATGATATCTCCTAAAGGAGCAGAACTAACCACAGTGATAGGGTGGCCCTGGAAATATTGCTTAAGCTTCCGGCTTGCCATGAATACCCCATAAACAAGCTTCTGCCAATGTGGATACCGTTGCTTGGACTCAATAAGTACTTCGCTGACGTAGTAAACCGGCCGCTGAACCGGATGTTCCTTACCCGCCTCCTTGCGCTCCACCACGATGGCCACACTGACGGCTCGTGTGTTAGTGGCTACATACAATAATAAGGGCTCCTTATCAACAGGAGCAGCAAGAACTGGCGGTTCAGCTAACTGTCTTTTTAAATCCTCAAAGGCGGTGTTGGCAGCATCACTCCAGACAAAATCATCTGTTTTCTTCATCATCTGATATAGCGGTATGGCCTTTTCACCCAACCGGCTTATAAATTGACTTAAAGCAGCGATCCGACCCGCCAGACGCTGGACGTCATTTATACACGCCGGCTTAGCCAGGGAGGTGATTGCCTTGATCTTCTTCGGGTTAGCTTCAATGCCTCTATGAGAAACCAGAAAACCCAAGAGCTTGCCTGCAGGGACACCAAAGACACACTTGGCCGGGTTAAGCATCATCTTGTAGACCCGGACATTACCAAAGGTCTCCCTCAGATCGTCTATCAAGGTCTCCTTCTCTCTGGATTTTACCACAATATCATCCACATAGGCATGAACGTTGCGCCCAATCTGATTATGAAGACAATTCTGTACGCACCGCTGGTATGTCGCCTGGGCGCTCTTGAGCCCAAACGGCATAGACACATAACAGAAGGCTCCAAAAGGGGTAATGAACACCGTCTTCTCTTGGTCCTTAACTGCCATTTTGATCTGATGGTACCCAGAGTAAGCATCCAAAAAACTTCAACGCTCACAACCCGCCGTAGCATCAATAATTTGATCAATACGGGGGAGAGCAAAAGGATCAGCCGGACAAGCCTTGTTTAAATCCGTATAATCCACACACATACGCCAGGTGCCGTTCTTCTTGAGCACGAGCACCGGGTTAGCTAGCCATTCTGGATGAAAGACTTCAACGATGAACCCGGCCGCCAAGAGCCGGGCTACTTCCTCACCAATGGCTTTCCGCCTCTCCTCATTAAACCGCTAGAGAAATTGCTTGATTGGCTTAAACTTTGGATCAATATTAAGAGTGTGCTCAGCGAGTTCTCTCGGTACACCCGGCACGTCAGAAGGTTTCCATGCAAAGATGTCCCGGTTCTAACGGATGAACTCGATGAGCGCGCTTTCCTATTTAGGATCCAGATTGGCACTGATGCTGAACTGCTTAGATGAGTCGCCTGGCACAAAGTCAATAAGCTTAGTCTCATCGGCCGACTTAAATTTCATTACCGGCTCATGCTCCGTGGTCGGCTTTTTTAAAGACGTCATATCTGCCAGGTCAACATTATCCTTGTAAAACTTTAATTCCTCTGTCGCACAAACAGATTCAGCGTAAGCAGCGTCACCTTCCTCGCACTCCAAGGCTATCTTTCGGCTGCCATGAACCGTAATGGTCCCATTGTGACCCGGCATCTTGAGCTGCAAATATACGTAACACGGCCGTGCCATGAACTTGGCGTAAGCCGGTCGCCCAAATAAAGCATGGTACGGGCTTCTTATTTTGACCACCTCAAAAGTCAGTTTTTTCGCCCTGTAGTTGTACTCATCTCCAAAGGCTACTTCCAGCTTGATCTTACCAACTGGATACGCCGACTTACCAGGCACCACACCATGGAAAACAGTATTGGACTGGTTGAGGTTTTTATCAGTTAATCCCATACGACGGAAGGTCTCATAATAGAGGATGTTGATGCTACTACCTCCGTCCATGAGTACCTTAGTGAATTTATACCCACCAACTTGAGGAGCCACCACCAAGGCCAGGTGACCTGGATTATCAACCCGGGGAGGGTGATCTTCCCTACTCCATACAATCGGCTGCTCAGACCATCGCAAGTAACGCGGAACTGCCGGCTCAACAGCGTTCACAACCCTCTTATGAAGCTTCTAGTCTCGCTTGCACAAACTGGTAGTAAACACATGATACTGTCCACTGTTGAGCTGCTTTGGATGGGTCTGTTATCCCCCCTGCTGCTGCTACTGATTACCCTGGCCAGATTGCTGGTTAAAACCACCTTGATTACCTTGAGGATTCTGAAAATTGGAATTTGAACCGCCGCCCGGGCCATGAAAGCCGCCGCCACCTGAGCCGCCGCCCTGCCCATTGTTACCGTTGAACATGTTGGAGTTCTTGAAAGCTTTCATGATCGCGCAGTCTTTCCATAGATGAGTGGCCGGCTTCTCCCTAGAGCCATGCCTTGGGCAAGGCTCATTTAACAACTGCTCAAGCGTCGGGCCTGACCCGCCATACCGGGGAGGCTGTCTCCCCTTACGTCGGTGATTGTTACCCTGCGTGTTGGTGTTGGCCACAAACTCCATACCATCATCAACCTTACGCTTATTACCTCCCTGACTCACCGGGTTATGTTGAGGGCCCTTGCCGTTGCCATTCTTCTTTCCCTTCCCTGTCTTTTCCTCATCAGACGCGGGATCCTTGGTACTATAAGAGTCGGCGTACTTGACCAGAGCCGCCATCAGCGTACCCATATCGTTGCAATCGCGCTTGAGCCGCCCAAGCTTCATCTTCAGGGGTGCAAAACGACAATTTTGCTCCAACATTATGACCGCAGAGCCGGCATCCATCTTATCAGACGAATGTATTATTTCCTTGACCCGGCGTACCCAATGGGTTGTAGACTCGCCTTCTTGCTGCTTGCAGTTAGTCAAATCCACAATTGACATAGATTGCCTACATGTATCTTTGAAGTTTTGGATGAACCGGGCTTTCAGCTCTGCCCATGACCCGATGGAATTAGGTGGCAGTCCCTTCAACCAAGTGCGGGCAGTCCCATCCAACATCATGGTGAAGTATTTGGCCATTGCCGCTTCGCTGACCTCCAGCAACTCCATAGCCATCTCGTAGCTTTCAATCCATGCTCCGGGCTATAAATCAGCCGTGTAATTAGGTACCTTCCTAGGTCCTTTGAAATCCTTGGGCAGACGTTCGTTACGGAGAGCCGGCACCAGACAAGGGACACCTCCGGTCCTCGTAGCTATGCCTGCCTCGATAGAAGCCGTCGGATAAACCGGGAAGGGTTGGTAAGCTGTCAGCTGAACCGCCTGCTCCGCCTCTTGATGTGCTCTGTCTTGGTCTACCGCGTTAAAGGCTCCATTATGCGCCGGACCATGGCCAGCTGGCAAGTCACGGCACCGGACGTTGCTTGAGCCGGCCGCTGAAACCATGTGTCTGCTATAACTTGGGCTCCGGCTTGGATGAGGGGTTGAATGAATCCTGTCCCGGCTATATGAATATGCCTCCTGTTGTGCCAAAGCCGTCTGAAGAAGTTCTCTGACCCTGCGGGTTTCGACCGCCGTTGGAGAGTCACCCTCGACTGGGAGAGCCGCCAGTCGCGCCGCTGCAGCGATCATGTTTTCCAACGGATTGGAATAATGACCCGGTGGTATTGGCACGTATTGAGGTGGGGCAGTATTCACACGGGGAGGCCCCATCACTTGCGGCTAAACCGGCGTTCCAGCCCCGGGTGCCGTGATTTCTGGCGGGTTACTGGGCCCTGCACCGGGCGTGTTGAAGAGGTTTCGAGGATCATAAACCGGAGGGAGCCGAGATTGAGCCTTCTGATGCCTCCTTCTCATGACCTCATTGGATGCGTTCTGATCCATCGTGAGGCGGAAAGACTGTGCCTGAATCAGTTGAGTCTTGGCGTCCAGAGCCGCCCGTTCTGCAGCCATCCTGATTCCTTCCGCTGCCAGATCTTCCTTGGCTCGTGCTATATCCAGCTTTAACTGTGCCACCTCCGCATCATGTTGAGCTTGATCCACTGGGACGACCGTGGCGGTTAGCAGGGCAGTCATCTTATCCGTGAGATCCATCAGCACCTGAGCCGGCGAGTGCACGGGGCCTCCTGCCCCAGCGGCGGAGTTTTGAACAGGTTGCGTGCCGGCCATGAAGATTCCAACCCGGCTTGGCGGCTCAAAAGGGTCCGGAATACTGTCGCCATCGGAACAACCCCCGAGCCTGCCGTCTCGAAGTCGATACAACGAGTCCGTCTCACCTGTGGATGATTCATCATCAGAGCAGATGGCCGTCTCATCGCTATATCTAGATCCTTCAGAGAGTCCTCCGTGGATGCATCCCATGAAAGCACGCTTCAAGGCGGGCAGGGTCCGGGCGGGTCTCGCACGCTGAGCTATCTCGATGAGGTCGGGGCAGATGTCCGGCTCAGGGCCCGGCTCGCCGATCTTGCCAATGAAAACATGGATTCCTCCGAAGGGGACCCGGTACCCGTACTCGATTGAGCCAGCGTCGGGGCCCCAGCCTGCGTCGTTGATGTAGAGCTTGCCGCGATGACTCTTGGTCATCCGGCCCACAGCTTATCCCTTGAGCCCTTCGAAGCTGCCCTTCAAGAACTCAAATCCACCGTGTGCTGGCCCCACAGTGGGCGCCAACTATCGTGGAATAGTCACGGCAGATGCCCTTGTGAAAGGACTTAGTCGTGGAGCCATTGCAACTAGGAAGCTTAAAGGGGTTAAAGCGGGACAAAGTACACGAGGGTTATACTGGTTTGGCCCCTTATGGTGAAGGTAAAAGCCTACTCCAGTTGAGGTGGATTACTAGGGTTTTGATGACCAGGGAGCGATTCCGCTATGCCTGGCTACCGATTTGATGTTATCTCTCTTAAGCCGCCGACGGGTCATCCCCTTATATACACGGGTTGACGCCCCGCGGCCTACAGAGTCCCGGCCGGCTTATAAACAGTATCCGGCTCGGTAACTAGTTAATCTTGCCTTACAACACCAGTCACGCCATTACGGCGGTTTATCACTACGGGCCTTAAGTCGCCTACGGGCTTTAGGCCCTT